>NC_082693.1:67142487-67450916 GCF_949987515.2 Delphinus delphis
ATTTATGATAAAAACCCTCCAGAAAACAGGCATAGAGGGAACTTACCTCAACATAATAAAGGCCATATGTGACAAACTCACAGCCAACATTGTTCTCAATGGTGAAAAACTGAAACCATTTCCACTAAGATCAGGAACAAGACAAGGTTTTGCACTCTCACCACTATTATTCAACATTGTTTTGCAAGTTTTAGCCACAGCAGTCAGAGAAGAAAAAGAAATAAAAGGAATCCAAATTGGAAAAGAAGTAAAGCTGTCATTGTTTGCAGATGAGATGATACTATACATAGAGAATCCTAAAGATGCTACCAGAAAACTACTAGAGCTAATCAGTGAATTTGGTATAGTAGCAGGATACAAATTTAATGCACAGAAGTCCCTTCCATTCCTATACACTAATGATGAAAAATCTGAAAGAGAAATTAAGGAAACACTCCCATTTACCACTGCAACAAAAAGAATAAAATACCTAGGAATAAACGTACCTAATGAGACAAAAGACCTGTATGCAGAAAACTGTAAGACATTGATGAAAGAAATTAAAGATGATACAAACAGATGGAGAGATATACCACATTCTTGGATTGGAAGAATCAACATTGTGAAAATGACTATACTAGCCAAAGCAATCTGCAGATTCACTGCAATCCTTATCAAACTACCACTGGCATTTTTCACAGAACTAGAACAAAAAATTTCACAATTTGTATGGAAACACAAAAGACCCCGAATAGCCAAAGCAATCTTGAGAAAGAAAAACAGAGCTGGAGGAAGCAGGCTCCCTGACTTCAGACTATACTACAAAGCTGCAGTAATCAAGATAGTATGATACTGGCACAAAAACAGAAATATAGATCAATGGAACATGACAGAAAGCCCAGAGATAAACCCACGCACATGTGGTCACCTTATTTTTGATAAAGGAGGCAAGAATATGCAATGGAGAAAAGACAGCCTCTTCAGTAAGTGGTGCTGGGAAAACTGAACAGCTACATGTAAAAGAATGAAATTAGAACACTCCCTAATGCCATCCAAGAAAATAAACTCAAAATGGATTAGAAACCTAAATGTAAGGCTAGACACTATAAAACTCTTAGATGAAAACATAGGAAGAATAGTCTTTAACATAAATCACAGCAAGATCTTTTCTGACCCACCTCCTAGAGGAATGGAAACAAAACCAAGAACAAACAAATGGGACCTAATGAAACTTAAAGTTTCTGCACAGCAAAGGAAACTATAAACAAGACGAAAAGACAGCTCTCAGAATGGGAGAAAATATTTGCAAATGAATCAACAGACAAAGGATTAATCTCCAAAATATATAAAAAGCTAATGCAGCTCAGTATTAAAAAGCAACCCAATCAAAAAATGGGCAGAAGACCTAAATAGACATTTCTCCATAGAAGACATACGGATGGCCAAGAGGCACATGAAAAGCTGCTCAACATCACTAATCATTAGATAAATGCAAATCAAAACTACAATGAGGTATCACCTCACACCAGTTAGAATGGGCATCATCAGAAAATCTACAATCAACAAATGCTGGAGAGCGTGTGGAGAAAAGAGAACCCTCTTGCACTGTTGGTGGGAATGTAAATTGATACAGCCACTATGGAGAACAGTATGGAGGTTCCTTAAAAAACTGAAAATAGAACCACCATACGACCCAGCAAACCCATTACTGGGCATATACCCTGCGAAAACCATAATTCAAAAAGAGTCATGTACCACAATGTTCATTGCAGCTCTATTTACAATAGCCAGGACATGGAAACAACCTAAGTGTCCACTGACAGATAAATGGATGAAGAAGATGTGGCACATATATACAATGGAATATTAGCCTTAAGAGGAAATGGAATTGAGTTATTTGTAGTGAGGTGGGTGGACCTAGAGTGTATCATACAGAGTGAAGTAAGTCAGAAAGAGAAAAACAAATACCGTATGCTAACACATATATATGGAATCTAAAAAAAAAAAATTGTTCTGCAGAACCTAGAGGCAGGACAGGAATAAAGATGCAGAGGTAGAGACTGGACTTGAGGACACAGGGAGGGAGAGGGGTAAGTTGGACAAAGTGAGAGAGTGGCATGGACATATATACACTACCAAATGTAAAACCGATAGCTAGTGGGAAGCAGCCCCATAGCACAGGGAGATCAGCTCGGTGCTTTGTGACCACCTAGAGGGGTAGGATAATAAGAGTGAGAGGGAGACCCTAGAGGGGTTGGATCATGAGGGTGAGAGGGAGACGCAAGAGGGAGGAGATATGGGGATATAGGTATATGTATAGCTGATTCACTTTATTATAAAGCAGAAACTAACGCACCACTGTAAAGCAATAATGCTGCAATAAAGATGTTAAAAAAAAGATATTCTTGTCTAAAATATATATTTCATCCAAATTTTTAAGGTAGTTTTAACTGTGCCTTAAAATTGAATGCCTATTACTGTTTGCACAAAGGTTGGAAGATGTAGATCTTAAAACATTAAAAGAAATTTTAAATATTCTTCAAAAGACATTTCCAGCTTGCAATGGTAGACAATATAGGAACTGATAGACCTGTCAAAACCTTTCCTCGATAAAAATCATTTGGTGCTCTTGGAAGTTTTCCCACCAATCTAGTATACACAACAGTAGAATTATTAGCATCGAATATGAATACTTTTATATTTTAAAAATATTATCCAGGGCTTTCCTGGTGGCGCAGTGGTTGGGAGTCCGCCTGCCAATGCAGGGGACACGGGTTTGTGCCCCGGTCCGGGAGGATCCCGTGTGCCGCGGAGCGGCTGGGCCCGTGAGCCACGGCCGCTGAGCCTGCGCCATGGCCGCTGAGCCTGCACGTCTGGAACCTGGGCTCCACAATGGGAGAGGCCACAACAGTGAGAGGCCCGCATATCGAAAAAAAAAAAAAATTATCCAAAGCTAGAGTCAACCTCTCTTTTAAAATTTTTATATTTGGTTATATAGATTTAAACTACCTACTACATGGTAGGATATGCCACCATGTGTTTCCCAAGAACTTGATAATTCTTACTTTGCTTTCACGTGTCCTTAGCAATTTAACACCAAATTCCTACTTGACAGATTTCTTAATTTCTGCAGCATCTCATCTCCTTTAACTGTCCCCTTCTTTCTGCTCCACATAAACCTAGATACAGAATAAGACAGTAGTTCTCACACCGTACCCTGTGTCAGAATCACCTAGAGGCCTCCTTCAAGCACAGAAAGCTAAGCTCTACTCAGAGTTTCTAATTCACTACATCTGGTTAAGCCCTGATAATTTGCATTTCTAACAACTTCCCAGGTGATGCCGATGTTGCTGTTTCA
This sequence comes from Delphinus delphis, assembly GCF_949987515.2. Classification (NCBI taxonomy): domain Eukaryota; kingdom Metazoa; phylum Chordata; class Mammalia; order Artiodactyla; family Delphinidae; genus Delphinus; species Delphinus delphis. The sequence continues at coordinate 67,145,825 of NC_082693.1, forward strand.
GGCACATATGTTGAGAATCACTAAAATATAAGAATTTTTCCTTGATTTCCCCCAAATCATTCATACAAAGCATTTGCTTATTTGGTATACTCCATTAAAGACTGGGCCAAAGACTTTTTATTGCACCTGCATGTATAAATTAATACTGAGTAGTAAATCTCTGGATTCTAATAGATTCTTTGGTCACATTATAATGAATTTCTTACGATCCTTTATTTACCATGAGTACCAGCTTTCCCCACTCAAGCTTGATGACCTCCTTTTCTTTTACCTTCTCCCCTCTTGCTGTTTGACCCAGTACCAACATTCTTCTTAACTCTTTATAAAGAGAACTTTAACACTGTTTACACATCATCTTTACAAACCATCAGTTCAGGGATCAAAAATCCTCATCCAAAATGGACTTTCAAAGTATTTGGGTGGATGGGGGCAAGCCTCCTAAAAGATTAATACCAGCTAATTCAATAACATCTTTCACTTTTCTATACAAAGATGATGAGTTCAGGTTTGTTCATCTTCATTTGGAATGCTACTCTTGTAATGTGGGACTGAGATAATAGAAAACTAGTACCTGCCTCTTCTTGTGAACTCAGGGATGGTAGCAAGTAACAAACTCCCTGGTGAATGAAAGAGAGAAATGCATTTTTTTGGGCAGTTATTACAGTGGTGGCACAGCTGGTAGCAGACTCGATTCAACTGGGTCACTATTGGATTCATTAATGTCAACATATTCATAAAAAGTGGAGAGAAATAAAAACATACAAAGTCAGTTCTGCATATGAATGAGCCAAGAGAAAAGCAACCTACAAAATAAGAAGAAAAACTTGCCACTAAGCTGAAGGATGGGTAGAAAAGGTTACCTGCACAAATTCACTAGGACGGTGGAGGAGACACACTCCCTTATACTGACTACATTACACTTGTAGGAAACAAGTTATTGGACATTTGATGGAAACAAGTAATAATCCCACCTACCAAGTAAAATAGCATTTTTATCCTGATTTATGCATGAGTAGGTGTATTTGAAAGTTGATTCCAGTTTATAGCAATAATTTCACTTTCACATTGAAAAATATTTTAAATAATCACATAAAGAATTTTTACATGTTTTAAATCATATTATAAATCTTTGGCCCAAGGCCTCTTACCTGTTTCCACCAGGATTCCTCAAGGGGAGAAGAGAGTGAATTTTTGCAGCAGGAAGTCTGAGGACAAAATCCAATGCAGCAGTAAGCATGATATTCCTTTGAAATAGCATAATATATCCTAAATTTTCATTGTAAGTTGGTATCTTACTGCCTAATATATTTATTTTTGACTTAATATCAGTTTAATCAGGAAAAGATAAGTTTGCTCTCACGTTGGTATTAACCTTGGAACTGAATTGCATTCAAAGACATACCTTACTGTCAGTTAATGCAATGGAAAAGCAAGTTAAATATTTATTGATCTTTCTTAGAGAATGCCAAATGGACATCCTAGCTATACCACATAAACAAACAAACTTGCTGAGTCGACTTACTTCTTTCTCACCTTCCATAGTGGCTTTTTCCCAGAATTCTCTTCTTTCCCCAGTTGTAGAAATTCACTGAAGTTAATTACCCACCAGGATTCAGCTGGTTTGCAGCAGATCTATGAGTGATCATAAGAAAGATGAGGTCTAGCAATGCCCCAGCTGTACTTTCCTTTGTAATAATCTGCTTGTTTGCAACACTAATTATAGGGACAATATCCTTTTTGAGACTGAATTTGTATCTTATTATTTTTATTTCCTTGCAAGTACAATGTTTAGGTTTGGATTCAAAAGTCCTTAATGTTAATTTTGGCTGTTTCATTTACTAGGTGTGTAATGTTAGGTAAATCTCACAATTTCTCTAAATTTCTTGTTTGCTCTTACATGAATACAGAGCTAACATAACAGGACCCTCAAGTTAGTTAATAAGTATGAAAATGTGTGTAAGGTAAAATACTAAACAATTTAAGTTATTATTTCTGAATATTATACAGGAATGCAAGGGCAATCACATAAACATGAAAGTATGGTGATAAAAATCATGTGTATTTTCTAAAATATAGTAGGGCTTAATGGAATTTTAAGAGTACCATTTATATATATAGCAGAAAAGAGAAAGTCTTGACATAATACATGAATGAGAATATAGTATTTAAGTAGTGTTGCCTATTCCAACCTGAAAAAATAAAGCATTTTGCCATTTGCAATATTTAGAAACTTTAAAAAATCAGAATTTTTATAGAATTAAATAAGATAAATTGAGTGTCAGAAGTCAAGATCACTCAGGTGGAGACATTTTAAAAAACACACATTGAGATCAGTGTTTTTAAATCAATATAATTTCAACAAATGTCTTCTATTAATGACTGCCAATTCTACTTTACTAGCTTGTTGGTATAAAGCCATTTTTCTCTACTTTTATCATGCACTGGAATCACCTGGAGAGACTGTTGAACCACAGATCTCTGGGCCCTACTGGGTATTTTTAATTCAATGCATCTGTGCTGAATTTTTTTTTTTTTTTTTTTTTGGTACACGGGCCTCTCACTGCTGTGGCCTCTCCCATTGCGGAGCACAGGCTTCGGACGCCCAGGCTCAGCGGCCATGGCTCACGGGCCCAGCCGCTCCGCGGCATGTGGGATCTTCCCGGACGGGGGCATGAACCCGCGTCCCCTGCATCGTCAGGTGGACTCCCAACCACTGTGCCACCAGGGAAGCCCTGTGCTGAATTTTTAACGCTTTCCTAGGTGATTCTAATGTTGCAGGTTTGGGGACTACACTTTGAGGACCACAGATATGAACGCTAATGGATTTACAATGATGAAGCAAAGCACAGAGGAATGGCTATTGAATGCTATGAAGAATCTCATTCCAATGTTCACTACATGTGCATTGTGATCTTAGAGGTATATAGTGTACGTTGCTCATTCTTCTCAACGGTGCAATAGCTATGTATTATTATTCTCAAGATACATGATTTACTCTGACTACACAGTATTCCTTGTGGAATGCAAACTAAGTGTACAAACTGCTGAGAAGATCTCTGGGGGGAAAAAAAAAGCAAATGCTGATTTTGCTTTGCACTCCACTTTTTAAAATACTGTGTTTTCACATCAGTTTTATGCACCAATAACTTAAGGCTCAAGAACACTATTACTCTAAGCTTATACTTTGGTGTGTTATAAGTCAGGATACAGAGTCAGCTACTATAAGAAAGAGGCCTAAAAATACAGTTGAGTAAATAAACTAGAAGTTTGTGCCTTTCTCATTTTAGAATATAAGTGTAGGCAGGCTCTGGTTGATGACTACTTCTGGGCCAGCCAGCTCTACACAAAACACGACTCCATCTGTGTATCAAAGTTTGCATCTGCAGTTGTGGTTCCTTGGTCAGAAGAAGAGGAAAAAGTGGAGTCAGGGCACACAACTTGTCTTTAAGTTGAAAACGACCAGTGAGTTGTGCACATCACTTCTATTTATATACCATTGGTAAGAACTTAGGTAGACACACCTGACTGCAAGAGAGGCTGGGAAATAAGCCCAGCTCAAACCCAGGGAGGCTGGGGAGCAAGTGAAGAGGGAGAAGGGAGGGGTAGATTCCACTACTAAAATGAAAAGGGGTGAGAATGGATCCTGGGGGACAGTTTAACAGCGTCTACTACAGGTGGGAATATAACAGGTGAAATAAAGCAGTTGTAACTTTCGTGGAAATAAAAGACCTTGAATAGATTTAACGGTTTAAAGCATTTCTGAAGGAGGCAACTTGCCTAAAGAGGGTTGCAGTGTTTTAAAATTTAACATTCCAGAGATGAATTAATGGTGCACTTTATTTTTAAAGAAAACAATTTAACTTTAGAAAAGACACTTCTCTTCTTTCCCTGGATGGTTATATGTTTCTGTGTATGGGTATGTGTTGAGGAGGTTAAAGGAGAAAATAGTGATAATATTGTGAAGTATTTTCCCTTTTATTTATGATAAAATACAATTCATATATCTAATAATAAAGAGAAAATTTTATTTTATTTCATTATTGATAAGTAGAAGTTGAAATTATAGAATTTTAAAGACCAACTTTTCCCCCTATTTTTATGTGTTTAAATATGTGCTAGGAGACTTATGTGAAAGCATGCATCGTTGCAGCTCTAGTTCCTTCACATAAACCAGTCTAATCACCTTTATTTTTGCCTAAATGAATGTCTTGTTCAAAAGTGATTTTTATTACCTTTCTCTACCACTATTTTTTCCCTCACTGTTCTTACACCTAGATTTCATTCTCATTCTTCTGAAGAGATTAAAATTTAAAAGTTCATTAAAGAAACTTGCCCATATGTTTCACTAGAGCAAGGTAAACTGTTATTTATAGGCACACTGACCTCTTTTCCACTGAGAAAACAAGGAATCATGTTAGTAGAACAAGAGCCTAAACTATACAGTCTGTTCTACAGTGCATTTAATTGTAAGGGTGGGTCATGAATATCTGAGTATGTGATTTCTTCTGAGAAAGTCACAGGACATTTATATATCAAAATAATAATACTTGTCTCAACTCAACTTTTATGACTTTGTATAATTACAGGGTATAGAATAGCTCCTTCCAGGTGTATAAACTTCCTCCTGTGAAATCTGACACTTTACATAGTGCTTTAACACCTATAAACTCCAGAGGTAGTGACAGTTTTCTGTACTTTTGTACAATATTCCATTAGCAAAATCTTGTTTCATGTATGTGGAAAGCTGAGAAGAAAGTTGGGACACCATGACAAGATCTGATTCCCATGATAGTCTGAGCTGTGTGACAGACTGGGAGCAGTGTTGTTACATATATTTTACCACATAAAAAGCTGGAAAGCTGACTACAGCAACAGTGATGGCACTGCCCTGCCTCCATCACTGGTGAAATTCTGGCTCAACTCTTGCAGAAACTACAGAAAGCATCATCAACCATTCCCTTTCAAATCATGGTAAGAGTTTTAAACTCCAACCCAGCATAGTGGACATTATCTCTGCAATGATTCTGCATCTGCTTAGGGAAGAAACTCCGATAAACAGTCGACTCAAGTAAACATGTGTCCCCATGAGAAAAATTAGTGGGCCAAAAATTCCTTTTTAAATCTACATATAGAAATAGGATGGAGAATGGGACAGCCAACTACTCAGAACAATAAAAAAATGTTGACTTTGGTGACATGGAAAATGTTGATGATGTGATAAAATATCATGAATTGCACAGTATTAATTACAACTCACATTCAAATATATCTATAGCAATATCTATAACATTTATACCAATATCTGTATCTATAACGATGATCACTTCGAATTAAGCATCAAGCCAGGAAAGACTGCATTTATCTAATCAACAAGCTGCAGGTGCATAGTAGTGAAAAGTTGAAGCAAAGTTCTTCAAATTTAAGGATGGATTATTATCATGATGACCTCATGTCTGATGGCAACTATCAATCAATTCTAGAGTTTTTTCTTTAAAATATCAGGTTTTATAATTGTCCTCAAAACGTAGTTTAATTGTCTGTAGAAAGGATAGTTTAATCTGGAAAATTAAGAATGTTGTTCCAACTATGAATATTATATGGCTTGAGGAGCCTTTAAAAAACTATTATTTCTGAAAATATAAAATTGCCCAAGGTAACTATTGTCTACGTTGTAAAGGAGTAAACAGGGAAAAAAATAAAATGCAATGCTGAGATAAGCAAAGGAGATGTTTAGTGGTATTGCATATGAAAGTTATGGCATCAATGTTTCTGTGTAATGGGTGGTCTGTTTTTATATATAACTCATACCCAACCTAGACTGTAATCCAAAATCAGAAGACACTGCAGAATACTATCTTCCATTGTTCTTGCAACATACAAAGGCGAAAAAGAAGAAAAAGGGGGAGTAGGAAGAAGAGGCAGATGAGAAGAAGGCAGAGCAGCAGAAGAGGAAGAGGAGGAGGATAGGAAGGAGAATAAAGCATCAAACTAAAAGGAATAGAGGACAGAGATTAGAGAAGTACTGAAAGCCCCAGAGTCACAGAAGTAGTGAAGAAAAATCTATTGAGAAACAAGAAGCAATACATGCCTAGATCTGCCTGATCCAGGGAAGTGAAATCTATTTAACAACACACGTGTTAAGAAGTTTGGAATAAATTTGAATTATTGCTGTGGGAAGGCAGTTTCTTTATAGAAATTGCTTGGTATCTTACTTAGGGATCTATTAAAATACAGGAAACTACTACCTGATGCAAGCAGTATAAGCCATGTTTAAAATCACTAATATTTCGTGAGCATTTTCTGTGTTCTTGTCTCTGTGGAAAGTGCCTTAAGAGTATTACCTGTTTAGTTTCCATAAAACCCTACGAGGTAGAAAACTGAGTAAAAGTAATACACAATGAGGCAAGGTTTGGTAAAAGTGGAGCCTGATCTAGACTTCTCCGATTGATAATTGAGCTGAAATCTGAAGACTGAGCAGGAGTTAAGGAATGAAAATGGTTGGACAGTCTTTGCAGAGGAAAATGATATAGTATATGCAAAGGTTCTGTGGTTACAGGGAGTATGCCTTCTTCAAGAAACTGAAAGAAATCAATTTGCCTGAAACAATAATAAGTTGAAAGAATAGAAAGAATAATGTGTGAGAATGGAAGAACATTGTTACAGGTTATAGACATCTTAACAGTCTCAACATGTTTAACAGTCTCTTAAAGTCTTGTCATGTTATAATAATACAATATTAGAAATACCCAGTTTTGTTCTAGGTTATTTTTTTAATACCATAGGAAAAATAAACTTCACACAAAAAATATTTATTAAGATGATTTTTCATAGGCTTATTGAATTAATATCCCAATGGTTATTTTCAGTCCCTACTTTATTAAAACATAATTATTTTTGTTTTGGCTAATTCATGTGAAGTTTTTCTCCCATATTAGGATCTTTGTCCTCTAACCTTATTTGCCTACATTGCATAGCTAAGCTTTCTTCCCTTTTTCCTGTTAATAAACCTCCTGGCCCATGAAATCACTAGCATTAATATGTCCAGCATTTACATCTAATATTTATAAAATAGCACTGATTTAGAAAACAAGGGTATATCACTAAGTAAAATTACACTTGAGGAGAACTAATTATTCATCTATGGAGAATTTTGAAGTTAAGTAATATATTAAAAGATAATAATGTTAAATGGGAAACATGGAGAGACAGAGAGGTGGAGGATCTCACTTGAAATTAACACAAGATATGTTCTAGTAGATAAAAACATAGCATCCTCTAATTTCAGAGAGATTAAAACAGAGACAATTACTTTGATCATTACTTGTCAATCAGAAATGTGGGCACTTGAAAGTGTTACCATGACCACTGCCACCACCAAATCCCCATTTCTCATTACCAACAATCTGCATTATCTGGTAGGATATCTTATACAACACAAACTTTGATATTCGTTGAGTCAGTGGGAGCTCTTGTTAAAATGCATATTCTGATTCAGCAAGTGCTGGGAGTAGCTGAGATATGTATCTCTGACAGACTTCCAAATGTTGCTAATGCTGCTGGTCAGTGGACCACATTTTGAGTAGGGAAGCGATAATTCACATTCCATTTTCCATGACAGCATGAAAATGGAATAATACGTACATATTTTATTGTGAACTCTGGGTGGAAAGGAGGTAGTCATGAGTAGAATTTTGACTAGTATCACTCAGTCCTGAGGGTCAGAGTGCAGCAAAGAGGATATAGGAACAAGTGGAGGGAGAAAAGCAGTATCGCTGCCACTTACTCCACTTGCTTCTTAGCAGAATAATGATAGGGACACTTTGAAGTCCGAAAGATATAATTTTCTTCGATACTCCATTTGGAGTGATACTTGTATCAAACTTAGAAGACAAGCAAATCAAAAATTTACTTTATTATGAGGTTATAAAATTAAAAAGAGTTAACATTTATTTATCGCTTCAGATGTTCCAGATATTAAGTTTGGTGTGTCATATGGATTGTCTCATTTATTCTTGACAACAACCCCCTGGGATAAATTAAATGATTATGTCATTGTAATGTTGAGGAAATTAAGGCACAGAGAAGTTAAATCACTTACTCAATGGGCAGTAAGTGGAATGTTTGTAACTACATAGTCTGATATCTCATATAAATACTTACGATAATTACTTTCTATGACATCTTTGGATTAAATAGAACTAAAACACTTGTACCCATCATAACTGAATTCATGTTTCTTCTGGGGGTTAGGTTATGGCATTGCCAACTTGCTAAGATAATAGTATTTATCTGTTCCTTAGAAGAGAGCAAAACTTTAAAGGAATGGGACTTAGGGCAGAGAGGCTGGAAAACTATATTGGAGTACATAGAAGTTATTTTGTGTATTTAAATACACAAGCTTTGTTCTTCTCTTATTTTTTTTCCAACCTTTACTTTCCTTACCATTTTTTTCATCTTTTTAAAAAGCTTTCTTAAATTACTTTTGCAATAAGACAGGATGTAGCTAAATAAATGCAAAATCAAATAATTGCACATTTTGCCCACACAAAATGAGCAATTTACTGAGAAGCAGAGGATGAAAACAAAGCCATTCAGCAAATTAAAAGTGTTAACTATGTCTCTTATCCATGTTCTAGACCTGCTGGTGGGCATCAAACACTCATCAAAGAACAAAGAGGCTGACACAAGATCAAAGCTCAGATGTCATTGAGGTTCTTTCCACATTTTCAGTACTTTCCACATTTTGTTATACTCCAGAACCAGATGAAATCACAGACCAATTCCTTGTCAATTCTGTAGGAGGCAACCATCTCATTTATTCTTCAAAGTCCAGTTTAGGTCACATCATGGTGCCCTAGATTCATCTTTTCCCTTCTCACATTTCCTAGTACCTAATGTGTGTATCAAGTACTTAGGCACTGGAATGCTAATATCTTTTATTATCTTTTCTTTGCTTTCATTATCTCTTCTCCACAGGCTGATTATAAGCTCTGTGAGGAACAAGTGTGTCATAGCCTTCTCTTGCTTTACTCCGTACCACCTAAAACAATGCTTGTAAGACTTAAGATTAAATCTTAAGATTAATTAAGGAATAATTTATTATTATTAAGACAGGAATAAATGTTCTCTAGTAACCAGAAAAAGAAACTCTTTGGTTTCTTACTCAAATATTTTGGTGTAATCCTCTTTAAAAATATATTTCTAACAGTGTTGTATGGAACAAAAATCGTTATTGTCTTTCCTACTTGAATTTAAAAACCCATAAACAGGGCATTCTGGGAAAAAGATATTTTCATAACAAAATATGTTTTCTCAGTCAGTAGCTTATTTCACCATTAATTTTAATTGAGGTAATTCGGATTTAGTCCATTCTGCCTTTTCAAATGTAAATCAAATATATATAATTGATATGTTATCATAAAATAATTGATAAATGTCCTAGTAAAGCTTTTTAAAAGTATCTTTGCTTGACATAACAATATTAAGTAGAAACATATTTTAACTGCAAAAGGAAAGATGATCATATTCCTTACCTAACTAATTTAATTACTATTATTTTTATCTCATATTGAATTTATTAAGTTTAAATACTTTAAGGAGCTCATGCATTAAAATATTTTATTATTAACATAATGAAAACCTTTTTTAATGAAAGTAAAAAAAACAATGAATAATTTGTCAAAAGTGCTTATCAAAAGTGTCTACCACCTACATGTAAGTATGTTTACAAATGTTGTGTTTTACCTTTAAATCCCTATAAAGCCCTAAAACAAAGGAAAAATTGATTATTGGCCAATTTGTTAAAGGATTGTCAGTTCTGCATTACTGATAAAAAAATTGAAGAAATCCTTTTTAAGCAAGTATTCCATTTCCTACATGCATGCAATTCCTAAATGAATACTGAAAATAGCTAACATTATCATTACATTTAGGAAAAAAGAGATACTATTCAGCTTCCTTGTTCACCTCTTAATAGCTCACACACTACTAGAAAGTACTTGACTACATGCTGAAGAGCAGAGTGTAATAGTTCCTGGTTTACATCTCAGGCAGGTTAATAGGTCTTCAGACTTCATTTAGCACCACATTTTCAGACCATCATAAGTTTTAAATTTACTTCCATGCTGACAGTTTAATGTTCGAATAAGCAAGGAGTTAACTTACTTTTAACTTCTAAACCTTAGGACCTCTATCTTAGAGCTATAAAATTGACATTTCAGCATGAATTTTTTTTCATGATGTGTCTTTCAAATGTGCACATGTTACAATGTCTAAAACAGCTGTCCATGTTTACATTAAAAGCCTTTCAAATATATATTTTTTTCTTTAGGATGCTATTTGTGCAGAAAGGAAGATAAGCAAATTGACTACTTTTTTACATTCTTCCCTCCCTTTCCCTTCCCTTCTTTCCTTCTTTCCTTTTTTTCCCCTCTCTGTTCTTTGTTCTGATGTTTCTTTCATTTCTCTTTTCCTTCCTTCTCTTTTTTCTTTTTTTTTCTCTTTCTAAGGTACTTCAAAGTAACTTTAGCAATTATTCAAGCAGAGTGAGGGATGCCAGCAGTTAAAATCTGCACTCTGCCTTTAATTCTTGTCAGGGTTTCACGTGCATATATCAGAAGTGAAATGTTCTACTATATATCATGCTTAACCAACTAGAGGTCAAAGAACTAAATCACTGAATTCATGAAAGTAAAATGTTGTGCTTTCCAATTGCCATCACTTTGGGAGACTCTCACTTCCAATTACCAAAATGACCTTCAAATATGATATTGACCACTTTGTAGTAAAATTTATCATAATTGTTACATGACAATACAAAATAAGAAATGACATGGATAAAAAAGCTGTTATGATGGTAGTAAGATTTTTTTAATCTCAAATAATTTTACATTCAGTTTTCTGCTTGGTTGTGTTTTTCCTGATTCTTTATATTGTCTTTGCCAATATACCATTTATATATTGTTTATAAGATTATATCACTACTTAAATGTGTAAACTTGTTAAAGTTTTAATATAGAGTCATGGATGCGTAAGGATTCACATTTTTTGTTGAAAACTCTTCTATATAATATATATTAACATTTTACATTTTATTAATGTGCAAGAGGGGAGCACTTGTAAATTCCAGGTTAGACAATGAAATATTACATCAATCTTTCATAGAACTAATTTGCAATTTCCTTACAATTCTAGGATGTCAGTAAGAAGTAGAAACTAATAATCATCACCTGCCTACTACCTGCTAGAAAGATGAAAATAAATAATAATAATTCTGTTCTATAAGACAGAACTTAGATTTTCCCCAAGTGCTTTACTGGGAATAACTCAGTGATTTACTGGGAATTTACTCAGAATAACTCAAGTTGTATTAAAGAGAAACACATTCCAAAGAAATCAGGTAACTGTCGAAATCATATAGCTAGGAAGGAGCAGAATTTGAAAGTAGGACTAGATTGCCTGTCTTCAAAATATTTCCATTGTTATGTACTTATGATTGGTAGGGGGCGTAAAATCATCCAACTCTAGGTTAACACTTTTATTTGCAGATGAAGCCTACAGATGTATCAAGACTTGACAAAGGTCAAAAAACAAAAACCAAAACCAAAACCAACCAACCAACCCAAAAGAAAAAAAAGAAAAACCCCAAACTTTTTTGTGATCTTTTCACTACTCTAGCCTTTCTTCCTATATCACATTTACTAAGAGCTCATCACTTAATGAAAACAAGGGGTCATGCAAAGGCCAGAGCAGTACTGAAGACCCTATGCCAGAACCCAGTGAAGCCACTTTGCATAAAAAACACTCAATGATATGCTGAGAAACATATTATAAAAGCTACATTATTTTTCTGTGAATGTTTTTGCTGTGTAAATTACATTTATGCTATTAGGCATGAGAGTAAGTAGATAGTGGGGAAAAGCTGAACAGATAGTCTAAAGTATTCAAGGAATAAACAATTTCTACTTGTTTTTGCGTGCATTTTTCGAATTATCTTTTAGCGGAATTACTGTAGTCTGCAGATCTGGTTTCCAAAAGTCAGTATAAAAATATATGCCCAGTGTAAAAAAAAATCAAACCAAACAAGGTAAACATCAAATTTTGAAGCTCCTTTTTACCTTTCAGTGCAGTTCTATTCCCCTGGTTAAGTTCTATTTACAATTTTGTATCCTCTCAAAATATTTGCTTTGTATTTAGGTCAACAGATAGATATCAGGAAAATTACATTAATAAAAATTAGTACACTAATTCAATGAAAGGTTAAAAAAATAGCAAAAAATATGTCCAAGAGAGGGACCAATAGAAAATAAGATGGTGGACTTAAATCCAAATATAGCAGTAATTAGCAGTCTAAACACTTTGCTATGAAGGAAGAGGGTTGTAGACTCTGCTAAAAGCCAAATCCAATTGAATGCTGTTTAAAAAAGGCATATCTAAAACAAAGGGCACAGAAGGTTTAAGCATCAAAATATGGAAAATATGGACAAAGTTAAAAGATGGATAGAGGATATATCTTTTTGTAGACATTTTAAAGACCATTTAGAAGTTAAAATTTTTTAAAAAGTAGAGATAAGGAGAAACATGGTAGAATGATGAAATGTTTAACTTTCCAGAAAGATATACCAAATTTAAATTTGTATGCATCCCATAACATAGCCTCTAATGACCAAAAACTTAGAGGAATGTAAGAAGATATAGCCAAATCCAAAATCAAGTGGTAATCTTGCTCAGTAACAGATGACAAAAACTTCATACTAGCAGAAAAGAAATTTTAGGAAAGATCTAGAAGGTCTGATTAATTTGATGAAAACAAGAGCTAAGGAACATAGTTAGAATCCTATCCACAACAACTGCAGAATACCATTTTTTTCTAAGCAAACGCAAAACACGTAAAAAATCTGATGATTTGCTAGGCTATAAAGTAAGTTTCAACAAATTTCAAAGGATTTTGAAAGTGTACACATGTTTACAAACCACAATGCAATCAAGTTAGAAATATACAATAAAATATAACTGAACATCACTATATATTTGCAAGTATATATATCTAAATAATCCATGGGTCAAAGAAGAATGCATAAAGGAATTTTAATGAAAATACTACATATCATATCTGTGGGTTGCATCTAAAATTGTGTCTAGAAGAAAAGCTATAGCTTTAAAATTAACATTGGAAGAGCATGAGCTGAAAAGTAACCAGCAAACTGACCACCTTAAAATATTTGAAAGCAAGCACAAAATAAACAAATGTAGATGGAAAGAAATAAGAACCTAACAGCCTAAATTAATGAAATTTAAAAAATAAATAAAATGGATAAATTAAAAACAAATATACTTCTTTAAAGTAGGTATTAAACAGCTAACTAAATAATAAAAGGTCCTTGTTCTTTCATATACCAAGATTTGTTTTAAAATTACAGTAATTAAGAGAATGGGATATTAGTGGAGAGATTAAAAATAAACCTGCTGATATAGGGGAATAATATGTAGTCGTGAAAATAATAAAAACATTATTTTCTACTAATATGAAAGACCTCTGAGATATATTATTTGTTAAGAAAAATAAGTTGAAGAACAGTGTAGATATGGTATGCTACATTTTATGTAAAAGTAGCTGAAGGAAAGAATCTATATTTCTATTTGCCTCTATGTGCATTAAAATTATACACAGAAGAATATATAAGAAATTAACATCCATGGATATTTACTGGGTGGTGGGAGAAAGAAGGTAGATATTTAAAAAATATATTAAAAATTGAAAATTGTCACTGGCATAAGAGGCTATCAGTATAAAAAAGTAAAACTAGACCCTTAAATCTCAAAATTAAATTTAGAAATATTACAAGCCTAAAGTGAAAGGCAAAACAATAAAGCTTTATAAAATACCAGGAAAATATTTTAATCACCTTGATTTAAGGAAAATCTTTTAATAAAAGAACAAAAAGTATTGCCCATAAAAGAAAATGTTGATAAATTAGACAACATAAAAATTAATAAATTATATTCATCCTCAGATAGATTAAAGAGTGAAAAAATAAGCCAAAGAACAAGCAATGATATCTGGATTATATATTATAAGAAAAAAATTAGTATACCAAATATATAAAGAATTCCTATCATTTTGTAATTAAAGAAACAGTTAAATTAAAATTGGGACAATACATATTAAGACACTAGTTTTAACTGCCTAATATTTGGCACCATATTTAAGATTTCATTGGGTCATTTATACTTTTTATTCTAATTCTCATTTAAAAACTAAGTCAAGGGCTTCCCTGGTGGCGCAGTGGTTGAGAGTCCACCTGCCGATGCAGGGGACACAGGTTCGTGCCCCGGTCTGGGAAGATCCCACATGCCTCAGAGAAGCTGGGCCCGTGAGCCATGGCCGCTGGGCCTGCACATCTGGAGCCTGTGCTCCGCAACGGTAGAGGCCACAACAGTGAGAGGCCTGCGTACCGCAAAAATAAATAAATGAATAAATAAAAAAAAAAAAAAAAAAAAAAAAAACTAAGTCAAAAAATTAGATTGTAACAAAAGAAGAGTTTAATTTAAAAATCTGTGAACTGCTGATTCCACTAAATTGCACTACTTTGATCATTGAAAACATACGTTGAAAGGAATTTTTCAGAAATAATGAAGAGTATCTATTCAGGGATTTTGACTTAGTCTCACTTTTGTTATAAAAAGTTTTTCAACTAGGTCTAAAGTCCATCGAAATTCATGTTTAAAGAAAATTCTTGTTTGATGTTGACCAGGTACATAAGAAGTAAATGAGAAAAAAAATAAAACTTGGAAATTAGTGACAAAATGTAGAGATAAATGGAAAGAAGTTTGAGAGAATCAAATAAGAACAATCAATTGAAGTATTAACTTCAAATAATTATTTGAAGTATATGACAAAGAATTCATTGTCTCTTTCAAAAGACTATTTCTATTGCCTCTTTATAGTCTGCCTAACATTTAAAAATAAGGTTGTATTGAATATCATTATATCATAGCCTGTTATGTTGGTTATTTCCTAAGAAAAACAAACAAACAAACATCATTGCCATGAAATATTCACCTTTGTCAAAGAACAGATATTGCAGTGAAAATAATAAACTGTGCTAGAAATATCTGTACAGACTACTCCCCTCTTATAGGTTAGTAAGCAATGATCATTATTCCAGATCCTCAAGCATATTTCAGTCAGTATTTTGGAAAAGCTTTCTTGAAAAACTCCAACAATTTTCCTTTTAAGTATTCTACACTGTTATTTGAGGTCATAAAAACAAAAGGAGGGCCAGTTCCTATGCCTTTGTCCTTTGTTAAAATAATTTAAAATTACAACAGGATTCAAAAAAGTAACTGAGCCTGCGAAAGGCATTCTGCAGTAGGAGAGTCTCTGATTCAAAATGCCTCACCATTTAATCACCTAGAACTTGTCCTTTAATTGAATATTCAACTTTTCTTTTTTCTTGGAGACTGACTTTGCTTGGATTGAAATAAACAGCATAGAAAGAGGATGATTTCATTTAGGTAGATTTCATATCTTGATGGATTATGAAGGAACACTTACACTTCAGATTTAAATTTTAAAAGGATTTAACAACATTCTACTTAATGTTCAGAGAATAACTCATGATTCATAATGATCTTTATAAATTTACTAAAGATTATTTTGTAGGATATCCAATTAAATCTGACAGTAATTTGAAGTAGGTTTCCTTTTGATAATGATACTTGCTGATGACACATGATAAAATTACTACATAGAATTTGGACTTTGGTGATGTAAACCACCCCTTTTCTATTTCATATTAGTGTTTTTTGGCAAAAGGAAAAACGATTTTGGAATAATCTTGAATTGTATTTTCACATTTCAACTTTACTAAGTGGTTATTATTAAACAAGTCCAAAGAGATTTCATGTTAATGCTATTTAATAGACAAAAATCCTCCTTTTGTAGCAGTTTGTGCTTTAGGGTTTTAAAGTAGACACACAAAACACACGTTGAAATACCATTTAGAGGATGGATGGTTTGTTCATTCCCTGGAGACTGAGGTACTCCTGTAACATAACAAAGCATAGAAATAATGTCGACTATATTCATACCCAAACCATAGACCCTCTCTAGAGAATTTGATTATTATGTCTCACCTACTTCACCTTAAAATGAATTTGTTACCAGGAGAATACCTGATTCCAAAGGAAAAATATATATGAGTGTTAAAAAGAGAGAGAGAGAGCACTCTAAACATCTTTTCATTGGAACTTAAGTTTGGAAAAGAGGAGCCAAAGATAATGTCTTTGGATAAGAGTTAAGCCATCATGTTGAATCATTTTGCCAACTGATTTAAGAGTTTTATTGAATGTCTCCACTTTCCTCTTTCCCCTCAAAACTCTTGGGCTTGGCAATATAACAGAATGTTTACTGCACAGATTCTGGACCTAATCTTCCTAGGTTCAAAACCAAGCCCTTTTACTTCCTATGTAACTGAGACAGTTCTTTAAAATTCTTGAGTCTCTCATCCTGAGAAAAATAGTGATCATGATGATAACCATAGTACCTACCTCCATAGTATCAGATTAAATGAACAAAATTTGTAAAGCACTGTTGGGAAGGTAACATTTACCTCTAACCTCTTAAGGCTTTTCAGATGGACCTGAGAATTACATTTACAGAAGACAGATTAACAGAAGAAAAGCATTCACATTTATATGTTTTAGGTGACATAAGAGCCGTCATAAGGAAATAAAGACCCAAACAAGTGGCAAAACCTAAATGCTTTTATACTAGATTGGCCAAAGAGAGGCAATTGTGGAAAAGTGACTAAAATACAGGGAGGCTAAAGGAAGATAAGAATTACTTTAACAAGGTCTGTTTGTATAGAATTCTCTTGGCTTTGACTTCCTATCAAAGAATGTTTCTTTTCTCCTGGTATAGACAGGGCATCTTTTACGTGGGAGTTTGTTTGTTTTTTTTTTGCGATACACGGGCCTCTCACTGTTGTGGCCTCTCCCGTTGCGGAGCACAGGCTCCGGATGTGCAGGCTCAGCGGCCATGGCTCACGGGCCCAGCCGCTCCGCGGCATGTGGGATCTTCCCGGACCGGGGCACGAACCCGTGTCCCCTTCATCGGCAGGCAGACTCTCAACCACTGCGCCACCAGGGAAGCCCTACATGGGAGTTTTTAATCTCCTGCTTTCAGGAAGAAAAAGGGAGATTAAGAGTGCCCTTCCTGCATCTGCTATTTTATTAAGTGCCTTTGGTTCAAAATAATTTTTATGCCAAAGTGACATATATTGAGGTGGCATATTCTGCCACCTTTCAGCACTTAGAACAGCAGCTAGCCCATAACACATGCTCTATGAGGGTTAGTTACTATGCATTTGGAATATGTTAAGAAAATCTTTGTTTTTATTTTTTACTTCTGTTATAAAATTGGAATAATAAAATGAGGCTCTATGTTGAAAAACTCTTGCAAGGAAGATCCTAAATTTTTGGAGACCTAAATAATTACAACAATAATGATAACAATAAACATAAAAACATAGTATAAAGATAGTATACTTTTTAACTGCCAGGCACTGTGCAAGATGTTATATATATACTTAATTATTCTTTAAACTTTACATATATCTTGAGAAATAGCTTTTATTATTCCTATTTTACAGAGTAAAAAAGGAAAACTTAATCATTTTTACTAATGTCCAAGTAGTCAGACAGGAAGAAGATAGAAGTAAATAGCTTACTACTTTTCAGGCTTACTTCATGATTTTATGCCATTCCACCATGGACCCTAGGTAAATGTTGTATTGATCCTCTGAATAGCTCTCCATTTACAGCTACCTTCCTTTGTCTGGAATGCAATAGCTCCCTTACTTAGTCTAACTCAGATATCATCTATTTGTGCTACCTTCTCTGATTTCTCTAGGCAGAATAAATTATACAGCACTAGCTGTCCACTGACAGTATATTACTACTATAATCCATTTTGGAACCTGGCTTACATCAGAGTTGATGGTGAACAACTAGAGGATTAGACAGTATTTTCAGGTACTTAATTTATACAGTAAGACTCATAAAGTATACAATATATTTGTTAAATAATACCCTTGGAATGATCATATTGAGAATTCAGAACAATCAATACTATAAGGAATAGAGAGGGACATTGCATTATGATAATGGGATCAATTCACCAAGAAGGCATGATGATCTTAAATGTGTATATTCTTAACAAGAGCTTCAAAATTCATGCAGTGAATACTGGTAGCCTGAAAGGAGAAATAGGCAAATCTACAATTATATTTGGAGATTTCAACATGCCTCGCTGAAAAATCACTAGAATAAACAAACAGAAAATAATAAGGCTATGTAAGACTGAAACATCATCAACTTGGCATTGATATTTATGGAACACCTTACCCAAGAAAAGCAGAATAAAAGCCAATCCAAGGACACTAAAATGAACAATTTATCAGATAGACCATATCTGTGCCATAAAAATAAATCCAACAAAGTTAAAATAATTGAAATTATACAATTTATTTTCTCTCATCATCACTAAATTCTGTAAATCAGTAACAGGAAGATATCTTAAAATGTCCCAACATTTGGAAACTAAACAACATACTTCTAAATAACTCATAAACCAAAGAGAAAATCAAAGTTAGTTTAAAAAATATTTTGAATTGAGTAAAAATAAAAACAACATATAAAGTATGCAGGTCTTATGGTTCTGGGACCCAATTCTAACCTGTGTGGGTATGGGGAGGTTAGGGGATGGATGTGGAGGTTTCCTCACACCAACAAGCAGTTCTTGGATACCAGCAGGCTGTCTGAGAATTCATCTCAATTCTGACACTACCTACTTGAAGATAGCATCAGACCCCACCAGTTAAGGGCTCCATCCTACAAAACCGATACAGACTTTAAAGTTATAATCAGATTTTCAGCTGCATGGAGGGTCAGTGCCCCTAACCCCTTGAGCTGTTTAAGAGTCAACTGTAATTCAGGAATAGCCATATAGAAGAAATGGATAGGGCAAGGTGTGAGTAAAGGGCACAGAACTTCCATGCTCTCTCAGAGTACCACTTTCTTCAGTCAATTCACCAACTGGGAGCTCTCAGAATCCTGTCCTTTTTTGGGTTTTATGGACGCTTCATTGCAAAAGAATGATTGGTTAAATCATTGACCACTGGTGATTGATTCAACCTTCAGCCCCCCTTCCCTCCGTGGAGGTCAGGAGAGTAGGATTTAAAGTTCCTACCTTGTAATCCCCTGGCAACCAGCCCCCATCCTTAGGTGGAAACCAAAAGTCACCTCATTAACAAACAAAAGACACCTTTGTTGCTTTTATCACTTAAGAAATTCCAAGGGTTTTAGGAACTTTGTCCTATAAATGGGAATGAAGAGGAAATATATATATTTCTTCTTATAAGTCACAATATCACAGCAGGGCACAGATAAAGCGATATTTAGAAGGAAATCAATGAAACTAAGAACATAATGGCAATAGTGAAAAATCAATGATATAAAACTTGCACATTAAAAATATCAACAATTAATTTGAAATGGATTATAGACCTAAATATAAAACCTAAAATTCTGGAAGAAATACAGGAGAATATGTTTATCATCTTGGAATAGGCAATTATTTGTTAGATAGGAAATAAACTATAACATTTTTTAAATTGGGTATGATCAAAATGTAAAAACTTCTCTTTAAGGAGCATTATTAGAAAGTCTGGATACAATCCTTAGACTAGAAAAAAATTTTGCAAAATCCATATAGGGTTAAAGCCTCACTTCAACAATATATAAAGAGACCTCAAAACTCATTATTAAGAAAACAAACAATGCAATTTTCAAAGGGGCAAAAGCTTTGAACAGACAGCTCAAAGAAGATATAAGAATAGCAAATAAGCACACAGAAGGAATGGAAGGATGCTTAACATCTTTAATCATCAGATAAATGAAAATTAAAACCACAGTGTGAAACCACTACAGACCCACTAGAATGGCTAAACATAAAACCAAACTGAAATAAAAGAAAGAGTAAGAAAAGATTGAAAGTACTGAATGCTGACAAATATGTGTAGTAAGCAAGGAGAACTCTCAGACACTGCTGCAGAAGATGCAATGAAATCATATGTCCACAGAAAGCCTGTTAAAGAAAGTTTATAGCAGCTTTGTTCTTAATTTCCCCAAACTGGAAATGGTCAAAATGGCCATCAACTGGTGAATGAATAAAACATTGCTGTATATCTATGCAAATAAATTCTACTGAGGAAACACAGACATGAACTACTGAAACATGTAATAATACTGAATAATTTAAAAAGCATTATTCTAATTAAGAGAAGCTAACATTAAAGGTCATGTATTGTATGATTCCACTGATATAAAATGTCCAAAGTAGGTATGTCTATAGAGACAGAAAATAGATTAATGGTTGCCAGGGTCTTGGGTGGGAAGAGACAACTGTCTGCAAAGCAGTATGAAGGAACTTTTGGAGGTGATAGTATTATCCTGTATTCTGATTGTAGTGGTGATTTCACAACTTTATATATTTGTTAAAATTCATAGATTTGTGCAGCTAAAAAGGGTGAATTTTACTGTATGCAAATTATATCACTATACACCTGGTTTTTAAAAATATTAGAAAAAAGACAGACTGTCATTTAGCAGTTTTGATATATAAATATTATAATTAATTAATAAGAGCTCAAAAATATGGAGGGAAGGAAATTATCAAAGATAGAAAAAAAACATTCCAACAACTAGAGAACATAATTCTCTACATTAAAAAGATCTACACATGTACTCACACACACACAGGAATATAAACACTAGATCCACACCAATGCATTCTTCATGAAAACTCAGATCAAGAAATATAAAGATGAGAATCATCAAATCCTTTATTTGAGGAAAAATAAAAGGCCATAAACAGTATGTCAAAAATCAGAAAGGCATCAGTCATCAGCAAAAGTGAAAGCTAGTAGACAACAGAGCTATGCCTTCAGAATTCTGAGGCAAAATGATTTCTACTTAGATTTACACTTCACCAAGTGTAAGGATGAAACAGGCATTTTTAAACATCAAGCTATCAACAATTTATTATGTATGAATACATTCTTAAAAGGCTACTGGAAGATATGTTTTACCATCTTAAGGGAGTAAATTAAGAAAATGGACATAAGTGCCAGGTATCAAAAAATCTAGCATCAAAATGGTGAAAGAAATTTCCAGTACACTGGAAATTTTATTTGTCTACTCTTGAATTTCTTTCATCATATTTTCTTTCGTATCAGCTAAACAAATTATTGACTTTTTAAATAGCCAAACATTTTGTACTTTGTAGTTTATAGAAATGATTTATAAAGAATAGAATTATTGTTTTTAAATTAAGCTTTATATTCCTCCTCTATCATCAATATATATATTCTTTGATACATGTGATATATGTTCAATTTCACAGTTATTAGTATATAAGCTCTTTAAAACAATTTAATAATGTATAATTATGTTCTACATCTACTTAGAATTCTACAAGTTCATCTAAATACTTTATTTTTCTTTAAAATAATTATAAAGTCAAAAAATGGTATATTTAACTGATGAGCAATACCCTCTGCTTTTTTGACGGTTAGTTGCTTTGGACATATTAAAAACAACCTAATTCATCAATGCCTCGTCAGATTTTAATATGTGATGACAGCCTGTCAATTGACAAGAATGTAGGAAAGCATTTTCTTTACTAAGTTGACATTATAACTTGATGAATCCTGTGTTTCAATGACAGTCATCTCTTTGCCTTTCAACCAGCATGTTCTATTTGAAATTCAGTTTACAAGACAAATTATGATAAAGGTCATTTGTTTAAAAACTCTATGCCCTTTCTCGCCTTTTGACTTTAAATGGAAAACACAAAGCACAATTTCCCACATTCAGAATCTTATATTTTTAGAGTATTTTTATTAGTAGGCTCCCATAATTGCAAATTTTAAAGCTATGCAAAAATCAATATCCTACTATCAAGACCAGTTATTGAAGAAATATGTACTTTGAGAAACCTCATCAGTGATTACCAAATGAAATAAAAATTAATAAATAAATGATGGCAATTTACTATATTGAGAAAGACAGCTTAACTCTTTTTCAAAGCTCTAGATGTATCTTAAATAAAATAAAGTAAGCTTGATTCCAAATCATCTTAAACATTATTTTATATGTAAAATTATGCTATTACCCAGAGTAGGATATAAAATATCCATAATTGGCTTTAAATTATACTGTATCCCTTCAAGCCCCCAAATTTCACAGAATCTCATCTCTCTGTTACCAGTATCCAGTGCTCCTACCTTAAATTTGATTGACTAGTTTGTGCCTGAAGTTGCTTTGATGGAAGCTCCCAAATAATCTCATCCTTACTTATGTTATGTGAGGGTTTTTTGTTAGTTTCTTCTTCAGAGAATGAAAGACAAATCCAAAAACTCTAGGGAGATGTCTCTCAGGTGACTCTGGAGGTTCACAATGAAAATTTTGACTCTATGAAGCTGTGAGGATGAGGGCAATTATATGTAGAAGGGATTGAGATGCTGAAATAATCCCCAATAAAATATCTTGGGAATGATAATCCTACATTGCTTCCATGTTTTATTTAAGCATCACCTAAGAGCAAAATCCTCAAGAAGAAGCCAGTATTCACTTGCAGAAATATGTTACTGAACAATACTCACACATATATATGTATTTGAACAATGAGGCAAGGTGTTTTGTGGCTAATTTCATGTTTAGGGGCATAGACTGTGCACACAGAAAGACCTGAGATTGAAAATCTTCCCTTATTAGGTGTATATACTTGGATAAATTATTTTCCTACTTGGAGGTGCTGTTTCTTATCTGTGTGTAACTGTATTTCCGTAGCAATTATTTTCTGGATAATTGCTCATGCTCATGCACTGCAGAACATCTAGCTCCTTTTCAGTCTTCCCCAGTTTTTTGGAGACCATAGGAATGTCTCAACTGTGCTTATGAAGATATTTGTTGGCCTCTAGTCTTCTCATGATTTTATATCACTGCAAATAAAAAATGACTTTAGTGGGGTTCCCACTGGAGCCCTCCGTAGGACTATTTGTCCCTGTTCTCTCCCATTACACCTCATTTTATCCTCCTCCTCTTTACAGGCCTCCATACCTATGGAAAATCAGTTAAGGTGAATTGGTACCCAGTGGCATCAGTCCACTGGGTCTTCAATAAAACAAGACCCTGAGTCCCATCTGAGGCCCAGTCAGAACCCATAACGGGTATAAAACTAGAATAAGAATGCATATTGTGGAGTTAATGAGGTAATTTGTGTACAATTATTACATTTCTTCTGTTCCAAACACTGTAACAGGTACTTATATCCGTTAGCATACTTAAAACCTATACAGTGCAAGCTATGCAGAATTATTATTTTCCCTGTTTCACAGATGAAGCAACTAAAACGTAGAGAAATTTGTTCAAATGGAACCAGCCAGCAACTAATTGAGCTAGATTTGAAAACTTGTCTGCTGTCATCTATATATAGCTGAGCCAACAAAGCATTTTTTTTCTCTCTCACTCTCTCTCTTTCTCTGTAGTTATCTATCTCAAACTGTCTGATTCAATATATCTAATCATGCAAATTTGTGATAATTTTTTTTGCTGCTGTTGTGTTAATATTTCCAAGAAGCTAAAAAGGCAACAACTCAAATATAATGTTTGGGAAACAAAATTTTATGCTAAGATTATTTTAAAAATAAATATAACAAAAGATATATTTATGACATTGTCTGGAAGACTTTGGAAAAAGTATAAATATCTATCAGAGACATTCAAGATGGTGGAGGAGTAAGACATGGAGATCACCTTCCTCCCCACATCAGATATACAACTACATGTGGAACAAATCGTACAGAACACCTACTGAACACTGGCAGAAGACCTCAGACTTCCCCAAAGGCAAGAAACTCCCCACGTACCTGGGTAGGGCAAAAGAAAAAAGAAAAAACAGAGACAAAAGAATATGAATGGGACCTGCACCTCTGGGAGTGAGCTGTGAAGGAGGAAAAGTTTCCACACACTCGGAAGCCCCTTCGGAGACAGGGCGTGGCGGGGAGGAAGCTTTGGAGCCATGGAGGAGAGCGCAGCAACAGCAATGCAGAGCACAAAGCAGAGAGATTCCCGCACAAAGGATTGGTGCCGACCAGCACTCACCAGCCTGAGAGGCTTGTCTGCTCACTCACCGGGGCGGGCGGGGGCTGAGAGGTGAGGCTCTGGCTTCAGAGGTCAGATTTCAGGGAGAAGAATGGGGTTGGCTGAGTGAACACAGCCTGAAGGGGGCTAGTGCGCCACAGCTAGCCGGGAAGGTGTCCAGGAAAATGTCTGGACCTGCTGAAGAAGTAAGAGACCATTGTTTCGTGGTGCGCGAGGAGAGGGGATTCAGAGCACCGCCTAAATGAGCTCCAGACGTGGGCACGAGCCGCGGCTATCATCAGAGACACTGGAGATGGGCATGAGACACTAAGGCTGCTGTTGTAGCCAGCAAGAAGCCTGTGTGCAAGCACAGATCACTATCCACACATCCCCACCCGGGAGCCTGTGCAGCCCGCCATTGCCAGGGTCCCATGATCCAGGGACAACTTGCCCGGAAGAACACACGTCATGCCTCAGGCTTTTGCAACGTCATGCCGGCCTCTGCCGCAGCCGCTGCAGGCTCGCCCCGCATTCCGTACCCCGCCCTCTCTCTGGCCTGAGTGAGCCAGAGTCCCCTAGACAGCTGTTACTTTAACCACTCTGTCTGAGCAAAGAAAAGACGCCCTCAGGTGACCTAAAGGCAGAGGTGGGGCCAGATCCAAAGCTGAACCCCAGGAGCTGAGCGAACAGAGAAAGGGAAATCTCTCCCAGTAGCCTCAGAAGCAGTGGATTAAATCTCCACAATCAACTTGATGTACCCTGCATCTGTGGAATACATAAATAGACAACGAATCATACCAATATTATGGTGGTGGATTTTGGAAGCAACAATATATATATATATTTTTTCTTTTTCTCATTTTTTGTGTATGTGTATGCTTCTGTGTGTGATTTTGTCTGTAGAGCTTTGCTTTTACATTTGTCCTAGGGTTCTGTCTGTCCATCTTTTTTCTTCTTTTTTTGGATAGTTTTTACTGCTTGTTATCATTTGTACACTTGGTTTTGTTGCTTTCTGCTTTTTTTCTTAATTTTTAAAATTTTTAATAAATATTTTTAATTCTAATAACTTTATTTTATTTTTTTCTTTCCACTCAATGACAAGCAAGTTACAGTGCTGGACACCCTATGCCAAACAACTAGAAAGACAGGAATACAACTCCACCCATTGGCAGAGAGGCTGCCTAAAATCATAAGAAGGTCACGGACACCCCAAAGCATACCACTGGATGTGGACCTGCCCAACAGAAAGACAAGATACAGCCTCATCCACCAGAACACAGGCACTAGTCCCCTCCACCAGGAAGCTAACACAACCCAGTGAAGCAACCTTAGCCACTGGGGGCAGACAACAAAAACAGCAGGAACTACAAACCTGCAGCCTGAAGAAAGGAGACCACAAACACAGTAAGTTAAGCAAAATGAGAAGACAGAGAAACACACAGCAGATGATGGAGCAAGGTAAAAATCCACGAGACCAAACAAATGAAGAGGAAATAGGCAGTCTACCTGAAAAAGAATTCACAGTAACAATAGTAAAGATGATCCAAAATCTTGGAAATAGAATGGAGAAAATACAAGAAATGTTCAACAAGGAACTAGAAGAACTAAAGAGCAAACCAACAATGATTAACAACACAATAAATGAAATTAAAAATTCTCTAGAAGGAATCAGTAGCAGAATAACTGAGGCAGAAGAATGGATAACTGACCTGGAAGATAAAATAGTGGAAATAATTACCACAGAGCAGAATAAAGAAAAAAGAATTAAAAGACATGAGGAACGTCTCAAAGACCTCTGTGAAAACATTAAACGCACCAACATTCGAATTATAGGGGTCCCAGAAAAAGAAGAGAAAAAGAACAGGACTGAGAAAATATTTGAAGAGAAATATGGGAAAGGAAATAGTCAATCAAGTCCAGGAAGCTCAGAGAGTCCCATACAGGATAAATCCAAGGAGAAACATGCCAAGACACATATTAATCAAACTATCAAAAATTAAAGACAAAGAAAAAATATTAAAAGCAACAAGGGAAAACCAAAAAACAGCTCATAGTTCAGCAGAAACTCTGCAAGCCATAAGGGAGTAGTAGGACATATTTAAAGTGATGAAAGGGAAAGACTTACAACCAAGATTACTCTACCCAGCAAGGATCTCATTCAGGTTCGACAGAGAAATTAAAAGCAAGCACAAGCAACAGCTAAGAGAATTCAGCACCACCAAACGAGCTTTACAACAAATGCTAAGGAACTTCTCTGGCAGGAAACACAAGAGAAGGAAAAGACTTACAATAACAAACCCCAAACAATTAATAAATGGTAATAGAAACATACATATCAATAATTACCTTAAATGTAAATGGACTAAATGCTCCAACCAACAGACAAAGACTGGCTGAATGGATACAAATATGGGACCTGTATATATGCTGTCTAAAAGAGACTCAATTCACACCTAGAGACACATACAGACTGAAAGTGAGGGGATGGAAAAAGATATTCCATGCAAGTGGAAATCAAAAAAAAGTTGGGGGCTTCCCTGGTGGCGCAGTGGTTGAGAGTCCGCCTGCCGATGCAGGGGACACGGGTTCGTGCCCTGGTTCGGGAAGATCCCACATGCCGCGGATTGGCTAGGCCCGTGAGCCATGGCTGCTGGGCCTGCGCGTCCGGAGCCTGTGCTCCACAACGGTAGAGGCCACAACAGTGAGAGGCCCGCGTACTGCAAAAAAAATAATAATAATAAAATAATAAATAAAAGTAGTCATAGTAATTTACCAGTGTTACCATTAGTGGGGAGACATTAATACCTGAAATGTTAAAGAAGAAGAAAGTTTGTGAATAGATTATGATAAAAGGTAGACTTATCACTACAAAGTACATGGTAGCATAGACACTGGATTTTTTGTTTATTTAAATGAAACACATATTTGACGTACACATAAACATAGAACATTAAAATGTTTTACCCTGTGATATTCTTAAGGAAATATTAATATACAAAACTCTCTAACGTGTCAGAAGGATTTCTTTCAAATTCTACATTATAGAATACACAAAGTTCAATTTTTTTATGCCATCAAAGGGAGACCTAATTTAGGAGTTTAGATTTCCTTAAAGAAATGCAGGTAGGTGAGGGCCTGAGGAATACAGCTAAAGCTATTACACCTGGGAATCATTATGAATGATCATGATTGGAAATGGAAGTTACTGGGAGTTAAGAGTGGAACTGTCTCTCTTACCAAAAACAAAAACAAAATTCTAAGGATCAAATATTTTATTTATATTTTTTTCAATTTCCGTTTATTTATTTATAATTTTTATTTTATATTGGAGTATAGTTGATTAACAGTGTTGTGTTAGTTTCAGGTGTATAGCAAAGTGATTTAGTTATACATATACATGTATCTATTCTTTTTCAAATTCTTTTCCCATTTATCACAGAATACTGAGCAGAGTTCCCCGCCGCTATACACTAGGTCCTTGTGGGTTATCTATTTTAAATACAGTAGTGTGTACAAATATTTTAAGAAGAAACTGCCTCATGTTAGAATATGTAATTATAGTGTTCTCATTAAAAATTTTTCAGAGACTTAAATTATCTAAATCACATAATGAAGTTAACACATGTCTAAATAACAAAGTAATTTACAACTGCTAAAAATAACTGCATTAAATTAATAGTCTGAATATGGACATTCCATGAGTTACAGGCAGACATATATTGTCCTATAATTGATCAATGTGGCTTGTCAACTAGATTTTGCACACACATATAATCATCATATAAGTGTGATACTTGGCATTATCAGACTATATTACTTTATAACTCAAATTCTGAATCACTTAAAATGTGTTTTATTAGTTAAATGTGTTTAATTACCACTTATTAGGCATATTTGCAGTTAACATTACATACTGAATGTATTTTTTTATTTACTGAATGATCATATTAGCCCATGCATACTGGCAAATCAACCATGAGACTTTTGCTCTATGACTTACCTAAAAGTTACATTTTTAGAAGCTTGGTTTTGGTATATATGTATTTCTATACAGTTCATTTTTTTTTTTTAGTTTTTTAAATTGGAGTATAGTTGCTTTACAATATTGTGTTAATTTATACTGTACAGCAAAGTGAATCAGCTATACGTATACATATATCCCCTCTTTTTTGGATTTTCGTCTCATTTAGGTCACCACAGAGCACTGAGTAGAGTTCCCTGTGCTATACAGGTTTTCATTAGTTATTTATTTTATACACAGTATCAATAGTGTATATATGGCAGTCCCAATCTCCTAATTCACCCCTGCTTTCACCCTTGGTATCCATACGTTTGTTCTCTATGTCATATTTTCTTAGTGACATTTTTGTGATACAGAGGTGATTTTTGAATTTAGATTTTTATATTGTTTGTGCAATAGAAATGAATGCTTACATTGTTAAATGATAATAACATTTTTACTTCTGCAGTATTTCTATAGCAATGCTGGAAATTATTTTTAAGAATAGGGACTGTGTCAAATTCCCTGGGTTGACTTTCCAGCTGCATCAATTATGAACCTTGTGACACTGAACAAGTTACTACTTAACTTCTCTAAGCTTTTTTTCCCCATCTTTGAAAAGAAAGATGTAGTAACACAACACAATAGGTACTTAACCCAACTAAATGAGATATTCACAATATCTGGAACATGGATAATGTTCAGTAATTATTAGACTTTATTTTTCATTGTATGTTTTTACCTTTACCAAAATATAAGTTCCAGTTAATACCACTACCAAATTTTACTTCAATCTATTAAAAAATATTGTGAACAATTCCACTTTCAAAAAATACTCAAAATTTTAGTGCTATAAATCAAATAACTAAAGTAAGAAATTACATTTTGAATAGATACCACAATTAAAAGACAAAATATCCCCTTTGAATGTTTATTTCAATCCTAAGTGTAATGCACACTAAACTTTACTTTTGCTTAACCATACAGAAACAGTAAAGGGAACATGCATTTTCCTGTTTTTTTTTTTTTTCCTTAGCCTTGTGGGAAGTTTCTTAATTTTAACAGATTTTATTCACAGCAGACTTCTATTGAATCATATCTTATATAACTGATCTGACCCATGTTCAAATTATTAACTGTATATTTTTTGAGATCAAATCTTTGTTTCTTCCATTACAATTTTTTAGCAGACTTTATTTTCTTGAACAGTTTCAGGTTTCCAGAAAGCTTGAGCAAAAAGTATAGAGTTCCCGTATTTTCCTCTTCCCCACCTCCTGTTTCTCCTATCATTAACATCTTATGTTGGTGTGCTACATTTATTAAAATTGATGAGCCAATATTGATACGTCATTAACTAAAATCCATAGTTTACCTTAAGATTCACTCTTTCTGTTATACATTCTATGGGTTGTGACAAATGTATAATAACATGTATCTGCTGTTAAAGTACCACACAGAATAGCTTTAATACCTGAAAAGTCCTCTGTGTTTTATTTATTTATCATCACCTCCCTTCCCCAGACCCTCAGTCAGCCACGGATCTTTTTGCTGTGTTCGTAGTTTTGCCTTTTCTACCATGTCACATAATTGGGATCATACAATATGTAGCCGTCAGGTTGTCTTCTTTCACTTAGCAATATGCGTTTAAATATGCTCCATGTTTTTTTGTGACTTCATATCTTTCTTTTTATTATTGAATAATATTCCATTGTGTGTATGTACCACAGTTTATCCATTCACCTATTGAAGGACATCTTGTTCACTTCCAGGTTTTAGTAATTATGAATAAAGCTGCTATAAACATTTGTGTGCAGGAGTTTTTTTGTGGACATAATTTTTCAACACTTTTAGATAAATACCAAGGAGTACAATTGCTGGATCACATGGCAAGAGAATGTTTAATTTTGTAAGAAATTTTCAATATATTTGTCAAGATGAACGTACGACTCTGCATTCTCATGAGCAATGATGAAACAGCTTACAATTTTTTTAGGAAAGAGAAGGGGTTTTTTTTCCTCTAATTCTCAAAAAATTTATTTAGATTCCAAATTCTAAAGAATAAAGAGTTTTTATAAGGTAATGGAATAATTTATTCAGCACGTTGTTTTCTATAGAGAATTGTCACTTAAAAACTGAAGATGAGGAGACAATGCTATTGGAGTCTGGTTAAAGGGTGATTTAGAGAGACAAAAAGTTTTCCTAGGTAAAAATGTATGAACTTTCAAGGAACCTGCTCACAACAAGTGATAATTAATGTAACTTTGATCCTAAATACTTAGTTCTTTCTTAGATGAAGTCACTACTTCACCTGTGCAACATTTTTATGGTTGTAATTAGATGAAAACATTTTTTGGTCAGTTTATAATTATTTCAATGCAGGGACTTATTTTTATTTCTTATTTTAAACTGGTTTTGGTGCTGGGTAAATTTAATTTTTATGTACATAGAGCTTTATTTGCTTAAGAGTGAGAAAATTAAATATTTGTGCTCTGTAGCCATCCAAGCGGTCTACTTATACAGGTTCTGCTCAAATCAAAGAGTCAGTCACCACATTGTGCATTTCGGTACAGCTGTAGAAGGAAGTGGAAAATAAATTATTTGCTTTAGTGCATGTAATATATTGATATAGTGAATTACCTAATACAAGTTATTATTTTTAAAAATAATGATAATTAATAAAGTGACTGGCATGCCGGATTTTATCATGTCCCTTTTTTTATGGATTTCAAAGCACTTTCCTTTTATTTCCTTGTGAATTACCTATAAATGTTCTATGTCTTTGATGACTGAATAATAATCTCTGTCTCTCTTGAGACATAAGTTATTTATGGGGAGGGAAGTCATCAAGGTTTGGGCTATGAAATCAATATCCTGAATTCAAATATTGTTTCCATAATAAGTCTTAAAATCACTTCCAAAACCTCACTAAGTTGTACGTTCCTCAGCTGTAAAACATGAACATTTCCCTCAGTTTTCTTGTGGCTACAGATTGGCATGGAGCACTTATCTTGCTAAGTGGCATAATACAGGCTGTGTAAATGCTGACTGCTGTTACTATAATATGGCGCAGTGTGTGTCACATAGCACATATTTGATGAGGGCATAAATGAGCATATGGAAAAGAGAAAGAGACATTATTACTGCAAAAAAATCTTTGTTATATTTGAAAAGAAACACTCTACTAAAATATTCTCTTTGATCTTCTATTTTCCAAAGGAAATGAATAGACAGCACTGGTAGTTTTCATCTGATGGAAAATACCCTTGCTATGACTTCATCAATTTTCCTCTAAAAACCATCCCTACATATAATTTTTTTAGTGAGTTCCCTGTGCATGTTTGCTGATACTTCCTTCACACATTGGAACATCTGAGTCAACAAACTCTTCCCACATAAAATATCAACGTAAACTGTATTAAAAGTACATTTTAGTTCCTGTATTGGGCCCATAAAATATACCCTCATACCCCACATGAAAGTTTTGAAAATGCTGACCATCTTCTTTGATGGCAAGAAACCTTCTGTCACTCGCCCACACCACATCTTGAACCTCATTTGCAGTGTGGAAAATAAGTTCCAATTGTGCCATATTCCAAATTTCCTATCCTTTGAGGACGCTGGCAAAAGAGATTCTATCCTTTGCTGTTCGTGTGATAATGCTTCCATGATTTCATTGAAGTTACCTCATAAAATATAATGATAAACAGGAGGGTTACCCTTTTTTCTAGTGGGAATGCTTCATATAAAGAAGTATAATTTCCCTTGTGGTTTGGAGTACCATATGGCTTTTTCCCACTTGCTTTAGACTTTTTTTTTTAAAGACAATAAAGATTAAGTTTATCTTTTAAGGCTTAAGAGACCCCAAAACTTATCACAGTTTTCATCATCAGACCACAACACAGAGCTAATATTATATACCCGCTCCGAGGAAAGCTAAGATAAAGTGGCAATATTAACAGGTTCTAAGAGCTGTCACAAATATTAAATCAGTATGTGGGTTGTTCAACATCAGGTTTTTTTGTTGTTTCTTTTCCTTTAAATAGATTTTTCAACTGTGATAGGTTGAGCTTTTTAACAACATTTGTAAATGGGCACTTACTTGACTGTATTTTCAAAAGCCACAAAATGCCACATGAAAGCCACCCCAGTTTGGCTAGCAACATAACTGGAATATACTGGCTTTTCTGGTGCATCTTCCTTAAATTCAAAAGAAATATTTCTCTGATTAATTTTAAAACAAGGCTTGGCAGGAGCATACCACATGCTTACAAGGCCAGAGTACCTGAGTAAACCTCTTTTTTTTCCTAAACATATCTGCCTTGATTTGTGACCACACACTCCTTACCTTAACCACAATTTATCTATTTTTGAAGTTCACTGAATTTTTACCACTAAAGCCTGTTAGCTAAGCCATGAAGCCCTCAAACATTCACTGTCAATGTAGCATGATGGTGCTACAGTAGCACTATAGGTAGCATGATGTTCTCGTGGGCTGTAGCGTTCATGCCATGCTCTTGTATCATTACCGCCTTGACTCTGCTTTGGCTCTTAATAACATTCATTAAAAAAAAAAGGCCACTTGAGAGACATCTCTGTGTGCCATTATCAAATCTTTGAACGTTTATTGACTGTACTTAAGCTCTGTTCATACCTTCCCTTCCGGTATTCATATACTTTAAGGCAAAACTGGTGCAAGAGAGTGCCCTAGAGTGGTTTCTAAGAACCCTTGAAACCACTTGGTCAGGAACAACATGGAAGCAAAATACCATGTATTACAAACTTACTCAGGAAATTCAGTCCTAAAATGTTTTATTTAAGGACATCAATACATAAAATTATCAAATATCTTTGTGCACTTTTTATCCAGAAGGATGACTATTTTATTTTTTGGTCTTCAGTGTTCTTACTCTGCTCTTCCTTTAAATATCCTTCATGCTTCAGTACCCTGACATCACTTAAAAACAATTTTCTTAAGCCAAACCATTTGAAAAGAAATGTGATTGAAAATAGCTAGATAAGGTAAAATTTGCATAAAGTACATGTGCCATGTGTGTGTATATGTGTACATGTGTCTATATAAGTGAAAATTTAGAACATAGGAACAGCTATTTGCCCAAATTCCATTCTAATTTATGACTTCATTAATCTCCATGTTGAATATTAAATCAACAAAAGGTTTAAATTTGTTCCTCTACATTTAAATATTCCATAGTAGGAAAGGTTTCTATCAGACAAGAGAATATAAGCATAGCAGTGGCTTAGGAATAGAATTCATTGCAGAAAATCAGGAAATGGTTAAGATTAATCATTGTACATATATGTATACTACATATGTTCCATGAAAACTTAGGTTGACCAAGGTTTATATAAACCCAAAAGGAAAACAGAATAATAAGAAACAAAGAATAATATAAAAAATTCTATAAGAACTATTACATTTATTCTTTGTACCTCAGGTAAGAACCACTCTGAGACATTATAATACACGAAAACTTTGATCTTTTTTGTTTTTAAATTTTAACTTAAGGAAATTTTTATCATTCCAATATTTAACAGTCCATCCATTTTTCAACATTCATTAAGTATCTATTTACATCAAACATTGGACTATGTTTGTCACAATAAAGGCACTCATAAAAGTCCTTAGAGTTAGCCTAAATTTGTAGAGGATCATTCATTCTCTCTCTGCATATTGATTTTCTTAAGACGTAAAAGAGGGCAATGCATTATATGACTTTAAAGTTATTTCTTCTTTCTTTTCTGCAATTTGATGGCTCTAGTTTTTTCTCTAAGACATCATTTCCAATGTAGTAAATCCCAGACCATTCTATTTGGAACTCCATGTACCTGGAGAAGCACAAGGGTTCTAAAAAAACAAGGGTTCTAAAAAAAATTCCCAAGACACTTAAAGGAATAGAAGGAAAAGCCAATGGAAAATTATTTTCACTCATTCTTTCCTTTGATTTTCATTAGGCAAAGGCCAGCTTCCTTTCAGAACTCCCCAATTCCGTAAGACCTTAGACAAAGACTCTGCTGTGTCACAGAATAAACATTAGCCCAGAATACACGACACTTGGCTTTTAGTCCCAGTTCTGGCTATGTAATTCCCAAGTCTTTTAACTAATGAGGAACCCTGTTTCCTCATTTTTAAAAAGAAAAGATTGAACAAAATGAACTACACAGTTCACTTTCTGTCTAAAGTATTGAACAGATATTTATGAGATGATTTTAGAATTTATACATTCAAAATCCTTCCTCTTTAAAAAATGCATACAATCCCTTAGAAACTGAAGAACTCATTTGGTAAGTTTAGTGTAATTTAATAATTAATTTTAAATAATAAAAACGATAGGGCTTCCTTGAACACTATAGCTAAAGCTATGAGGTTTATTTTAAAATTGTTTATTGTTTGTTTCTCTTGCTTGAATGTAGGTCCTTAAAAGACAAAGACAATGTCTTCTTTATGCCCCCACTGAATTCACAATACAATGCCTGGAATACAATGGTAGTTTGATAATTTTTTGAATAAATAAGTGAAGCTTAAAGAGAGCAATCCCTTATCACATATTTTTAAAACTATTAGAAAAAAAATTACGGGATCGAGATGGGCAGAAGGAATATTATAAATTACTTACTTGAAGGACAGTTTAATAAATGGTAAATATGTTTCATTTATCTTTTATCACATATTTCTTATATCAAAATTTTAATCTAATTCAATTCACTTATTTTAGTGCCTACCTTATTCCTGGCAAAAAAAAAAAAAAAAAAAAATGCGTTTTAGAACCAGAAATGAATATCAATTCTGACTCTTTCATTCACTCTTATATGACTCTGGGCAAGTCTTACTGTTCTAAGCTGCAATATTCTCAACTGTAGTATGGGGATGATTAAATTAGGTAATGTATGGAATGTGCTCAGAACAGAGCTCAGCTCTGCACAAGTCCTTGATATATCTTTGCAAATAGTGTTACTAGTATTATGCAGTATATATAGTAGACCTCCAATGGAATGAACTAGTTTTTAACTGTTAAAATTGCTGAAATATTTTTATTTAAATAAGCAATAACTTTTTGTTTCCCACATCCTTTACTGCCATTTTAAAATATTTTTGATTCACAGATGCCTTGGAAATTCTCTCAATATATGTGCATGCACGAACAAGCACAGTCCACAGGCACAAAATTTTATTAAATATTAAAGGAGACTGATTGTCTCATTAAAGTCCTTCCCTTAGTTCATGTCTTCAACAAGTAAAAGTAAAATTGGTAGTACTGGAAATTTCACAGAGAAGATCAAGAAATATTCTTCCATTGAAAAAAAATTTGAAAATCACATCTGTTGGGGATGCTGCTAATATTGTGCTTTCTGTCCTTCTTAGTAATGAAGTGATAAGGACAAAAGGCAAGAAAGTGGAGATGCTATCTAAAGTTCAATGAGATATTAGAGTTCATTAAGCAATATCCAAAAGATTTACTGAGTATTCACTAGACATGGGGTGGTAAGTAAGTGGAAAGTTAAGCCTTGTTCATTGCTGACATTTAGCAAATTTACTTCTAAACATGATTTTGGGATCAATTTCATAGTTTATGTTTCTTCTACAGAACAAGTCCTGTTACATCACTTTTCTAAACCTTTACAAACCCATGGTCTATTTTTGTAAACACAAAAATAGTAAGGTCTCATTTAATGTAATTTAAAATTGTAAAATATTGCAAATACTTGAATAAACATTAAAGTACTGCAATTTTTACAATATTTTTGAAATTAAATTGGTTCCCAAAGATTCACTAGGCCTCTCTCCATGCCCACTTCCCTCTTGCCTTGCCCTTGTGAATGCCAAAGTTTGTATATACTTAAATGATTTCTTATACCTCTGCCCAGAGGGAAGAATAAAATAGAGAACTAAAGCAGTTATTCAAATTATTCTAATCAACATGTTCATTTCAGTTATTGTGGTGCCTACTGTCTTTGTCTGCCCAGCACTCCTCCTCTCTTCTTCTGGTGGCAGAATCTAATCCCTGACCCCAGGCATGTGACCTAAGTTGGAAGACTCAAAATCTATAAACTAGCTTCGAAAGATTTATCCAGAGGTGGACATAATCATCTAAGAAAGTACAACTGGAATCATTTCCCTGATTTTTTTTTTTCTTTTGCGGTACGCGGGCCTCTCACTGTTGTGGCCTCTCCAGTTGCGGAGCACAGGCTCCGGACGCGCAGGCTCAGCGGCCATGGCTCACGGGCCCAGCCGCTCCGCGGCATGTGGGATCCTCCCAGACCGGGGCACAAACCTGTGTCCCCTGCATCGGCAGGTGGACTCTCAACTACTGCGCCACCAGGGAAGCCCCATTTCCCTGATTTTTAACTGGAACTAATGTACCTGTATAATGGGGTTGGAGGTATTGCATGTCCATGCATGTGGAGTGGGGTAGAGATACCTTGTTTTTCTATGGTCATAGAGCTGTATGGATATAACCCAGAGCACATTTCCCCATCACACAGAGAGCATGAAGCTGCAAAAGAAGAAAATCAGAGAGAGAGACAGCAGAGACCATCCTGAGAGTATCAAGTTTCAGTATTTCAGAAATGCACTGATACCTACAGTTCTTCCTTCAATTCTATGAAGTATGCTAGTGTCCATTCAATAAATGTTCATTTCACTTAAAAAATAAAATATAAAATAAAATAAAGTAGGAGAGATGCCAAATATCTAGACATAGGAGACAGGACTCTTCATGTCGTTTTACTTCTCCCTTGGCTCCCATGTGTCCACATACTGACTCTAATCATTAAAAATATATATGCATACTATTTCCAAAACTGCAAACCTTTTGTTTCTTTCCCCAAATATTGTACACAGAGAAGGAGTTCTATCTATTTCTTAAATATTCAAATTGTAAGTGTGATAATAGACCACCTTCATTTAATCTTAGGCCAGATTCCCTGGATACAGACTCTGAGATGGAGAGGAGTTGAATGCCACAGGTATTTTGGGGAATGCTCTCAGGAGCAACACATGTGAGGGAGGAGGACAGGCCAGCAAGAAAAGCTGGATTGTAAAGCAGTTACAGCAGCACCCTCAGCCCATCCCGCAGTGGCCTCTGGAGAAAGATCAGTACTTTGGAATTGTTCTCAACCAAGACAAATGGCCAAGCATTGTACCTCACTGTTGGCCTGTCACTGGATACAGGTTTCTCTTGGGGTAAGTGTTGTGTCTTGGGCAAGATAGCTCCGTTTTAGCCAAGGGCAATTTCTGGAAAGATGCACCTATAAGTTATAAGAAGCCAATATTCCTACTCACAGAAGCAACATGTGCACTGGTCTTAAAAGAGGAAAAGGAAGTACACAGAGCATTATATTATTTTACTAATCTCTCATATTAGATATTGTTGTTAATTGTGTTTTCCTAATTAGAATATAAATGTGAATGATCATAAGGTGAAGAAATAGCAGTAAAGTAAGGTTCTGTGTGTGTGTGTGTATATATATATATATATAGAGAGAGAGAGAGAGAGAGAGAGGGAGAAGCTGATACAAATTTAATCATCAAAAGCTTTAGCAGGAATACCTTTATCTTCAGATCTTATATTTATGTAGCCACCAAAGATATTACTTTAAAATTTTCTTCTTGAAAGTCTTGTCACAATACAATTTAAAAAGAATCAAGGTGGCCTCATATAGAAACTATGACTGATCATTCAGGTTCATCAGCAATGTCCCTACTAAATTTGTATCCAATTAACTCACACATTTGTAATTTTATAAATGCTAAATATATTTCATGCATTTATGTATTCATGTAGTATAAATATATTTTTGTTAAATATATTTATACTAAATATGTTTCATGAATTTATATTCTGCCTGCCATCTAAAAATAAAAGTTTATTTGAGAATAGATGCTGAGTCTTCACTTTCATTTGTGGTTATACACACTCAACATAAATCATTTATTTAATTACCATGTTGACTCACTGGTTTTATTTTACTTTTTACATTCTGTTTTACCACAGTTATGTTCTGTTTTACCACAATTCAGAATCTCTGTCCACTTTCTGTGTGTGTGCTTTAAAACAACAGAAATGTATGGTCTTACAAATGTATTTGTAAGACAAATGGAGGTTAGAAGTCCAAAATCAAGGTGTTGCCAGGGCCATGCTCCCTTTGAAATTTGTAGGAGGAAAATCAATCCTTCCTTGCCTCTCCCTCCATAGCTTCTGGTGGTTTGCTGGTGATCTTTAGTTTCTTTATCCATTTTTCTTTTTGATACTAAAAGATACTATATACTCAAAGACAATAGATTACTTTGGAATACATATAAATTACATTAAGTAAAATCACGGTTGACTCAATTCCATGGCTCAATATATGAATAACAATTCTAGCACTAATGAACACATGATAATAGGACAAACTCAAGTTAATCAGGATGAAATTTTTAGTGCCAGGTCTGATTTAGCCATGGATATATACATTTATAGCCTTTTTAGCCGACCATAATTGAGCAACTTATGCTTGGAATTAAATCATAGAACCATTGTTGCTAGCTCATTTAATATTTGTTCACCAAATAAAGTCAGTTACAGCCATTAAGAAATACCATTACTGACATAAAAATGAACTTAAAGCATCATAATTAAGAAATATCATTACTGACATAAAAATGAACAACTTAAAGCATCATAGGTAGCTTATACCAATTGATGTTTGTCTTTAAGTCTCCAAACTATTCACCAGTGTTAAAGGAGTAATTTGATTCAGTCTTGAGGAGCTCAAATGACGTGCTCTCCATTTTGTTACAGACAGTACAAAACTTACTGTTTTTCAGTAACATTTGTCATTACCAGATTAATATACTGTTTTCTCTTGAAAATTACATTTTCTCTTCATTACATAATACTCCAGTGACCTAAAAGCTGATATTCTCTTGCTCTTCAGACACTACCATACCCTGAAGTCTTGATGGAATTAAGGAAGAAAACCAGTGAAAATTAAAGCTGTTTCCTAAAAGGAGAATTTTTTTCTTCTTTTGTTGCTTCATTTCTTTATCTTGGTTTTATAATAAGTATGGGTAAAGATAAATTTTATGACATAAATGTAAAAGTATGAAAGCCTGATCAATCAATTTTTCTTGATTTTCCTTTCTCATTCCCCATTAAAAATAAAATACATAGGTAGAAATGAGATAGATATGAAATATTTTACTTCCATGTTTTGTGAATTAGTCAAACTTTTTACCAGTAAGATAAATGTTACTCCAAGTCATTAACTGACTTAACAAAAATATTCATTAAGTTTTTGTTGTGTGCATTGTATTGCTGAATATTGTTAAGAAAGTAAAGTACAGGGTAAGTTCCTGCCTTTGAAAATGCTATTAATCTGTTGGGAAGACAAGCTGTGCATATGAAAAGATGTAATAATAATTCTAAGCAACAATATGTGATAATGGTGATGAATGATAAAAACTGAGTTCTATATTAGTTTTCTAGGGCTGCCATAAAGAAACACAGACTTGGTGGTTTAAATAACAGAAATTAATTTTCTCACAGTTCTGGAGGTTGAAGTCCAAGATCAAGGCACTTGCAGATTCAGTGTCTGGTAAGGGCCCATTTCCTAATTAGTGATGGATGCAGAATATGAACAAATTTCCCTTCTCATTTGCAGAATGGTGACAGACTCAATCATGTGCAGACTCTATAGACAGAAGAGATAGCAGTGCTGTCAGTGCACATTCCTTGGACATGACAGAGGGCCAATATAACCAGTAATATTGAGAATAGTTGCATAATCATACTAGACAAAGTTTGACCAACAGCATCAATGCCCTTAGGCCCAAGGGGAAATTCTGGAAGGCAGGAGGTCATCATGCAATGATAACATGACTAGAACTCGTTGTCTATAATCTTACCGTTGGAGGAAGGTGTCAGAAGAGAAAATGCAGATTTCTAGCTCTCCCACATGACAAAGAATCCTCACAAAAAGTCTTGGCATGACGAGAGCTAATGTACAGAAGTATGGAGTGCAGAGAATGCAGTCAAACAGATGACCAAAAGAGCAGAAACAAGAGTACAGAGAGCTTTTAGGGGTAAAGCACATTTGAATTGTCTAATTCTTTGAGCATCTGTCGAGCAGGCTGAAGGTATCAGATGCAATGCAGGGTGTTGGGAACATAGAGTTAAATTAGACATGGTCCTAGGAGTCAAAGATCTTACAGTTTAGTGGGGCAATGCTAAGTGTATTATAAATTTAAAAGTGCTCTAGTTTCTATGTTAGAAGTGTATAGAGGTACATCAAAGAAAGAGTGGTCAAGTTTAGGTATCGATAGAGACTCTCCCAACATGTTTTGTGTAAACAAAAAAGTATGCTGTTAAAAATTAAAGGATAGGGCTTCCCTGGCGGTGCAGTTGTTCAGAGTCCGCCTGCCGATGCAGGGGACGCCGGTTCGTGCCCCGGTCCGGGAAGATCCTACATGCCGCGGCGCGGCTCGGCCCGTGAGCCATGGCCTCTGTGTCTGTGCGTCCGGAGCCTGTGCTCTGCAACAGGAGAGGCCACAGCAGTGAGAGGCCCGCGTACCGCAAAAAAAAAAAAAAAAAAAAAAAATTAAAGGATAAGCAAATGGTGTAAGAGTCTGAGAATCCTATATACCAGAAAAAATATTGTGGCAGGAGGAAGGGCAGTGTATGGAACAGCAGGGCAGTTAAGGACTAGTACCAGAACCATGGCCAGATAGCGCAGGGGCTTAGAGCAGGAGATATGGAGACTGAATGGCTCCTGGAACTCTGGGTTTGCCATTTACCATGCTGGCAAACTTAGTCAACATCTCTGTGCCTCTGTTTCCTCCTTTGTTAAATGCTTTCGTAAATATTAAATGATTTGATATTTATATGCCGTCACACTAGAGTGACCGGTTAATCTGGGATTGCTCTTCTCAAAGAGAACAGTCACTGTGGGACACAGAGGAGGAAGGTTCACTAAGACACCAGATAAACACTTCATTCCTTCTGGTGTGGCAATTTTATTCAAATGTTGGGTAGTATGAAGTGACGGAGTACTACAAGCTGCATAAGCTTTAAATATAATGCAAAATTCTCGGGATAGTTGCCCATTCTCCTTAGCTCTAAGTATTTTTTTGTTGGAAAAAATAAAGAATCACAGCACTAACCATGTTCTGGAGAGACACTGATACTTAGTATAAAGGAACTGGCAGTCAAACAGGATCAGGGCTGTATAACAAACATTTAGTTATGACTACATTTACAAAAAAGCATATCTATGTAGGACTTCCAGAGTCTTGTTTGGGATTCTGCATTATTTTCTGAAGTCTCAGATTAATGAATTCATCAGATACTTCAAACCTAAATTAACTAAATTTAATACAAGCAAATGTAGGGAATTTTTCCTGTTATTCTGGAAATTTCTGTTGAGCTCCAAAATTGTGATTATCAATAGTCACAAAATAACTCCACAGAATGTCAAGGAACTGCCAAAATACTTCATCTAGGATTACTAAAATGTAGCCAAGCTAAGCCCTTACACATCACCCTTTCAACTACAAACCTTCAGCCTATATAAAGAAGAGGCTAGGAAGATAGCCTTTAAATAAAAGCAACCGGAATGTTAATATTAACTCAGTGTTTATACGCACTGGTGGCAACAAAGCTCTAAGGCCATAGTTCACCTATTGTCCAGGACTGATTACAATGTGTTGTCACATCTCTGCAGGGAGTCTGATGTCAGTTTCTGAAGTATGCAAACCGATAGACTGGTGCTAGCTAGCGAACAAGGACAGACACCCGGATAATTTCAGAGAAACAAGGACAGGCACTGAGATAATGAAATGTAGAGATGGAGTCAGGGTCAGAATGAGAAGATAGAAAATTCAATGCCCTCTGTGGCTCCATAAAAATGTAAAATAGGGAAATAAAATTCATCCAACAGGGAAAGTTCTTAAGCGGTTTCATAATTTCTGTCTCGGTATTTAATCTGACCTAAAAGTTACTTAGATGGGATCTCACATTCAAAAATAATAGGCTAGACTGTCTGAGACTGTAGCTCATGCTGAGAATATTTCAATACACTGGACAAAATATGTTTTTTAATCTCTTTGGAAGCCTCAGGAAATTATTAACAGTGAGAATATGCTGGGCTAAGAAGAGAAGAGAAGACGAGAGAAGTTAACTCAAACCTTGAGGCCACTTTTTCCCCTTAAGCAACTGCTGATTCTAAAAGTCAAATTGGTGTCAGAAAAGATAATAAACCAAGTGGAGTTTTTAGAGGTCTCATAGGGCTTGAGAGAAAAGTCAGAAGTCTGAGAAGGAGAAGGGCCTCTGGTAAAAATTGCAGGCTTCTAGTGGGAGCCCTAAAGGAATGAGGGTGAACCAGAAACAGACTAGCTGTCAGAAGGAGTAGAGTACGTAACCCTCTCAGTCCATCTTCAGACTGAGGATAATTCGCCTCGAGAAGTGTTTCAGGCCATAAACAAAAACCAATCTTCTCTCAAGGAAAATATTATTGATCAGACTTGCCAGGAAGTTTTACACATTTTATTAGTACATCCTCTCTTTTGTGTGTTTGATGCTGTTTCATTGATTGCTGCCTTTATTTTTTTGGCTTTTTTTTTTAAACTTAATTTGCTGGGATTATTTTTCTTAACTTCTTGAGATTGATGCTTAGATCACTGAATTTCATCTTTCTCCTTTTCTCATATATGCATGTAAAACTAAAAATTTTTCTCGAATCATGGATTAAGTTTAAATTTTCTGAGTGAAAGTTAAAAGTTCACTATTATATTTATAAACATATATATATACACATACATATAGTTAAAATCCAATAAATCATCTTTATTAATTATATAATTCTAAGCCTTTATGACTTTTCTTATTTCATACCTACTTGAATTGGCCAAATGTTGAAAGGAATATATTTAAATTTCCTCCAAAATTACTCTATACCTCTTGATTTCTCTTTTATATGTTATATAGTTTTTGCTTTACATATTTTGCTCTGGAATTACTCTTGCCAAAACTTTGTTGGCACCTATATGGCCATTGTTCATTTTGCTCTTGGTTATGGTAAAGTGACTTTCTTTGTTTCATTGAATGTTTTGTACCTTGTAGACAAAAATTTTAATACTAATATCACAACTGTTAGTTTCTAATATTAAAGTATTTACTTGGGTTATTAGCCATGACTCCTGCATTTGCAAGTACCAAAATAAGTCTAACTAGTTTAAGGATAAAAGAAAATTTCTTGGCCTAAAGAACTAGTGCAATTCACAGGATTGAGGAAGCAGCTATCAAAATGTAGCCTTGGGGCTTCCGTAGTGGCGCAATGGTTGAGAGTCCGCCTGCCGATGCAGGGGACACGGGTTCGTGCCCCGGTCCGGGAAGATCCCACATGCCGCGGAGCGGCCAGGCCCGTGAGCCATGGCCGCTGAGCCTGTGTGTCCGGATCCTGTGCTCCGCAGCGGGAGAGGCCACAACAGTGAGAGGCCCGCATACTGCAAAAAAAATGTAGCCTTGATGACTAAACTAAGATTCAACTTAGCCAGTATTTCCTTATATCAACTTCAATCACTCCTTAGCCCTTCTTGGCTTTATTTCTTCTCATTTCAGGAGCTTTTTCCCACATGACAAGTAATATAACAGACCCCAAATCATATTCCTACAGCATGGACCGCAGAGGCCAAGCCCACAAATCTGGACAGATAATGAAAGGGCAGAGCATTCCTGAGCCTGCCTTCCTGATGTTGCCTGTAAATTTAATTTTTATAGTGTGGCTAAAAGAACTAAAAAATTATGCCACATCCTTTTTAAAAATTTTAAACTGCCTAGAATTTACAACACTCTATCATGCCCTCACGGTGGATGTATAAAAATGTGAGATACCACTGACATTTTTATATTTGTAAATGATCTGTTTTTTCTGTCTAGGTGTTTATAGTATTCTTTTGTTTTTGTTTTAATGTTCAGTAAATTCATCAGGATGTCATGTTGTTTGTGGTTTACTGTTCCTTTCATTTTTTCTCATTTCTAATACACATTAAACCCTTTAAATCTCCTGTAAAACTCTCTCTTAAATTTGCAAAAAGTATTCTTCCATTATATATTTTAATATCTTTTTCATAATTTATTCTTGTTTTTAAAATTTTTATGCATTAAATGTTTATATCATTGTCTGCCTTCCATGTATCATTTTCTCTACTTTCATTTTGAGCTTTTCGTACTTCTTTACTGAATTTTGACAGCTTTTTGATCTTTTCCCATTTTTCTCAAAGTTATCTTCTATGACTAACTTTATTTTTATCATGTGACTTTACATTTTGCTGCTTCTAATTTTTCTTTTATTTAATTTCTGGAATGGTTTTAATGTTTTCTTCGTTATGTTTAATTTGTACCACCAGCTGTCATTTCATTCCATTGTCTTTTCATCTGTCCTTTTCGATTTTATTTTCTTTTACGTTTTGTTTTGTTTTACAAAGCCTGTATTATTTTAAAATTTATTTTAGAAAGTAGAAAAGTTTTAATCTAAAATTGTCGTTAATTTCCTAGACAAATT
Source organism: Delphinus delphis (assembly GCF_949987515.2). Taxonomy (NCBI): domain Eukaryota; kingdom Metazoa; phylum Chordata; class Mammalia; order Artiodactyla; family Delphinidae; genus Delphinus; species Delphinus delphis. The sequence goes on from NC_082693.1 coordinate 67,190,592, forward strand.
CTTCTTGCAAAGTAAACAATTTTTAGGCCTTTGATGCTATTATATTTCTCTACTTTTTATTCTGTGTGTTTTGTTTTAAAATGCCATTTATGATAGACCCCATTTTGGATTTATTTCTGAGCACTCTTTATCTTTTAATGGGGATGGCTATATGCAGATATGCCATTTTCTCTGCAACTTTATGTGTGTGTTCTACTTAAGTTCTATCTTCATTTATGGAAATGCTTTCTTAATTTTATCCTTGGAACTTGATCAGGAAAGTGAGCACAGTTATCTGATCCTTCAGCATTGGAACTGGTGAGAAGATAGGGAGGGTTAAAGAGAAGAAGAAGGCAGAAGAAATATGATGGTTAATAATTGAATGTTCCCACGAAATCTGATGAATACTCTGCGATTAGCCCTTCTGGTTCTATGTGAGAATACTTTTGGATTTCAATTCTGGCGCCAGTTTTAGAACAGAACCATTTTTAGTCTGTTGTTATAGGGAAGCTGATTTTAAAAAAACAAGTGGCATTGCATACTCCCCCTTCATCCTAGTATAGTATGACTGTCACTCTGCTCTCAGTAGTAACCTGACTCATTGCGAACCAAGTTTAAGAAAATTTAGTGGGACCTTTTTGTAGCCCTTTAATTCTGTTTCCAAAGGTACGCTGTGCTCAAGATATGAGATGGATGCCATCATCTTTTAGATCCAAATTTTGATCTATTTATGCATTTATTATATACAAGCTTGTTGTCAAGCTCATAGTCTCATTCTTAAAAAATTTTTAAAGATATTTTCATTTCTTTAAATGAAAAAAGTAACATAAACACCCTCATATTTCTACAAAACCAAGTATTTACTTTCTTATTCTTAGAATTCACAATTTTAATATATTTATAATTGTTTTTTTAATTTTCTTAAATTTTGCCATAAACATGGTGACCTTCAAACTAATGACCTGTATTACATTAGAAAAGCCTTTCCCCCCTATTTTAAGTTAGATCATTGTTTCTGTTACATTTTTTTCTTTTACTCTCTTATGAAAAATAAGGGAGTAAAGATTTTAAAAAAATTTACATGCATTTTGTTTTCTACTTTCTGTTTTACTTTTTCAATTTTTATGTCTTCCACAGTCTCTTATCTCTGTCTGTTGATTAAATATTGTAGGCATTCTTCTCAAGTTTGTTTTCCAAATCACTGATTACCTTTGGAACATTGCTGATTCTATTTTATTTGGCTTCCAGCGATCTTTTAATTTAGTTAATAGGTGAGCTGTTTTCCTTAGAAACACCTGCTTATAGGGATGGTCCTTGGCTCCCTGGGACATTGGCTTTTGAACAGTTTTGGGCACTAAACACTTGCTTTCCTTTCTGGGAGTATAGAATTGCAGTAGTTATGGTTGATTTTGTGTCTGTGTAACCAGCTCCCAGTGAAAACAATAGAATCAAACAGCTCTTTCCTGAGTAGAAACATTGTGCATGTGTTAACTACATTTCGCTGCTGGAAGGGAGCATGCGCTCTGTGAGGCCCTCTCAGCGAGCGCTTGGGAAATCTGCCGATGAATTCATCCAGACTTTGCCTGATGTGTCTTTTTCCCTTACTGAATCAGCTATATATCTTTGCTGTGTCACTGCAATAAATCTTAGCCATTCAGTATTACTATATGCTGAGTCCTGTGAGCCTTTTAAGCAAAGCACTAAACCTGTGGCTGGTCATAGGGCCTCTGTCATAATTCTCACTCTAACAATTTTTATTTAGTTCATCCTGTTCTTTCTTCATAATATCATCTTAAATCTTTTCAGGAGCAAGGAACTAGTATTTCCTAAAATGTTCGATCCTTTCCTAAATGTATTTTAAAGAGAAGTTCAAATATTCCACAACTTAAATAGTGTTTTGTCATCAGAGTAATGATTTATTGTTGTCATTGTTTTGTTATTGATGGGGGCAGTCCTTATGCTATGGTTCTTTGCCTATTCATCTTATAAAGAGAGATGAATGCCGGTCTAATGACCCTAAACTTTGTAAAAAAAAAAAAATTGATGATAAAGAAATTTATTCTAAGACACTGAGCAAATTTAAAATACATGACTAATAAATCATTATGCCAGTTCTGAGACTAGACCTCAAGGGGTCTAGAGCTCTTCTGTTCTTTCTTGGAATATTGCCTCTGCCATGAGAACAAACCCAGACTATTCTCCTAAAAGATGAGATGAATCAGTCATCCCAACTGAAGTTCTCACTGTCCAGATGTCAGATGCATGAAGGAGGACAAAAAGTTTGGTGATCCAGCCCAGATCGGCAGAACAATACAGTCAATATGTAGCCTCATAAGTAATGACAAGCACTGTTTTCTTCTTTTTATTTCGTCTCTTTTTTTTCTCCTTTTTATGTATTTTGTTCTTCTTTTTGTTGTTTTGTTTATTTCTTCATTTTCTTTGTTTATTGTAATTTAAATTTTAATATTGTTTCTCTTATTTTACTTGTTTAATTGCTTTTTTTTTTTGTGGTACGCGGGCCCCTCACTGTTGTGGCCTCTCCCGTTGTGGAGCACAGGCTCTGGACGCGCAGGCTCAGTGGCCATGGCTCACGGGCCCAGCCGCTCCACAGCATGTGGGATCTTCCCGGACCGGGTCATGAACCCGCATCCCCTGCATCGGCAGGCGGACTCTCAACCACTGAGCCACCAGGGAAGCCCTAATTGCTTTTTTTTTTTTAAGCCATTAAGTTTTGGGTAGCACATTATAGCAATAACTAATATGGTCAGGAAAGGTATCAAACACATTATTGTGTCTAGAAGATTGACTAACAATTTTATGAACTGTAAGTCAAAGAAGTTAGCCAGAAATATGTTTTAAATTTGGGGTATTTTTAAAAAATTGAAGAACAATTATCAGTGCATCAAGTCAGGAATAAATCTCCAAAGAGTGGTGGTATAAACAATCTCACACATCACAAGTCCTCTCATTCCTCTCTATACTGGTATTTCAGCTGGCTTTACTAGTCTCGGTAATACACTGCCTGAGTTAAACAACATATGTGAGTATGTCGGTGAGGAGTTCAGCTGAAATATTTGGACTTAAGATATAAATTCTGAAGTGGTAAGCATGTAATTAAGTCCATGGAGACAAGAACAGGAGACACGATTCCCTTTGAGATCAACTGAGGGTTTTTATCCGTTTCTTAGCAAAGTGGAACAATATGATAACATTGGAACTCTATTGTTTATACTTTCCTTTTATGAGCTTTACTGCAAGGCACTTACTGTGAGAGAGGATAACAATGGGTGAGGAGATCTGAGGACAACTTCTAATTCTGCAACAAACTTAACTGTTGGGCCTGACACATCACATTGCTTAATCCAAGCCTCAATTTTTCTCATTACGTTAAATTTTTCAAATCCTATCCTTTATTATTTAGGATGGCTTTGTGTGTAAGTAACAGAAAACCCAACCCAAATTGGCTTTAAAATTAGAAATTTGACTCTTTCATATAACGTGAAGTCCAGAGGGATAGAAGATCTCAGTTTCTGACTCTAGTTCCTATGATTTTATTGAGTCTGCTTTCTTTCTGTATTGGCTTTGTCCTCACATGGGTGATAAAATAACTGCAGCCATTTTGAGTCCCACTTTCATGTATAACACCATCCAGAAGAAGGAAAAATAGAGAGGATGCTTCAATCTCAGTGTTCCAATCAAGCATCCTTAACTTTATAGGTCGCTCTGGCCGTATGCCTCTACTGAACCTGTGACTTTAAGGTAATGCAATGATTAATTCGCTGAAACGATCTGAGGCTAACTCCTGGGGCTGATTTCCCCTGAGCCAAATAGATTCTGCATGAGAAGAGTAGAAATCCAGAAGAAGTCAGAGTTCTGTTAGGATGGAGGAATGGCATATGGGAGCTTAGTTGGTGAGCCAGAGTGCACACTATATGGTTTATGTAATTAACACTCCATTTTTGCTTTAATACAGCTGTGATTGACTATATTGTGAAGCATAATGAGAACATCCTTCATATTTCAAAGACTGAGTCAGCTTTTAAAGAATTTCTTAAACAATGAAGAACATAATATTTTAGCTGTCACTGTTGTTACTGGACTTACGGAGGATAAAGAAAATGGTTGCCCTTTCAAACTCTGACCAACTCTCATACTGGATTTTTCCATCCCTTCTTTCCTGTGAAATGGCTTTGAAGAATAAGTATAAAGGCAACATATAAAGAAGGAATAAAAAGCAAGAAAAAAGGAAAGTGATAGAGAAAACTCCCTGTAATGGGTAGCATATGTTTAAAGTGGAAACCGATTTAAAAAGTAACAGAATAATGATAGTAATTCTCCTATTCCCCTATCTTCTAGTCACCCTGCATGAAATAATTTAATATTTGAAGTAGGCATGATTTTTCCTTTTCACAGATGATAAATCTGAGACACAGAGAGGTTAAGAATTTCCCATTGACCCATAATTCTGGAAAATGTCACATGTATGTGATATACCATCCTTTCTCAATACATTTAAGAACTAATACAAAGCCCATATAATAATGTATAATTTTTTACCCAAATGAATATAGTCTCAGGAATTTTCCTTTTCAGACAATTAGAAGGTTTCTGTAGTATTAGAAAAGTTTATAGGATCATCATAGTAAACTACTGAATGTGAAATGTAGAGCAAAGTATTGGGTTGGCCAAAGAGTTCATCTGGGTCTTTCTGTAACATCTTACGGAAAAACCCAAATGAACTCTTTGGCCAACCCAATGTATCATACTGATTTCACAAATAAGAATAACTGCTGTTGCAACATAATGTAGCAGTGTGTTCTTTAGCCCATTTGAATACTAGTTTTGAAATCAATTTTTCTAAATATTTAGCATTTAGAAAAATTTACCTCAGACTCTGAAATTTATGTTAGGGAGTGGGGGGAGTGTAAATATTTTATCAGATGAGAATAGACTTCACTGGATATTTCAGGGTGTGTGTATGTGTGTGTGTGTGTGTCCCTACTGTGCCGGTTTCAGCCTATCAATAACATGCTGTGGTTGGACCAGCTCTTGCAGTTCTTATTATGATTGTGAGATGCCCTTCAGTAAGAACCATCAGGAACCTTTGAAAAACAAATTGAGATTTACTACTTACAAGACCTGGAAATTACAGAGCACACCTGGGGCCACACAACAAAGTCAAGGGTAGAGAGAAAGAGCACATAGGTCTAGAGTTCTGCTTTTATTGGGGCCGAGGGTGGTGGTCTAGGGTTTCGTGGCCTCACTCTTTATTGATGAATTTAAAACATAAGAGCGATGATTTCATGTGTGGGAAGAGAACCAAAAACAAGTAGCCCAAATGGTCTGTTAGTAAAATCAGCCAAGATCTCTAAAATAAAAGAGGCTCAGATTGGGGAGGCAACCTGCCCTTTATCTAGTCCTGTAGCTGACAGTATGTTCAGTCTTTGAAGGGGCTGCCCCGTTGAACAGATGCATCTGCAATCAAAGCCTAAGTCAGGCACTTGTGTTACAAAAAAGAAAAAAAAAAACTGTCAGGGGTTACGCTGCAGTGTGTGTGTTGGTTAGTTCTGGTAGCAACATAATACCAACCATAATATCACCATAATACCATTGCTTTTCTTATCCTAGCAATATATCTGGGGAAAAAGCTAGAATGAGCTTGATCTTTTAAGTTTAATGGTTAAAATTCCCCTAGAAGATATTTCTAATTCGTACCTATGATAAGATCTTCTGATAATAAATATAGCATACGATAAAATAGGTAAAAGAAAATGGAGGGTAGTGCAGTAATATTAAGACCATCTTGGTCTCTTTGAGAAAAAGAAGGAATAATATAGATAGCTTATCAAAGCAATGGACCTGATAATATGAAATGTACTTATTCTCACCTCTGCCTTTAGGGAGCATTAGAATTTCAAAGACAGCCTGTGTAAAATGAGAAATAGATTCAGGAGATCTAGGTTACCATTCCCTCACCAGCATAATTTTGAAACATTTTTTTATGCTTTCTGATTCACCAATTAGCATCATTTTTGTCATCAAACAAACAATCATTACTTGAGATGGTTGAACGAATATCCTTGGATTCTGTTTTGGTTCACTAATAAACACCATGGACTATGTCTATGAAAGGCAAACAACACATTGCTAGGCACACACACAAAAAGATCTTAATATATACTTGTTGATTGACTGAAATATTTTTAACATTGCCATTTATTTGCCTCAAACCTTAGCACTTAATCCCCAACCACACACAAATACTACTGACAAATAGTGGAACACATGGTATTCCTGGCCAAATAATGATTCTGCCAGGCTATAACAATTATCTAGAATTCACTCACAAACACTTCAGATTTGAGATTTCTTATTTTACCACCAAGTTGAACAAGTGCAAGACACTGAATCATATAGACACTCAATAATGTGTGTGGTTTAAAATTATTTGCTTTGAATTCCTTAGAGTCTGAAAAATTAAAAGATATTTATAAGTATTTTGCCTCATTAATTCTAATTCTTTACTGAACAGTACAATTTGTATATTCAAATTCCTTAAATTCAACACGCCTGCTACCTCAATGTCTTAAACCAAAATCATTCTTTTCACTGTCAAAGTAGTAACCCTTTAAGATTATTTCTCTTTTTGCCATAAGTCTCTTATTTTCCTAGGTTTTTAAATCTTGATATAACATCCCTTATCACATCCTTCTTACCCATCTTTTCCTTTCAATTCCCTCTTCAACCACTGCAGTCAAGCCTTCCAGTTTTGATGAAAATCATTACTTTGCCTCTCTAGCTCTTGAAATATACTCTTGTAGAATCACTTCTTCTTAATATTCTACTTTGCACTCATAATATGTACCTCATTCATTTATTAGTTCATTCATTCAACATATATATTTAATTGCTATAAACAAAAAAATAAAATACAGTAGCTTACAGGAGACCTGATGGTGAGGGAAGACTTTACATAAGAGATAATATTAGAGCTGAGATTTAAAGAATGTGTAGCAAATAAGTACAGGAACAATAGAATTAGAAAAGACCCAGAGACTCAAAGGTGCTTGAAAATGTTGAAGCACACTCAGAAAAAGAGAGAGTGATACACAATGAGGCTTCAGAGAAAGCGAGGAATTTCTGCTTCAGGTTTCCCCATTGCTTTGCAGATAAAACCAAATTCCTTAAACTGGAATCAAAGGATCTTCTACATTTTACCTTCTGGCTCTTTCTATTTGTATTAAGATAACATGGCATAGTTATGAAACAAAGGAGGATCTAACAGCTCTGGGCTTGAATTGTAATTTCAATACTTGCTGTGCAATTTGGGGCAAGTAAATTTACCTCTTTGATAATTAGCAAGTTACTTTACTTGATCCTAAACTGTAAAATGGAAATAATAATATTTTGCAAGGGAGCTGAGAGTATGGAATAATTCAGCATACTTAAGGTCTCTCACTTCTATTATTATTAAGTAACATAATACATAAAATTAACAAAATTTCTGAAATAACAAAGCTCAATAGAGGTAATATAATTTTTACTCTATTTGCATTCAATGTCAGAGCACCAGAGAGCAATTTTAAAACAGTTCATGGTATTACAGTTGGAATGACCCACTAAGAACTTAGATACTGACATCAGACTCTACTCCTGATCTTGGAAATTTAACTGAAAAAATTAGAACCATAATCAAGGGTCCTTAAGCCCATACTTTAGCAATTTCTGAAAAGAAATTAATTGTATTCTCAATGAATTCTTTAGCTTACCCTTAAATATTTTCAAAAGGAAGCAATTCTATAATACTTAGCAATAATATTCAGATATAAAATGGCCTTAGAGAGGCAATGAATTTATTAAATTATGCTATTTCACACCACAGTTTTTCATAACACTGTCCTAAACTTATCATTTAATATTTTCCAAACAATCAGACTAACTACATAAAAACCAAGAATTTAGAACAATTTTATTTCTGTCATTTTAACAATTTTACTCAATATCAATTGGCTAAAATTAATTATTAGGGCTACATATGCAATCCTCTTTGTATCTGGAGAAGCATCCAACACGAAGCCCACTTAACAGAAGCCCACTTAAAATTTATTTAAAACATTATGGAAGAACACGCGGTAAAAGTTTAAACAGTATAGTTAATGTTGCAGTTTGAAGGCCATGATGGGGGGAAGCAATGTGATCAAGAAAGGCCTACCATCTGGCCGTGTCATGTTTCACAGGGTGGCATTACCTTGATGAAACCATTATGTCCAAATCTTGTTCTGGCCAAGCAAGGCCTACAAAAGTAAATCAATGCCAATAAAACCCACAAATAACTGCCACAAACCAAACCAAAACAAACCAGTAAATAAACACAAAACAAAATCTGAATTTTGTCATTTATACTTTGAATATTTCTTTCCTGTGGCTAGGTTATTTACAGCTGTTTTCCCAAGTGTGCATTCTGGGAGTACCACACTTCTAAAGGCTAAGGCCTTTGATAGCTGGAGTCAGATCAAAGGAAATAGTTAAAATATTTAAATTAATGACAGTTAATGATATTAATGACAGTTAGGCATAATTGCAAGGGAAAATTGTCTCTCACTACAAAGCATACACCATGAGCATATAATTTGTTGCTCTTTTGATTTGTGAATATGCCCAGACCCTAGAATAGTGCATTTTCTGGTGCCTGTTAAATATTTTAATCAATTAATAAGTATTTTACTTCCTGTAGGGCAAGCTTAATGGAATAATTGAGAGATAGTTTGTAAAAATAACAAGAACAAAAACAAAAAGCTTTATAGGTAACATTAAATTTTTAAAAATATTAAAGGAACATAAAAACAAGAGTGATGAAGAAATATTTTTATACAGTGATGACTCACTAAAGTATTGTAAACTTTGATTTTAAATTTTTTGAGTTTTTGATATACAATAATATACCATAGAGCCATGTTTCTGAAACAGTCTGTGCTATTGTCAATCCTCTCCATTTACATGCAGCCATATTTTGATTACACTGACAAACAGAAAGAAAATTAATCTCCCAAGAAAACCCTTTAAACCACTTTAGGAAATAGGTGAAGAAAGTAATAATCCTTACTTGCAAAACATATTTTTAAAAACCTACCACATTTACCTTTATATTATATTCTTCAGTCATAGAAATAGACAAACATATTTGAAAAGTAAATACATATCATCCTCTTTGCCTTATTATAATATATTTTAATCTTGCAAAATTGCTCTTCTGATATCACATTATCGGGATGAATAATTCCGCTGGTATTCACTTACCCTTAACAATTCGGCAATATCTTTATGTGCTTTGGTATTCAGAAAAAATACTACCAAATGTAAAATAGATAGCTAGTGGGAAGCCGCTGCATAGCACAGGGAGATCAGCTTGGTGCTTTGTGACCATCTAGAGGGGTGGGATAGGGAGGGTGGGAGGGAGATGCAAGAGGGAGGAGATATGGGGATATATGTATACATATAGCTGATTCACTTTGTTATAAAGCAGACACTAACACAACATTGTAAAGCAATTATACTCCAATAAAGATGTTAAGAAAATATTTAAAAACAGTGAGAAAAGAAGAGCCATGGGTTTAATTCCTGGCCTGCAACTTACTGTACGTGTGATCTTGTGCAAATGATACCCTAATATCTCCTGGCCACCATTTTTTCTTCTCTGTAAAACTGGACAGTACTCAATTTAACAATTTACTGCGTGGATTGGATAAAATAATGTAAGAAAAACATGATATGGCTCACCATATCCTCAGTAGAAAGCTTACAACCTCTCAATTTTCCTTCATATTATTAACAACAGTCATGAAAGTTTCCAGTCATGCAACAGATGCTTCCTTTATTTTCCTTAATTTACTTCCCCCTCTCTTAATATGATTTTGCTTTGTGTGTTTTTGAAATGCACTAGGTATTTTTAAAACTGTGATGCAACAGTGCAAAATGGAATAGTAGCTATATGAAGAGATTTTTCTATTGTGCTCCAAAATTGCAGTCATTACCACATCAATATTTTTATAAAGTACTTTTTTATTTTTCAATTTTAGATACCCATTTTAATAATGCAAGTGAGGCTTTTTACAAGGCCTGCTTTTTCAAATCTATTAATTTTCAGAGAAAAAAATGAGATAATTTGCTTCCTACAGAGAAGATTAAACTGGTAACTATATTTTATTTCATTATTGATACCTTTTGTCAAAAAGAAGCATTATTTTTTTTTTAACATCTTTATTGGGGTACAATTGCTTTACAATGGTGTGTTAGTTTCTGCTTTATAACAAAGTGAATCAGTTATACATATACATATGTTCCCATATCTCTTCCCTCTTGCGTCTCCCTCCCTCCCACCCTCCCTATCCCACCCCTCCAGGCTGTCACAAAGCACCGAGCCAATATCCCTGTGCCATGCGGCTGCTTCCCACTAGCTATCTACCTTACTACGTTTGTTAGTGTGTATATGTCCATGACTCTCTCTCGCCCTGTCACAGCTCACCCTTCCCCCTCCCCATAACCTCAAGTCCGTTCTCTAGGAGGTCTGCGTCTTTATTCCTGCCTTAAGAAGCATTATTTTTAATGCAAATCTCAAGATTTGGAAAATACTCAACTGAATTTATATGGTATTCCTCAAGAAATCATAATTATAACCCCGTCCTTAAAATTTTAATTACTTTTCTAGAACTTATGTAGTACTAACCTTGCTAAAATTTTGAATTAAAAAAAAAAGAGACTGATGAATATCCCTTTTGAGATTAACAACCGCATTTTCTCCTCAAATGCATGCACACCTCACCTAATGGCTTTAGCAGTTAAGCCAACATGTAGTAATAAATTGTAAGACGGGAAGATGACATCAAGTCCTGAATGTATTAAACTTATACATAGACAAAAGGAGACAGACAAAAGTATGCAATAATATAGGTTCTGTTTTGAATTGGGATAAAAATAGAGGAAATACCTTCCTGTAATTTCTGTGTCAGGGTGTGCTAAGGAGTGAATAGCAGATAAAAGCATGCTTGGAAATTTGAATGGAAGACAGCTATGGATCACTGAGGAAAAAATATACATACTAGGAAATTTGCTCAACTCTAGAATACCTGGGGGTCTAAAGTTAAAGAGACCATGAATGCATGAGATACATTATGCATATCTTATCTTTGTTTATTTCTGTTAACTACTTATTTGACTCAAAATGCATTAACTGATTCTTAATATTGATGACAACTCATCAAACATCATACTATTATTAAAAGAATCCTGTAGATAATCCAATTTGACTAATCTTACCAATTTCTATAAGTATTATAGCAGCCAATTATTCTTTTTCGTATTTGCTTCAGCACAGAGCACAAAGCATCTGCAGGGTGGGCGAGAAAGATGTCTAAGGTCTCTGAAAAGGTGGCCTTAGAATAGAGATTAGCATAATCACAAGTAATTATGATATAAACTATCAAATAAGTGCCACAAAAAGGTAAAAAAAAAAAAAATAGTGCTTTACAGGAGGAGCCAGCAATTTTTTACTCTGATTAGATAGGAAAAAATCTGTGGAGTCAAATGGCAAATGAGTTGGTCTGGGAGACATATACAGGATTTGATTATCAGAGGCAGAGAGGGAAAGTCTGGGAACTTTAGGAAATCCTCTACTTTATACCCAACATGTTCTTGAAACTCTGTCTGAAAGCCAAAAGTATAAAAGTTGAACAACAGATTTATATATTATAAAAATGAAACAAATATGTGTACATATATAATAGCATTTAACATACTATTTTAACAAAATAATTCTGTTTCAGCAATATTTGAAATGGCTCGGCCAAACTTAAGCAATAAGGGCAGTGATCAGAAAGCATCCCCACTGGCTAGCCTTATAGATTCTGTTAACTATTCCAAAAAGGGGACAATCTCCCCTGATAGGACACCCACACTGCTTGGACAACCCTCTCCCTTAGTGAGGGTCCTTCTCTTTCCCTCTCTCCAGTCTGCCCTAGAAAAGGGATATGGCTGGGTACTGCTGGGATATAGGAGAAAAACAGATCATGGAAGATGTATATGATGAAGAACAGAAAAAAGAAAAAGAAGAAGACAGGAAGAGGAGAGTACGGGGAATGATATGACTTCCAGTTTTGATGCAATCTTTTTTTTATATCATCTCAAGGCAAAATACTTTTCCCTGTAAAATTCAATAATTACAAGTAAATTTATGAATGTGTGTATGTGTATGTTTGTTGTAGTGTAGCTTCTTTATCTGCACTAGGACAAAGGTCACAAACTGGCTGGACTCTGGAAGCATTCGTCTTGTAGATAAAGTTTGAACTGGCATGAACAATTATATGGATGGATGGCTAGGTAGATACAGAGGTAGAGAAGCAGAGATACTGAGACACAGAGCTATAAATTTAGATGGATCCTCCACTCTCCAATATGCCTTTGTTGCCAACACTCCATGTCATATCATACTGGTCTACTGCCCTCCATTATATTATTCTTCTTATCCTTGAAAACACTTGTGTTTGAGACCATTGATCTAAATAGTTTTAATATAAGGCCAAAAATTCCTGAGGTTTGAACCTATCTACTCAGTTTGCTGATGTGAATTTCTAGACCATTGTATGGAACTCCTTCAAGGCACAATTTTTTTGTTTTGGTTTTTTTGTTTGTTTGTTTTAATTTCCTTTAGTAAGGGAAACCTTACACAGAAGCCTGATATATAAGCTACATAAATATGCTCCTATCCCTTCAGGCCACTGGAATGTGGTCTGAACAGGAGAAAAATCTTTATTTTATTATGGTCTTGAAAATATTTTGAAGATCCAGTTTAAAAAATTCTGTAGAATTGTTTTTTTAAAAAGGAGAAAAAACCCAAAAACCTGAGAAACATAGGCATTCTGACTAACAGAAATTTACTGACCAGTAGTCTCTTTTAAACAACTCAAAATGATTGTTGGTCAGCTGACTTACAGAAAGACTGGTTTTAAATTGACAAAGATTTAAACACCTTTTCACTTTTAATGTGAAAAAGTAGGAATTGTACAAAATGTAAGAAAGTCAAGGACTACTTACCAACCAATTTAGTGAAAGTATCACTTTTGAAAGGGGCATTATAGGACATCAAGCTGGAGGAATGGGTAAAAGCAGGTTAGGGAAGGCCTTGAACATCAGACTAAGACATTTTCAGTAAGGGACGAAATATGGAGCAAAGACAGAAACTAGTACCGATTCACTGCTTTCAATGTGGCAACCAATTCATTTCCTCTTATCTTAACCTCACAAGAGGGACTTCCCTGGTGGTGCAAGTATTTAAGAATCTGCCTGCCAATGCAGGGGACACAGGTTCGAGCCCTGGCCCGGGAAGATCCCACATGCCGTGCAGCAACTAAGCCCGTGTGCCACAACTATTGAGCCTGCACTCTAAATCCTGAGAGCCACAACTGCTGAAGCCCACACACCTAGAGCCCGTGCTCTACGACAAGAGAAGCCACCGCAATGAGAAGCCCGTGCACCGCAAGGAAGAGCAGACCCTGCTCCCTGCTACTAGAGAAAGCCCGCGCACAGCAACAAAGACCCAAGGCAGCCAAAAATAAATTAATTAGTTAATTTAAAAAAAAACCTCACAAGAAAAATACAAAATTGGTGTTATCCCATTTTGCAACTAGAGAGAAATCAGAGACAAAGTTAAGCAACTTACCTAGAGATGTACGTCTACCAAGTGGCCAAATCAAGATTTGTCCTCACGTGTATTTGTCTTCAAATCCTAGAATTCTTCCCACATTGGTGAAACTAGACTCATATGACACAATTCTTGTCACTATAACACTCTCTTGTGGATTAGTGCATATGCATACACATTACCTTAGATTTAATTTATCCATACATTTTCTCTTTTCCTTTATCTCTGACTTGATTTATTGTAAACTTTTATATCCAACAAATAAATTAACTTGTTTCAGAAAGATAGATCAATGGAACAGGATAGAAAGCCCAGAGATAAACCCACGCACATATGGTCACCTTATCTTTGATAAAGGAGGCAGGAATGTACAGTGGAGAAAGGACAGCCTCTTCAATAAGTGGTACTGGGAAAACTGGACAGCTACATGTAAAAGTAGGAAATTAGATCACTCCCTAACAACATACACAAAAATAAACTCATAAAGGATTAAAGACCTAAATGTAAGGCCAGAAACTATCAAACTCTTAGAGGAAAACATAGGCAGAACACTCTATGACATAAATCACAGCAAGATTCTTTTTGACCCACCTCCTAGAGAAATGGAAATAAAAACAAAAATAGGGCTTCCCTGGTGGCGCAGTGGTTGAGAGTCCGCCTGCCGATGCAGGGGACACGGGTTCGTGCCCTGGTCTGGGAAGATCCCACATGCTGCAGAGCGGCTGGGCCCGAGAGCCATGGCCGCTGAGCCTGCGTGTCCGGAGCCTGTGCTCCGCAGCGGGAGAGGCCACAACAGTGAGAGGCCGGCATACCACAAAAAAAAAAAACAAAAACAAAAATAAACAAATGGGACCTAATGAAACTTCAAAGCTTTTGCACAGCAAAGGAAACCATAAACAAGACCAAAAGACAACCCTCAGAATGGGAGAAAATATTTGCAAATGAAGCGACTGACAAAGGATTAATTTCCAAAATTTACAAGCAGCTCATGCAGCTCAATAACAAAAAAACAAACAACCCAATCCAAAAATGGGCAGAAGACCTAAATAGACATTTCTCCAAAGAAGATATACAGACTGCCAACAAACACATGAAAGAATTCTCAACATCATTAATCATTAGAGAATTGCAAATCAAAACTACAATGAGATATCATCTCATACCGGTCAGAATGGCCATCATCAAAAAATCTAGAAACAATAAATGCTGGAGAGGGTGTGGAGAAAAGGGAACACTCTTGCACTGCTGGTGGGAATGTGAATTGGTTCAGCCACTATGGAGAACAGTATGGAGGTTCCTTAAAAAACTACAAATAGAACTACCATACGACCCAGCAATCCCACTACTGGGCATATACCCTGAGAAAACCAAAATTCAAAAAGAGTCATGTACCAAAATGTTCATTGCAGCTCTATTTACAATAGCCCGGAGATGGAAACAACCTAAGTGCCCATCATCAGATGAATGGATAAAGATGATGTGGCCCATATATACAATGGAATATTACTCAGCCATAAAAAGAAACAAAATTGAGCTATTTGTAATGAGGTGGATAGACCTAAAGTCTGTCATACAGAGTGAAGTCAGTCAGAAAGAGAAAGACAAATACCGTATGCTAACACATATATATGGAATTTAAGGGAAAAAAAATCTCATGAAGAACCTAGGGGTAAGACAGGAATAAAGACACAGACCTACTGGAGAACGGACTTGAGGACATGGGGAGGGGGAAGGGTGAGCTGTGACAAAGCGAGAGAGAGGCATGGACATATATACACTACCAAACGTAAGGTAGATAGCTAGTGGGAAGCAGCCGCATAGCACAGGGAGATCAGCTCGGTGCTTTGTGACCGCCTGGAGGGGTGGGACAGGGAGGGTGGGAGAGAGGAAGACGCAAGAGGGAAGAGATATGGGAACATATGTATATGTATAACTGATTCACTTTGTTATAAAGCAGAAACTAACACACGATTGTAAAGCAATTATACCCCAATAAAGATGTTAAAAAAAAAAATTAACTTGTTTCTTTGCCTGATACCAGAAAAGGATCCAGTCTTCAAATATAATTGGGAATTACATTTCATTTATACAGAGTAATCTTAAATCATGAGTTTCAGACTCGTGCACGTCATCTTTATATGTTGTATTCCCTTTACATTTAAGATATTGCTCTCAAGTTTTTCTACTATTCATTAGTGTACTACATATAAGTTAATAGACTCAATATTGATTGTGCTCATAGGGTTTAGAGCTGGTCCTAAAAAATATGAATCAATATCTTCCACTCCATGTTCCCCTCCAGTGTGCTTTGTCTATATGCACTTTAGTATAAACAGCCACAGGCTGGTTATAAATCATTCTACCTATCTTCCTACTGACAGTCTGCAACCAGGTTGGTGGATTTCCCAAAGGGAAAAGAAAGCAGGGCAACTACCGGTCATGACATGCATTCCAACTGCAAGTGCTTACGGCTGGAATGTGCCTGCCTTTTAAGGAACATAAAGAAATGTCCACAGAGAGCTATTTTAAAAGATGCAATTCAATTTTAAATGTACCCATGCATTTCTGTTTAGGGACTTTAAATTAAATTGCCATTTAAAGTTAACATAGATATTAATGGCATTGAGATCATCAGCTTTTGAGTATTTAAAGAGCAGGCCAAGAATGTTTAAGCAAAGCAGTGTATATAATTGCAGCTGTGGGCAAATATAATTATACATGCCTATCACATCTCACTTGCTAAGAGTATATATTTTATCAATCCTCTAAGAAAGCAAGACATAATGATGATAAAAAGCTATTCTATAAATTGCAAGTGTTAATAAACATTAGGCTAACCAAATGTGCCATCTTTCAGATATGATATAACTTAAAATTGCATACAGCTTTTACTTTTTTTTTGGCCATACCACACGGCTTGCAGGATCTTAGTTCCCTGACCAAGGATTGAACCCGGGCTCACAGCAGTGAATGCACTGAATCCTAACCTCTGGACCACCAGGGAATTACCAGTTTTTACTTTTTTAAGTACTTTCACATCACTGCGACAAGTACTCTGGTCGTTTTAAAGGTGAAGTGCACTTTTGTCAACCTGGTCTGACCTTTGACATGCATCTTTAAGGATTAGGGATACCATCTCTCACTGAATAACATTTTCTTCTGGAGAAGTTAATGAGTCAAGAAAAGCTCAGATGCAACCTTGATCTCAATATAACTACCTTCTGAGTAATCTACCCTGACTGTATAATCTACTGTAATAGAAATATACTATGCAACTGCATCCTTAATTAAATAATCAACCTATGCTAAGGTAATCCAGAACATCAACTTCCAGGAGAAAATGGTTAAAAGTGTAGTATATGCAGAGATGAAGCTTATGGTAAACGAACTTCGACTACCTGGATTCAAATTCCTGCTCTGACACTATCTAAAGTAAGCTTGAACAAAATTTTTATTCTCTAAGTATTAGTTTCCTTATTTTCAAAACAAAGATAAAAATTTTACCTACCCAGGTTTGTGGTTGTGTAAGTTAAACATGAAAATGTAAAGCACTTAGCATAGGAACAAAGTTAATGTTCAATAAACGTGCTGCCATCAATGAATTTCCATGTTACATTTGTAAAGAATGAAAACCAAAATAAAGCTGGTGTTTTATTGTTTGTTTAGTTTAGTTTAGATGGGACATATTTTGGTATCTTATTTAATGAGGGCTTTTGACTGTCAAAGGCTATCATGTGAATGCTTATTATCAAAGTTCCCCAGACTGCTGTCTTTCTCAAAGGCAGATGGTAAATCTGTCAGCAGTAGCATTCAGAACAGCAGCAACCCAGATGCTTCGAAGCACTGTGTGTGAAGCTGCTCCTCCCACGAAGAGTACTTTGGGCAAGATGCCAAAGGAAGGTCCCCAAGGCAATTAGCTGCTTCTGAATCAACTCTGGCTGTCTGGGAAGTCAAATGAATCCAGCCTGCTTAGCCATACACCATTTAATGCAAAGAGCATGCTCCTCATTTATAATCAAGCCAATCTTTCAACCAAGCTACATTCTGACAATCTACATTCTGTACATTCTTTTGTACAGGAAAAGGGACTTGACCATGGCCACAGAGCTTAGCAAGTGCTAGAGGGGAATATTTGAATCCTGGGAGTTTTTTGTTCCAAAGACAGTACCCTTTTGATTATACCACCCAAAGAGGAAACAAGACATTCTTAACTTTTACAGTGACGTGTTTCTCACGTTTGAAGGCTGAGTTCATTAAAAAGAAGAAAAAAAAAAAAAAGACAATCAAGAAAACTAGCCTCATGCTGAAGCTGTGGGAGGAAGTCTGGAGGCATTAGAAGTAGACAACACAACTTTAATTACTGGCTCCCTGACGTCTCTAGAGTACTCTGTCCCCCTCTATGAAAAGAGATAAAGATACTTATTTTAGAGGGGTGTGGCAAGGACTGAAGAGGACAAGTAAGGGTTGTATGGTACCAGGAATATACAGATTGCTCAGAGGATTTAAGTAACTCAGTTATGGTCACATGTATTAGTAGCAGAGCTGCCTTCAAAGCCATATCTTCCAGGTGCCTTCAAACTGAGAAATTATGGAGGGTAATAGCAGATTATAAAACTTGAATATATGATAAACACATTAAACAGTGTCCACTATCATAAGCATGACAATATTATTAAAAACAATAAAATAATAAAAGGAAACAATATCCCACAGAATAGTTAATAAAAGTATTATAATCTATGATATCACTTGTGCTATATGGGTGCCATTATATATCCAGTAGAGATATCATAGCAAAAGAAGAAAAAAAAAGAAGTCTGGAAAGACATACCACATTATAGCTTACTTTTATTTCTTTCATATTTTTCTTATCTGTAGTTTGTATCCATATATTTTCCATAATGAAATCACATTACTTGGATTCTTGTTCAAGGAACATGATCTGGAAGTAATTACATTCTGAATCTCAAATTCATTTCTCTAAATATGCTTTTTCATTACATCCTGCTCACTTTACCTTGAAAACACTGAAATGTTCTTAAACTTCAAATTTGCATTGCAAGTTAATTTTTTGTTGTTGCTTATGGTTGCCATTTACCAAAAAGATATTAAGGCAAAGCCTCGGAATAACTCCTGCCATGCCTCAAGAAGGAAACTGAGGCCAGGACTTAACTATGGAAATAAATTTTGCCTTCTACTATCCATGGCATTAATTCTCAAACTTTACTGTATGTAACACTCCTTTAAGGTATCAGTGAATATCAAGATTCAGAGACCTACTCTCAGAGATTTTGATCTGGTAGATTTAGGGTGGATTGCAGACTCTGTAGTTTTTTAAAAGCTCCCAGATGATTCTGGTAAAAGAGTCCTCAAGTCTCTCAATTCTCCATAAGAATTGGCCTTCCAACTATTGTGGCATATCAGTGAATAAAACATTGTAATCATGTATCTGTCCATAAATAGATTGCTGTTCAAACAAGAAACAGGTAACTGAAGAAAAAGGCATGGAAAAAGATCTTTTACAAGAAGAAGAGTTTCTTGGTATATCAGGATGGACTTGGTTAATTTGCAGTAATAAACAACCCCATTATGTCAGTGACTTACAATAATTTTTTTTCCCCATTCATGGTATAGGCACAACATAGACCAGCATTAGGGCTATGCTTATTGTAGTCACTCAAAGGCTCAGACTGATGGAATTTTCCAAAATCACATCAGCAGTGGTAAGTGAACATGACAGATCACAAACTGGCACTCAAGTCTTCTGTAAGAAGGGGCACCATAGCTTCTGCTTATGTTTTATGGCATAGGAAATCACATAGCCATGCTAAAATCAAGTGGGGCGGGAAAATTCAGTTGGATCATGTGTCCACAAGGAAGACGGCTAGAATGATGAACATTTTAATGACTATCTCATATGCCCAACTCAAGCAGTTACAACAAAGTACAGTACAATAGTTACAAACCCTATATGGGGAGGCTTAAAGTTCAGGAATTAAATCCTATTTGTACCATACCCTGAATCTGGACAAGTCTCTTAACCTCCATAACCCTCAGCTTCCTTATGCTTTTGAATCTCCCAGCTCAGAAACCAATGCAACAATGTGTATGGTCTAGTATGCTGCACAGAGCCTGATGTAGTAGGAACTCATGATTATTAGTCTTATTCACAACTATAAGTTATCATAGATGCACAAAAATATCTATATTCTAAAGTAGGTTAGCATAATAATGTAAATGATACTCTTTATCACTAACACAATATATATTTATTTAGCTCTGACTATTCACAAGGCACTAGGTGAGGAAAAATGAAGGATACAAAAACAAATAAAATATGGTCTCTGATGTGAAGAATCTTAAATCTATTTAGGAAGTCAGGAAATTAGGCAAAAACACTAGACAGATAGTCTAGTATGTGATATAATGGAGGAGCCATAGAGAAGTATGGAGATGAAATAAGACTTGAGAAGATGGTAAGTCTTTTCTTGAAAGAAGTGACATTTCTTTTAGTACTATGCAGCAAAACATTAAAAAACCTTTAACGATAAATTGGTAGCTAGTAGAGGCAAATGAAGAAACACTGAAAAGTTTTACAGGAGGTACTTCTAAGGAAAATAGATTTAGGTAAATAGATGATTGATAAGATATAGGTAGGTAGGTAGGTAGATAGATAGATAGACGCATAGATAGATGGATGGATGGATGGATGGATGGATGGATGGATGGATGGATGGATGAATGGTAGGATGGATGGCTGTAGGATATAACTTGCAGACATTCTTACTGAGAGAACAGTTGGCTTAATTAACATCATGTCATAAAGAGGATTGCACTCACAACTTGGCTAGAATATCACCTACAGAAGCAGTAAAAACTCTAGATTTCCATATTCATCTTTGAGTATAAATAGATAACTGTTGCAAGTGCATTGTCTTCACTTTGTAATAGAGTTATTCTGTTTTCCAAATTCTATCAATATTTTCATGCTGAGTGGTGTCTTGTGCAGTCAGACCACACTCTCAATGTTACTGTTTCTTTCTGCTGCACTCTCTGCACTTGAGTTAGGAGAAAGAGGTCCTGCGGAGGGATGGAAGTTGCAGGACAGTGTCTCAGGGATTCAGATGTGTGACAATTTCCACAGATGTCAAGCACGGCAATTTGCCACAGGGAGAAACGAGGTCATTTTGTGCACCATTATCAGGATGTGGTGCACAGACTGTGAACAGACAACTTAATGCTTCTCTGATTCAACCAGACATTCTTCTTGTCTTCTAATTGCTTTGTATTCAGTCATCGCTGAACTCTATGAAGTTCTTTGAATACACAGAAACTATTAAGTTACACTATCTCCTTTATTAAATTGAAAGATTGAAATCATTCAAATTCTACGCATAAATGTCTGCCAGCCAGGGAGCTATTTAACTTGATATATAACTTAAATGGGCCCAGACACTATCAGATATGAGATTGAGGCCTCAAGCTATCTAATGCAGGAAGAGAAATTCCCCCTTTTCAGTAGGTGAGGTAGTAAATATAAAAATCTTTATTTTCAATTATGGCACTTGAGCTCCTGATTGAACCCTTTCTATTGCTGCCTAGGAGACATGCCAACCTTTCCCGTAATATAAGTCAATCAATTATATTTCATTTTGATGCTTTTTATTTCATGATTCTTGGGGTTCCTTAACAAGACATTCACATTATAAACTCCAGTATTCAAAGAGTGAACATTAAAAAAATAAGGCGAAGCAAAAATTTTGATTTACAATGAAATGGAGGATAGGAATTGCAAAAATGTGGTGCACAAGACTTACTAATTGAAATAAGCATTTATAACTAAAATGTAACCATTTTTCTCTGTACTTTCATTTTTTCTGTAAACCTAAACTTCTCTAAAAAAAATAAAGTCTATTAATTTAAAAAACATGCAACCATCAATTGCCTACAATGCATATCTAGAACTGTCAGATCTAGAAAGTTAGCTGAAAAAAATGGCTACTCCTAACTTCCATATTGCAGGATTACTTGTGCATACACACAAATGTTAAATATATTCATGGTATCCGAAAAAAATGGTGAGGAGAACTGCAAAAATATTAACAAAAGGTTTCCTTCCTCATACATTTTAAGTAATTTGAGGATTTCTAATGCATCAGAAAAGTTTCAGGTCCAATTACCTTCCCCTCAAACTCAGATCTCTACCTTTGGTGACATTTGCATGTTTTATTAAAATAATGTGATTATTGAAACAAATGAAATATCTAGCATTACTGAATATGGTATTCAGTAATGTATTTGCAAATATTTTCTGATACCTTCCTTTTGAAAGTTTCTGTGGGGAAACAAAGATGAAAATGACATATTATGCACTTTAGACATTTATAATATAGGAGTTTAGATAAAAAATGAACATCTGGGATTCCCTGGTGGTGCAGTGGTTAAGATTACAAGCTCCCAAAGCTGGAGGCCTGGGTTCCATCCCTGGTCAGGGAACTAGATCCCACATGCATGCTGCAACTAAGAGTTCGCATGCCACAACTAAGGAGCTCACCTGCCGCAACTAAGGAGCCCGCCTGCCAAAACTAAGACCCAGTGCAACCAAATAAATAAATTTTTTTAAAAAAAATGAACATCTAAGACTCAAGATGAATCTGTATATGAAAGCTTTAATGGTTAAGTGTCATGACAGTGGAATTCATAAGCACTGTTCAAAAGCAAACTCTAAACATGGCTGCTTCTCTCAATATTGAGCTTCAAAAATCACTGCTTCAATTTGAATTCCAGACAGTCTACACTGAAATGATCAATGTACAAGGAAAATTATGAAAGAGAGGAAAAGAACGTATTTTGCAAGACAAAATTCTTAATGGTTAAAGAGTCAGTACTGCCAGGAACTAAAAAATCCCAAGAGACCTGAAGTATGTTCATCATTTAAGTTGGAGGATACGGACATATGGCAATCAAATTCCTGATCAAAATGTTTAGAGGCACTTTGATGCCAAAAATATTCTTCTGAGCGTCATCTATTTAAACACTCATATGCCTCCAGAACATGTTGGCCAATGAAACATATTTCCATTTATGTCCTGCCAAGTCTCACTCATTAGCTAAAAATTCTCATTTTGCAGTTTTTATAAAAAGGATTTGCAGTACCATGTTTCAAAGTTAAAATTTTTATGATTTTTGTTTTTACTTGCAATATTACCCAAAGTACTATAACTTAATTTTTAAACATTAATTTCATCCTTGTCCTTCACTAAATCTTTGATCACTGATGCTAATAAATTTTAAAAGATATTCACAGAGAATTTCCCTGGCACTGCTCACTTCTGCTCATAGGCAATGATATAATCCGAAATCAGGAAGAAAGAAGAAAGAACTAGTACAAGGATAAGAAACAAATGGATCTGAATAATCCACCTATAGGTAAATCATAATAGAATTCAAATGTGTTTGAAAATAGTTTAATTACTTGGTTATTTGCACTAATTTTTTAATCTTACTTTATATTTTTACCCCAATTTTTGAAGTGTTGATTAAAAAATAAATTCAGGTCCTTCAGTTTTTCCCTTGTAAAGTGAGTGTCTGACCCAGTATAAGTTAAGACCCCTTTTTAAATTTCTAGGATGTTACATACTTCTAAGCAGGATAGATCCAGGCCTTTTATTCTCTCCTTTACTACATTTAAACACATGTTCAAGATTGAACATAAAACTGGGAAATGACAGGGATAATGATTCCTTGAAGTGCCAAATTTCATTGAGTTTTTGTTACACTTTAGAAATGGGAATTATTAGAGAAAAGATACAATATTTGTGTTCCATTGCTGTGTAACAAGCTACCTCAAACCTAGTGACTTTAGACAAGTTACTCCAAAGTAGGGTTTAAAACAGCACCCATTTATTATCTCATATTTTTCTATGGATCAGAAGTCCAGATATGTTGTAACTGGGTTCTTTTTTCAAGGTGTCATTCTAGCTATATTTTCATCTGGAGCTCAGGATCCATTTCCAAGGTCATTGGTTACTGCCAGAATTTAGTTCCTTGTGGTTGTAAGACTGAGGTCTCTGTTTTCTTGCTAGATGTCAACTAGAGGACATTCTCAGGTCCTAGCCACATAGCCTTCTCCACAATATGGCAGTTTGCTCCTGTAAGGCCAGTAGGAGAATCTCACTTCAAATCTCTCTGATCACTTCTAAGACCTGAGTTGAGTAGACCAGGTTACCCAGGATAATCTCCCTCTTGATTCACACAAAGTCAACTGGTTAGGAACCTAAGTTACGTCTGCAAAATTTCATATGACCAAACATAATCACAAAGTGATTTGTCATTCTGCACAAATTCAAGGAAAGGTGATTACACAAAGGGGCAGGAAACTTGGGTCACCTTAGAATTCTGCCTACCACAGACACCAAAAAATAGGTATCATAATATGATAAGACTCTTCCAGTGTAAAAGTGAAAAAGATGTGAATTGAAGATAATTTTAGGCAAAGAAATTAGGAAATCTTTGACTATGGAAACACATTAGATCTCACGATTTTTTTCTTCTCATGTAAATATAGAATTTAGGAAGATATAGTAAAGCTTAGTAATATCATAGCAATCTCCTTTTATTTTACAGAACTCAACTGTAAATCCTATAACTTGATTAAAATCAGGTCCTTCCAATAACAATGATTAAAAAGATGAAGCATCAGAAATCGGAAACCATCTTATCCTGACTCAGTATTTTTGTTTATTTGGCCATAGACATAAATAATTCTTAACTTCCCCTTATATTTAATTTGTGACTAATAAAATATGTTTATTTATGAAATTTCCACTTGGGTCCAGGATATATAGATATATTATCGAACAAATGTATTTGTTTGGGAAGCATGCTGTTTAATTTACCTGAACTGTCTCTGGAGTCTTAATGCAGTAGTTTGGGTCCATTCTCTTACTTACTTCTAGATATAGATAAAATAGAATATCAGTATGTAGATTCAGGAATAGATTAGTCTCAGTTTGCCAGTGTCCATACAGCATAACTCTCAGATAACCACTGTGCCTGAAATTATAATTCTTTCTTGTCTTTGAATGTGTAAACAATATGTTTTATCTTCCCATTCATAACATTATACTTGGAAATATCATGCAATGGTTTTATCATGCCATACAGAGAAACAGCCTTAGGTGAATTAATTATTAAGATTTATAAGCTGCATATCTTTAATTTCAACACATATAAGATTATTAGCAGCTGAAAAGGTTCATAAGGAATAGCAAACTCAAGGAGACAACATGGAGACAAAATCAGGAGTTTAGGGCAAAAATAACACTTCAATTAGACATCAAAGGGATGGTCAAAGCCAACTTAATATGAAAAATGAAATTTTCATAGAGTTATATTTGTAGCTCAGTAGCATCAATAAGGTGGTAAATGCCACATAGCCCATAAGAGTTAATTCTCTAAATATGTTAAATAAAAGTAATGGTTTTGAAAAGTCTGGAATTCTTACCAAAACATGCTATTTAAGAACCAAAATTGGGGGCTTCCCTGGTGGAGCAGTGGTTGAGAGTCCATCTGCCGATGCAGGGGACACGGGTTCATACCCCGGTCCGGGAAGATCCCACATGCCGCGGAGCGGCTCGGCCCGTGAGCCATGGCCACTGAGCCTGCGCGTCCGGAGCCTGTGCTCCGCAACCGGAGAGGCCACAACAGTGAGAGGCCCGCGTACCGTGAAAAAAAAAAAAAGAACCAAAATTGGGTCCTGACTAAGTTTGTGTTTTTTACAGAGTACAGTATGTTTACAGTTTTTAAAATTACAGCAACTATAACATGCCTATTCTAGAATATGGGAATCATATGCTTAAGCTTAAACTTTGATGAGTTATTCATTTAGAAACCAAGAATGAAATATAACAGGAATGTGGCTGGAACCAAGTTACATAGAAGGGTAAGATTCTATCTGTAATCCTAAATTCAAAATTATGCCAATCCAAACTTAATGAAGTAAAAGTTTCTTCACTATATATATTATACTGGCTTGTGTAATATCAATATAATAAACTGTGAAAACAAAAATGTTGGTAATAACCATTAGCTATGTGTGACACTACATAATTCTTGTAGTTCTTTCACATGCAGTGCCCCCTTTGACATCAGGCCTAGAAATAAATGTCAATATTATTCTCATACACTTATCTATTCAACAAGTAATTAGTGAGACCCTAGTATATGCCAGATATTCTGGTGGTAAGTAGACATATCATGCCTGTAGGGGAGGAAAAGCTTTTCTTCTACTCTGTTAGGTTCTATAAATGGGGCCTTTGACTCATATTGATAAAAGACAGAATGACAGGAGAAAAGAATGCCAATTTTACTTAATGCTAATATATTTTTATGTGTACAGAGGCTTCACAAAAGTGAAAAACTCAAAGAAGTGGTCAGACATGACAGCTTATATATCTTTTTAACAAAGAATGATAAATTGTGGACAAGAGACTAGAAAAAGGAAAGGGGGGTTGGGTTTATCAGGGTAGTAAATTGTGGGAAGGTAAATATATGAGGGAAACTAATGGTAAATAAGGGTTATTTGGTATGGTTACTTCATGCAGAGTCATCTCCATGCTGCCCCCTCTCTGATAAGAGCTGTTCCCCTCTTCCTGTTATGGGAGAGTGGAGGACATCTTCACAAGGGGAATTGATGTCCTGTTTAGGCAGATGAGCGGAGGGCATAGAGCTCTTCCTGTGTCTCAACTTCCATCAGCTCAAAGTAATCCATATGCCAAAGCAGCAAATTTTAGTGTGACCCTGTGATCTCCTTCAACAAACAGACAAAATCTCTATAGAATGGGAGAAAAATCACATGTACTTTTAGACAAAGACCTTGAGGTCTTCGTACTTGCTTTTTTTTTCCTCCACAGACCACTCTTCATCCTCTTCATCCCAAGACTTGCATTTTTATTCTTTCATGTTTCATTTTACATGTCACCTTTGAGAGGTTTCTTTCTGACCAACGAAATTAAATTAGTTTCCTTGGGTTATTTTCCCTAATCATAGATTGTGTTTTCCTTCAAAAGCATGTTAAGGTGTTAGCATTTGATTCTAAATTTTCTAAGCAGTGGATGAAGGTAGCCCTCAAATTTTAAATGAGAAAATAAAATCGCAAAGAATAAAGTGACACACTAAAAGTCAAAGCTAGTAAGTAGCAAAGTTGAGATTAAATTCTGGTGTACAGACTAAAAACTCTTGTTTTCTAATATGCTATAATGTTTCAATAAATCCCTTAGAGCCATCTTCTTAACTACATGTGGTTTTTCTCCCCAGAGGCCACTGGCATGGCTGGAGACACTTTTGGTTGTTACCACACAGTGTGTATGTGTGCGGGGTGGGGGTGGGGGGTTGCGGGGGAGACTGTCCTACTGGTATCTAGTGAATACAGTATAAGGTTGCTGCTGATCATTCTACAAGGCACAGAACACCTTCCACGGCAAATACTACCCGGCCCAGAATAACAAAGGTATTGCTGTTAAGAAACCCAGCCTTAGAATGCTTGAAAGAATAAAAGCAAGACTTAATCATGTCATAATGTATTTTTTACATACAAAGGATATAAAAACACCCAAGTCCTTTCTATTACTTTCCAAAGACTAATCTACCCATTTCATTCTATGTGAATTAACATCAACAAGATAAATTACAAAGACAACTCGAAGTCTCAAATTGAAGTCGTGGTTTGACTTGACAAGTATATGTTAACTCCTAGGTGTCAGAAAGTTTGGAATGTATACGTGCATTTTGTAACACTGCTAAAGGATTGTTCTGAGTCTCTAGCATCCTGAAAGTAATCTAAACACATATATCAGATCTTTATAGGAAAGCATATGTTAATTTTATAATCTATTTCTAATTTTGCCATACAGAAGATTTGAAAATGAAATTGTCAGTCTTCATATCATAGTATAGGTGAGACATGTATTTTAAAATCAATCATCTATTATAAACTATCGTGTAAAAATCACACACATTTCAAGCCTAGGATGTGGCCCAGAAGCAATTCTAGTTTTTTTCCTATCATTTATTACTGTGAATAAGTGACCAAGTCATGTAAGAAATGGATGAAAAGATTCACCCAGAACGAACAGAAGGTCGGGTGGTGTAGGACATCTGTGCTCACTTTGAAAGGTGTAGTGGCTTATGCGCAAGCAAAGTCTCCTGTGTGCAGACTGCCTGAAGACGCTGAGAACAGATAGGCAGCCCTGAAATCACCATCAGAACAGAGTGGTTCAATGCTCAAAGAAAGGTTCAGAACCACCAGAGTCAGAGAGGTGAAGGGTCAGCAACAGCAGACTCTCCATCCCACATTGTTCACTAGCAAAGCATAGTCCTTTTAGCTTTAGCAAGGAAAGCCTGGTTTGTACATTTCTCTTCACACATTCTCTCTAATTAGATTTACCCTATAACCTCTCAAAATCAGCCATCAGAGAGATGAAGAAATCAGCTGAAAGGCTTAGCATAATGGGATAATGGGAACCTAATAGGTACGTGTGTGTGTGTGTGTGTGTGTGTGTGTGTGTGTGTGTGTGTGTGTGTGTGTGTGTGTGTGTGTGTGTGTGTGTGTGTGTGTGTGTGTGTTCAAAGGACACAGGTGATTTGCTTATTTACTGGATTAAGCCAAATCAATTTGCACATATATATCCACTGCTATAGAAAGCTGCTATTAACACTTTAATTTTTTTCACTAAAAATATGATCCAGATACAGTCACATTCTGAGGTACTGGGGGTTGAGGCTTCAACATATTAATCATATTAATTTGGGGAGACACAATTCATCCCATAATAAAATCTATCACAAAGTGATTGCACTATCTGTGCAATATGCAGTTGTTATTCATGTGGCTGTTAGGCACATATCATTTCACTACTATACTCAAGTATCTGAAGTTTTGTAGATTAAATTTAGTAATGTATACTATACTAAGTGATTGCTTTCGTTTTATCAGTTTCATAATAAATAGTAATCATTCTTTTCA
The DNA here is from genome assembly GCF_949987515.2 of Delphinus delphis. Taxonomy (NCBI): domain Eukaryota; kingdom Metazoa; phylum Chordata; class Mammalia; order Artiodactyla; family Delphinidae; genus Delphinus; species Delphinus delphis. The sequence continues at coordinate 67,219,289 of NC_082693.1, forward strand.
CAGTGTCTAAAACAATAAGATCAACTATTAATTAAACTTAAAGCAAACAATGTAAGCTTTAAGAATTGGACTTCGGAAACCATGTGTGCTTAAATTTGCTGGAAATTTTTAGTTTATTATTTGGATATATATGTATATTATATATATAATATACAAACATTAGAGATTATAAAGCACAATGCCTAGAATAAATGATGGATGATTTAAGTAAATGCACCATGTATCTCATTAAACATGTAAAATATCTGATGCAATGCATAAGAGGAAAGTGCTTTATTTACCCACTTACAATCCTGTATTTATAGAAAATAAACATTTGGCATTCATTATAAAAGACTATGATCACAATCTTAGATCATTTTTGGTGTTATAAAATCACAGACAGATATTAAACAACTTCAAGTATCTCCTTTTTTCAAAACAAATTGTATTGTCTCAAAAAGACAACCAACTATATCTTTTGGAGAAAGATCATAGTTTTCAGACTTAGTGTCTTAAAATTTGAAATTTAAAAACTTGACACATTTAAAATTTTTAATTCTGGTGAATTTTTTTAAAGCTACCTCCCAAATGAGAGAAGAGTATTTATGGTTATCAAAGGAAATAAAAAGTTAGAAAAATGACATTACCTGAAAATACAGTGATAAATTATTTAGAGATGTCATAATTTACAAAATTAGTAATAAAACTACCTTCTCTATATGAACCATTTATAAACATACTTCTCAGAACAAAGATGAAACAAAGCGATACATTGTATATAGCAGTCACTACTACACAGAAGAATCTAATTGTGGGTTAAACGAAACTGACACATATCATTTTATAGTTTACAAGTACTTCCTGTAGCAGAAAGCATTCATTGTAATAATCATCACATCCAAGTCTTAGCAGCATCCTTCTAAAAGCTCAGAAGATTTTCAATTGAATTTGTCAGTTGTGATCTAGGTTTAGGTTCCTTTAATTTAGCATTTTGGAAAGGTTAAGAAAAAGATAATTGAGGATTTTAATGATCTAAAATTCATATGTTGAAGTCCTAATTCCCAGTACTTCAGAATGTGACTATATTTGAACTTATGGGTGGGTACTAATTCAATATGACTTGTGTCCTTAAAGCAGAGAATAGACTACAGATACAGAGTGAGGGAAGAGAGTGTGAGGACACAGAGAGAAAGCAGCCATCTGCAAGCCAAGGAGAGAGGTCTCAGAGGATACCAAACCTGCTGACATTTTGATCTCAGACTTCTAGCATCTGGAAACATCAGAAAATAAATTTTTGTTGTTTAAGTCACTCAGTCTGTGGTATTTTGTTACGCTAGCTCTACCAAACTAATAGAAGGACCTCTGAACCTACACTATAAAAACAAAAATACATGTATTTAAATATATAACTAAAGGAAGTATGAATATTTATAAACAAGGTAAAAGTAATATACAATGTTGTTCTGATATTAAATTCTAATTGCTCCTTTACAAAGAGTTGTGGAAATTTTTATCCAGGTAATATCTTCATATCATTGCCTTGTTCTCCATCAGATTTTCTTTTTTGCAATCTACCTTGACATCATGCACAAACCTATGTCCACATTGTCTACATCCCACTCTAGCCTATACCAAAAGAATTCTTTAAAAAGACTATATATGATATGATTACATTCCTATCAAATTCCAGAAAATGCAAACTAATCTGTTAGTGAGAGAAAGCAGAACACTGGTTGGCTGCATCTAGGAGGGCAGGGAGGTGCAGGGGGAGAGAAATTATAGCATGAGTTCTAATATCAATTGCAAATTATTGTTTTGCTATTATATCAGTCCTTCAAATTTGATTTTTAAAAGATCCTTGATTAACTATTTCTCTGTAATTGATTTATGCATTCATATAATATTGGAATATAAACTTCTTTTTCAGTAGCACTGAAAATGCCTATACGTCTGCTTATTATCACATGCACACACAGAGAGACACATATACACACTACGGGTTTTCTAACTCTGGGTCAAGTCTCTCTACTTCATACCATTATCCTTGTATATGCATTTCTTTCAATGCACTATTATGGGAAATAGAGTTTTATAGTATCTGATTTTGTTCTGATGGGACAAAAACAATTTTCACTTTAAGAAAAACAACTGTCAATAGTTTGGTTGGTACTTAGAAAATCATGTCACTGTGCAGAAGTTTTTGAATTCTTTGATAAATTTTTGTACCTAATGTTCAAACCTCCCCAGAATAGAATTCACTGGACTTGTGTTTAACTTTTTAGGCTGCTTTCCTATGGCCTATACTATTAATGCCATTGTAGAATTTTTCCATATACTAAGTTTGTAAAGTGCAATTTGCTATTTCTATTTTACACTTCTCTGTAACACCTTCTGAGAGATTGTGACTTGGAGTAGCTTACCTGGAAATTATGGTAATTAGCAAACTTGTCTAATATAATTTATTCTAATATACTTAATTTTTTTTCTTACATCAGTTTATAATATTTACCACCCTTAACAAATGTTCTGATGTTCATTTCAGCAATCTGTGCTTAAGGTCAGTAATATATGTCGACAAAAAAATTTTTAAAGACCATTCAGATGTCTTTAATTTTTTTTTACCCACAAATAATTATAATTGACATGATAGTTATTATGCCCTTGAATAATAGAATTTTTACTCTTTATCCTTATGCTTTGGGCCTTCATTTCCTGAAGAGGAACAGAATTTATTTTTGAACAAGCCTCCTAATTCCATAATGTGTACTGTGACTTCATAAATTTTGTAAATCTAGAAAGGGATATTCCATAAAAATCTATAATTCCCCAAAATAACTACATTGATTTCATAAAATTAATAATATATACGATGAACATTTCCACCATTATCCTTTTGTAGGGACATTTTCTAAGAGAGAGACTTAAAAATCAGGGTTTTTATCTTTTGTATTCTCAATAAAATGCTTTTTAACTATCTGAATATAAACCTAGACAAGTCATGTTCTAGACAGAGGCCTCACTTCATTTCTACTTTAAAATTACATTTTTAATATCTATTCATACTTTATAATGTACCTCCAGGGGCTGAGTTCTCCAGAAGAAAAGCCAAGGACAAAATGGGCCCTTAATTATTAAATATGCCTCATACATAGTTCATAGCTAATCTGACTTATCAAGGATTCAAAAATTGCAAGCGCTTTTTTTAGAACATGCCATTCTAATTGTAATTCCATGAACTTTGGTTTAAAACATTGCAACCATCTCTATGAGTTAAACTGCCATTAGCATCACAACATATGAATATAACTTTTTTCAAAACCCAGAAAAGATTTGTGATTTGTGATTTAGAATATCTTTTCTTTGCTTCTCAGAGCCACAGAGTCCTTCTCACCTGATCTGAGATTAGCATTATTTTCCTTTTTGGTTAAACAAAATCTAAGTCACAGTATTTTAAAAGATTCTCTGAAAAAACTTTTTTTTGAATTTTATTTTATTTTTTTATACAGCAGGTTCTTATGAGTTATCCATTTTATACACATTAGTGTATATATGTCAATCCCAATCTCCCAATTCCTCCCACCCCCCCACCCCACCATGAAAAATATTTCTACCAAAAGGGGCATGGTGGTCTTTAGTGGCCACAGTAGCAGTGATGGATTTATCAGATGGGCGAGTCAAACTTTGAGAGGCTCAGAGGAAAAAGCTGTGTGCCCATGGCCAGGTGAGTCAAAACACTCGAAGCCTCAGCTTCATCATCATCAAATTGAAAGTGGCACTAAGTAGCTTAGAGGCTGATAGGATGAGGTAAGATGATCTGTGAAAGCGCCCAAGAATACTTGGGACTTACTATTGTTGAATCTTGAACCTGGTATAGGCACACTGACAATGAAGCACTGGAGGCAGGGGAAATGAATTCAAGCCTAGATAGTGCTCACAGGTTCAAACTCGACATTGGGAGAGCAACATAATACCTGGAACAAAGCAGAGAAATCCTGGATGACACGTGAGAAAGCAGAGGAGGCCTAATAACAAAATAAAAAAGACACAGACTAGGGAGTGTCAACTGAAAAATAATGCACAACCTAAAAGTTGAGAGTTTTATTTTATTCAGCAGACATACTGAGGACTTAAGCCCAGGAGAGAGCCAATCAGATAGCTCTGAGGGACTGTTCCAAAGAGGTAAGGGAGGAGTCAGGATATATAGAGTTTTTGAAAACAAACAAACAAACAAAAAAACCAGTTAGTCAGAACATCAAAAGATTACTGTTAATTAAAGAAAACCCAGACATCTCAAGTTAATGCATTTAGCACTTTTCTATGTAAGGGAAGATGCAAGAGTCTGGACTCATTGAAATCATTTCTTTGATATATACCTTAACTGTCTAGGACCACTATCCTGCTCTCTCCATCCTGAATCCCCTCATGGGGTAGGGGGTGAGGGGCAGCATGGCTGCAGTGGCTGATGGCTTGATGGCTGCAACATCCTTTGTTTACTGATATGGCAGTGACATTCTTTGTCCAAAGGGGTCATCCAAAAGACACATTCTACCCAAATATAGTTTTTAACTTAAAACAAAAGTTTCTCTAAATATTGTTGTAAAGATTTTCTTGATAATCTGAAATATACATTATTAAAATCATATTATAATGTACTTAATTTTTATTTTATTACTGCTCAGTGGAAGCAACAAATAACTGTTGAAATCTGAATAATAATGCTATACACATAGAGAACTCTACATTAGAAACTATCCATGTGCTTTAATTTAATGTCACTCTTTCTAGTGTTAATTGTCAAGGTGTAGTATCCAAGAGATAAATCCAGCTTTAACGTGTATTAACCTGACATTTAGCCTTTGTAAACTGGATCTTTAATGGCTAAGGCACCAAGAGAAAACATTGAGTATAGAAAGTAGCGAGGAAACAGTGAAGAGTTATTACTAGGAGAATTTAAGCTATAATTAAAACTGCAGCTATTAGGGCAAAGGAGATTCATTGTTGTCATGGAAACATGGTTTTATTAATTCATGTCTTTCAACAGATAAAATCAACTACTGTTCTGTAATTGTCAACATAGAAATGTAGGTTTTTTACATTGTTTAATATTTTTAACAATATTAGCATACAGTATAAACTGTTTTACATAATAGAATACCTCAAAGCTAATAATTGAGTTTGAGATGCAAAGGTGAGTTCATTTCCTGATGTTTCTGTATCAATAGACTTCTAAAATACCATACTACATTGCACATATATTATGAAAATAGAGTATTAAGTAGCTATGGTGAGGCAACAGCAAACCATAAATGGACCAAAAAATCATAAATTACCCCACTACTCTTTCACTCTTTCCTGAGGTAAAAAGAAGCAAAGCCAAACATATTTGCCATGCTAGGAGAATCTAGATTTCAAATGTCTCATTGTCCTGACAAGTACTTCTCTGCTTAGTAAGTTATCTGTGACAATTACATGTTTGGAACACATGGATATTGTATATATATGACAACTGCTACACTGATTTTCTTACTTTTAGGGTTATGTTTTCTATTGTAAAATAAAATGCTGTGTTTATATTCCCTTTATATTTCTGTCTAGTACTGTAAGCCCCCAAAGTCCCAAACTATCCTGAGGATCATTTGTTCTCAATGCCTATTGGGTGACATTTGGCAACGTCTAGAGACATTTTTTGATTTTCACACTCTGTGGGACTGGCATCTATTGAGTAAAGATCAGGGATGATGCTGAACATCCTATAACACATAAGACTGCCTGCCACAATAAATAATTATTTGATTCCAAATATGAATAAACCCATGCTTGAGAAATCGTGCTGCAGAGTAAACAGTTAAAAATGAAACAAAAATTATCATCATCAACAACAAAAGACATCTATTTTTTTTTTTTGCTTGGAGAATAGAATGAAGAGGTCAGTTTTTAAGTTAAACAATCATTAAGTTGCCCTATTATTTAGGAATGGCAATGAGTTCTACTTCTTCCTTATTATCAAGATTTGAGATTGAAGAGGAAAGTCTTACCATCAAAAGTAATGAATAGAAATGAGGGAATGAAAAATGGCCATAACAGTGCTACACATGAAAATGTGTGGCATCAAAAGAATCTGTGACACACTTTATTCTTTGCTAAGTGTATGAAACTATTGCTTTATTTTTCAAGTGTCATTTGAGTTTAATTTTCTCTACATTTAAAGTTGATATCTTGAGATTGACAAAGCTTCCCAAATCAGGGAAAATTAGTTTTGTCCTTTATTTCATCCTCTGCAGAATCTATAGCTGCAAAATTCTGTCCTCTTTATCAGGAGCAGTTCTTCAAAGGTTTTACCATATTTATACAATGTTTAGACTTGGTAGCTGATGTAAATGATTACATTTTTCCCTCACAACCACACTGACATTTACTTAGCATTGGCTGCAGCTTTTAAATTTATATAATCATATATGCTAACAACTCACAAAGCTATAAAACCTCTTATACAAATCTCAAAGCAGGATACATTAAACATAAATATTATTTTTAGAATCATACCACCATTGCAAATATACTCAAGTGAGGAACTAGCTGGGAATTTGCTTTCATGTATTTTGAGAATCTCAAGATATATTTTTAGAAACTGTAAAATACTAGGGAAAAATTGTTGCCAGATACACCAAAAGAAGAATAAAAAGTACAAAATAACTTTGAAAAGTTGCCCTTGAAAGTCACATATATACAAGTTCAAAATTGGGACCTATCTCCAAAAAATATTCTAAAAGTTCAAAAATGTTACAAATTAATTCTTCTTGTCCTCTAATGTAAGTGGGAGCATTTTCTAGCATCTGCCTGCATGTTATTACAGTGGTTTCATGTGATTTTACATATGTTCACCAAATTTAAATCTATATATATCAGAGAAACATAACTGCCTTTACAGCATTTTAGATCCATTGAGTAATACATTGTTTCAAAGACATATTCCCCCATCTGTGAATAATAATATAAGCCCTATTAAAACAGCTATTGAGAAAATAATCCCCAACACACTAGCATAACAAAGGTCAAATGAATAACGCTTTTAAATGAAGTTATATTAAATAAAAAACAAAGGAAGACTAAACTACACATATTCAAAATGTGCCAACACTGGGCCAGGCAATGCACTTGGTTCTACAGAGAAATGCAAAAGAAAGAAAAAAATTATTTATACCTTAAGACAATGTCCATGCTGTTTACATATCAGTATGCTGCCTAAAAATAAGTTGAGGCTCAAATGTCTTAGAGATTAAATGGTTAAGGGCTTGCTCTTTGCTAAGTGTGCATGGATCATGGCATAGGACATGCACTTAGCATGGCTCTCTAATTGCAAGATTATCATATTTCAGTATTGATTAATGGAATAATATCCAGAAGCAATTTCATGATATAAAGCAAGAAGAGAGAGAATGAATAGTTAATTGCTACTATAAGGGAAAAAATAATTATTTCCAATCATCTTATTGTCAGAGCCCTAATACTAGGGCTCTAGTAAAGTTTTGTGAGTTGTTAACATATATGATTATATACATGTAAGAAGCTGCAGCCAATGCTAAGTCAATGTCAAACACCACCGTTACAAAGCCAGAGGGTCTCTTGAAACTTCTTTGGCGGGACTCAAAAATCTGTGCAATTCTTTGACACTTTCATTGACTCTTACAGCTCGAAGAATATTGAGGCCTAAATATTACTGTTGCAGAACCAGCTAGTTTTAGCTGACCTTTCGTTTCTTAAAGTCCAAATAAAGTTGTTCACTGGAGAAATCGTCAATAGAATGTTCAAGAAGGCAATGCTTCAAACTTTATTTTCCGTCCAAGGTACTCAATGATCTGTTTCTCTTTTAAGTCACATAGGAGTTTCTGTTAACCTACCTCAACTTTCACATATTTTATCTCACTTTTAAAGAAGGTGAAACAGCTAAACTGAGTGAAAATGGGCCTGGGTCAACACTTTATTTTCAGAAAAAAAAAATTCCCTGCTGCCAAAACTTTTGTATATGTCAGAAATATTCTGCCAACTTTTCACATTTCCAGAGAAAAAGGATAGTATTTTTGATGGTGATGAACATCATCATCTTGGAAAAGTTATTATTTTCTAAGCATTACTTGACTAGATGATTGACTTATTCAAAATCTAGATAAGTTTGTTGTTCTAAAATCCCAAGTTTCTTGGCTCATGCTAAGGGACACAGTTGCTTCTTCCAAAGGTTTGATTTCTCCTGAGATGTTTATCACTTGAAATCCTCTTGAACTTGAAGAGTGCACACCACTCAGATTATCAAAGTCACTGCCCACATATTAAACTGAACCAAATATGGGAAAGTGGCATCCCTCACCCCATTCTATTTGGATCAGCAATCCACTTATATGTCATTTACTTCAAATTATCTCTTTTCATTCCTCCATTAGTTCTGCTAAAGCAGATGGCATCATGTAAGTGTGACTATTTGCTATTGGCATACTATATTCCCTTCTGAAGACCAGATGTGTCTTTTGGGCTTCAGTTCTCAAAGGTCTGCATGTTGTTATTCCTTATTCCCTGTATACTAACTAGGTTAAGAGGTCAAAACCACAGAATTAGCAAGAGAATTGTCCCTACTATCATGCTGTGGAGAAAAAATAAAAGAGCTCTTTATATTTCACACAAATTGAAAAACACACCTTATAAAGAGTAAATATCCAGATGGCTAAACAGAGATTTTTGTTGATCTGTTGACATATGTCTAGAAAAGTTTTCAATGTTTTATTTTATCATTATTCTCCCCTGCCCCATGGACGTTGCCCACTGACTGTAAGAACAAAAAAGATAAGACCCACATTTACCAAAAGAATTTTTAAATTTCAAGTAGAATGTATTTTTTAGGGACAAAATAATGAAAAAGTCTTGCTCATAGAAGTCACTTAGTTGCATGCTCACATCTTGCCATGACTAAACTTTAGAAATGTAAAAAGATGTATATTTTTGCAGAAAAATTAGCCTTGTCTCTTCAATAGTCATTTATATTAAAAAAAGCTTAATGTTAATTAAAAGGGATTTATCAGACATAAAAATCAGGAACATCAGGTGGCCCTGGATTAGAAACTGGCTTATGCAACTCATTCAAGTTTTATTTTGTTTTGTGTATTTTCTCTAAACAGAAACCAAAAAAACTAAAGGTGCTGGTAGTTGCAGAAGAATGTGTGCCTAAAAGAGGGCTGTCGTAGGATGAAAGAAATAACAAATGGTTCATATGCTCATAGGGATGATCCAATCAATGGGAAAGAAAAGTGGATGATTTAGGTTAGAGTAGGAAAAGTTGCTGAAGGGACACTCTTGTATAAGAGAGATCTGGTGCACATGTGAAAAGTTTGGTCTTAGCAGAATGGAGAGATCATCCATTCCATAGGTACAGAGAAAAAGATGAAGGTAAATTTCCATGTCTATTTTACCAGAATAAAAAACACAATTGGAAATGTCAATAGAATTTCATGAAAACAATTAATTTGAGAAAAAGAGTTGACATCTTGTAAAATTTAGTTTTCACACTAAGAAGAGAGTTCTATGGAAAGAAATTGGTTGGTGTGGCAGTGGAAACGCAAATCATTTCTCTTCTTTATTTTCAATGAAAGAGAAAGCTTAGTCATCACTTGGAAGCATGGATGAGAAGGCAATACTGGATGCTGGAAGGGAGAGAAGTTTTTTGAGAGAGTGGCAAAGTGCCTGGACCAGGCAATGTTATAGGACTTTTGGGCAGCACAAAAGACTGACTTGAGTTTAGTGAACCTGAATTTAGAATGATTCTTGTCATCATGGCCAGATGATTTTCAATGACCACACTCAAAAAAAATATGTGATGGATTATAATTTAGGTAAGAAAGACTATACAAAACTAAAACAGGCAGATCCACACTCAGAAATATGGCCTTTGCCTTATCTAAATGGAGTGGTGAGTAAATGCCCATGTGTCTGTTTTCATTAAAATGTTTAAATATAGGTGCATTATTTTTAAGATCTCTTGTTTTAACTAAAGTTTTCAGTTGATGACCATATAACATTGAGAATTTTCTTGAATAAACAAGCTTCAGGAAAATTCAAGATATATGTTTAAAATATAAAACTTAATGAGTAGTCAGACAAGAATAATCTTTAATTTATACTACCAATAGACTACTAGAAACTGTATTTTAAAATATTATTTATATTAGTAATATAAGTATAAAAGAGATTGGAATAGACTTAATAAAAGAAATATTGGGGAAACTACTATAAAACTTCAATAACAAAACTAAATTCAATGTCAAATGAGATAGAATTCTCCTTAGTGTGAAAACTAATTTTACAACATGTCAACTCTTTTTCTTAAATTAATTGCTTTCATGAAATGCTATTGGAGTTTCCAATTGTGTTTTTTACTTGTTTTTTATTGTGGTAAGATATACATAACAGAAATTTTACCACTTTAATCATTTTTATGTGTACAGTTCTGTGGCATTAAGCTCATTCACAATGTTGTGCAACCATCACCATAATTCATCTACAGAACTTTTACGTATTCCTCAACTGAAACTCTGTCCTGAAGTCCCTGGAAACCATCATTCTCTATCTGTCTCTATGAATTTGACTACTCTAGGTACCTCATATAATTGGAATCATACAATCCTTTTGTGATTGGTTTATTTCACTTACCATCATGTCTTCAAGACTCATCCATGTTGTAGCATGTGCCATATTTCCTTCTTTTTAACAGCTGAATAATATTCCATTTTATGTGTATACCTCATTTTCTTTATCCATTCATCAACTGATAGACATTTGGGTTGCTTCCACCTTTTGGCTATTGTGAAGAGTGCTTCTACTAACATGGGTGTACAAATACTCGAGTTCCTGCTTTTGTTTCTTTTGGATAAATACTTGGAAGTAGAATTGGCAATTGTGTTTTTCAAACCATAAGAAATAGTTCTAATGTTAATCTAAAACAATTAAGAAACAAGGATGTATACACAAGAAATATGTATAAAAAGGGTTATACTAGAAACTGGAAATAAACATTAAAGCACATTATAGAACTATAGTAATTAATGAAAATATATATCAGGGGCAAGGAAAGACATATCAATGTGGCAGAATAATAGAAATAGAATATAAACTTTAAACACAACTTTTTAGCCATCAGGGAAATGCAAATCAAACCATGATGAGATACCACTTGACACCTGCAATGATGGCTATAACAAAAAACACATATAATAACAAGTATTTGCAAGGATGTAAAGAAATAGGAACCCTGATACCCTGCTGGTGGGACCATAAAATGGTGCAGTCACTTTGAAAAACTAACACCTCGTTAAAAGGTTACACAGAGTAACCATATGCGCCTGCAATTTCACACTTAGGTATATCCCAAGTAAAACAAAAACATATTTTCACCCCAAAAATTGTACAGGAATATCTATAAGAAGCATTATACTAGTAGTCAAAAAGTAGAAAACCTCCAAATGTTCATCAACTGATGAGTAGATAAATAAATGTGTTATACTTCTATAAAGGAAGATTATTTGGTAATAAAAAGTAATGAAGTACTGATTCACGCTACAACATGGATGTACCTTAAAAACATTCTAAGAAGCCAGTCACAACATAATGTATGATTCCATTCATATGAAATATAAAGAATAAGGCAATCTCTAGAGACAGAAAATGGATTAGTGGTTGCTAAGGGCTAGTTGAGGTTTGGGGGAAATGATGAGTGACTGTTGAAGGGTATGGGGTTTCTTGTTGGGGTAGTGAAAATGTTTTATTGATTGTGGTGTTGGTTGCACAACATTGTGAATATACTCAAAACTACTGAATTGTTCATGTATGGGATGTGAATTATCTTTCTTTAAAGCTGTTAATCAAAAAAATAACTTTAATATTTGAAAAATGAAATACCTAATCAAAAGGGAAAACTAACTTATATTCCTAGGTAATTGATTTTTTAAATTTGAAATAAACATTATTTTGAATTGTTCCCATTCACAAACAAGTAGATGCCCATGAAGTATTAGACCAAATCTGAGGTGAAGGGGTAAATGACAGGGAAATACATTTTAAATTAATGTCTGGAGAAAGTCACAAAGAAAATTATCAATAAATTTGACCTTGGGCTTCACTGGTGGCGCAGTGGTTGGGAGTCCGCCTGCCGATGCAGGGGACGCGGGTTCGTGCCCCGGTCCAGGAGGTTGCCACATGCTGTGGAGCAGCTGGGCCCGTGAGCCATGGCTGCTGAGCCTGTGCGTCCGGAGCCTGTGCTCCACAGCGGGAGAGGCCACAACAGTGAGAGGCCCGCGTAAAAAAAATAAAATAAAATAAAAAATAATAAATAAATAAATTTGACCATATGGACTTTGTAAAAGTCTTCTTTGAAGTATTATGTTAACATATATCAAGAACCTTTAATCATTCATATCATATTATCCCAGTAATTCTACTTCTAGTTGTAAATTCTAATAAAAGAATATAACTCATAAGCAAAAATACATGCAAGCTCACTTTCATTATGTAATTATTTGTGATGGTAAAATAGTAAAAAAATAAATAAATAAACTTACCCGTGAGTTATTTAAGTAAATTATCTCATATTTACTTACTTAATATATTATTATTATTTAATAGATTACTAAGTAGCTACTAGAAGTCATACTTAAGTTTTAAGGACATGGGATAAAACTGACATTTTAATGATAAGTGGAAAAATACACAATTGTACATAAACTATTTATTTTGCAAAGATAGAAAATGAGAAAATTATAACAGTGAAAACAGTAGTTGACTTTAATAGGATTTAGCTAAAAATTTTTCCCTACTTTATTCTATTTTTCTATCGTTTCTAAGTTTTTACAATAAACAATGAAATAAATAAATAAAATATTATTTATAATTTTTAGAATTGTTTTAACTAGAATCATGCCAGCACATGGTAAGCATATAAGATTCTAATGTAATTTTGATTACAAAAAATTTATTTAGGCAGCAATATACAAGAAAAGATGAAAAAGAGGATGATGATCAGGGGTATCTTCAACAGGTTTAAGAATTTTTTTTGTTTTTGCGGTACGTGGGCCTCTCACTGTTGTGGCCTCTCCCGTTACAGAGCACAGGCTCCGGACGCGCTGGCTCAGCGGCCATGGCTCACGGGCCCAGCCGCTCTGCGGCATGTGGGATCCTCCCAGACCCGGGCACGAACCCGTGTCCCCTGAATCGGCAGGTGGACTCTCAACCACTGTGCCACCAGGGAAGCCCCAGGTTTAAGAATTTTTATACAATCTTTTTTCAATTTCATCTAATTTTCTAAAAGTTTTAAATTAAGTATATCAATTTTCATATTTTACCTTCAGATGTAAATTTTATTTAGAAAAATTAAAATATGTGCTTAGCCCATGGTAGGAAGGAAAACAAAAATGGATGAATGATTCATTTTTTTCTCTATATTTTCCATATTTGCCAAGAAAGACCTCTCTTCTGAGGTTTATATTGCCTAAATGTCTAAGATATGAATGACTGTATCTAATTATTTGCCATAGAAAGAATTCTATGACCCATGAGTAGTAAAATCAGAGGGAAAAGGTTGTAGATAGAGGCGTAAAAGACAGAAATAGCAAAGAAATTGAAGAAGATACCTTATACCAGAGAATATAGGCACCATCAAGATCAAACAGTTTATCAAAGAGAGATGTATAAGTGCCCAAGACAGACCTCACCTACTTTAGTTTCACCCTAATATATCCCACTTAATACAGACTTGTTAAGCAAAGATCATGATTATAACACCTGAGAAATCATTATAGTGAATGGGAGCATAATATATTTAGAATAACACTTCATAATAGAAAATGATAATGACCAAAAATTAGTATGGATTTGGCATAGATAAAACCTATAATGATCATTTTAATTAAGCAGGTACAACACAGCTTATAGTTTTAAATTTCCTTAAGGGATTCCCCCAAGGATCCTTGGAATAGTATAATAAACAACAGAGGTCTCCTTTTAGTCATAATTTTAGAAAGCATAATTTACTAATCCCTAAATTAAATGGCTAGCCACATGGGCAAAGAGTGGACAAATGGACAAATTGGTTGGGTGCATTTTTACTGTATATTAAAGCCTCCTGTCTATGTGTACATAGGTGGAGTTTTTATAGACATAGGCAAAATTACAATTTTTATTACACTTTAAAGCATGAGTACCAGGACAAGTAGACAGTTTAATGACTTCCCAATCTACATCAAAATTACTAAAAATACTATGATTTTGAAATAATTCAATCTCTCAGGAAGAAAGGCAGAATAAGGGGGCATGTGTTTCCATCCCTAAGGAACTCTCAAATATCCAATTATACTGTCTTCTACTAGAATGATAAAGATATAAAAGAAAGAAACAATGTCTGGTCTATTTACCATCAAATGTTAACAAATGTTCAATAGCCAGAAAAATTTTTCATATAAAATATGAGCACAATATAATATCGTACGGCAAATGTATTTTACTGCACAGATGGCTCGTAGAAGATTACTGAAGATGGTTTGGAGATTTACTATACACATGTAAGTTAGGGTCTTTAAAATGAGGCAATGCAAGAGAAGAAATTAAACAATAAAATGAAGTAGATATAGAAAAACATGCTATCATAAAGAAAATGAGAGTAGACATGAAACAGGAGAACAATATAATTTGAAGGATCTTATTCTAAAATAATGATGACCCATATCACTGCGACTTAGGTTGACAATATTGAAGCTATATTAATAGATAACAGCAAATGAAGATTAATGAGTAAGTAATCATTCAGCTTATTAAATTAATAAATTGCTACATCATGGTACGATCAGTAAGAATGATTTAATGATACAGATCTATTTAACCACATTGGATATAGTGCTTCAAATATGTGGTAGAAGTTTTACTGTCTTAAACACAGTTGTCTTTTTAAAATTAAGTAATTGTCTTGAGAAATTAAGAAACATGTTCCATTTAAGATGACAAAGCAGTACAAAAAGTCCCTAATAAAGATCACAGGTAATATCCTAGTGATTAACGAGGCAAATAGTCACACAGGCATCCTATTTAAGGTCCTCTGATAAAAAGTAACTATATAGTCTTTTAAAAATTTATTGAAAATGATTTGGTGCTTTCCACCTGCTTCATTGTTTACATTGTCAATTTAAAAGCATATTCCTTATGTATTCAAGCATTCCTATCTACCAGCTGTCTGGCTAACAAATTTCTGTATAATTATGGGGGGGTTTTGTTGTTGTATTGTACACAGCAAAATTGAAAACAAATCATTATGTAGTTAATGCATACAAACCCAGATATTTAAGGACCCTAACTACACAGAAAAGGTTGATATGTAATTTTAATATTTCATTGTTTAAAGTAGATCAATTTATTTAATGGAAATACATATTCATAGGAAATTAAGAGTGTAGATGTGCATTAAAGGAAAAGCAATAGTCAATTTCTTGATTCACTGTACTCACACACCTAACCATTTCCATCTCCCATAGGTAACAACTGCTAACAATATCTTATGCAGACTTTGACTTATATATGTATATTTAGAGGGATAAAAATCATATAATTATTTTCATTTACTGTAGTTTATTGTACTCTATGGTTATATAATAATTGGTTTAACTGCTTTCTTAGAGTTTTAGATAAACCCAGTTTTGCATTATAAGTAATGCTTCAATGAACATCTTGCTATAAATTTCTTTGGATAATTGTGTGACTTCATCTGTAAAGGACTTAAAATGGAATTTCTTCAACAACTTTTATGCATTTATAAACATTTTATATGCACTGCCAAACCACCTTCCAAAATGATTGTACCAATTTTTATTCTTATCATTTTTCCAAACCCTTAAAATTTTCTCTGCTTTCACTCTCCAATTTTCATATGACACAGTGACCACTTCAAAATGTAAATCTGTCACTTCCCTACTTAAAATCTTCCAATATTTCCCTACTGTATTAGTTTGTGGGGCTGCCAACAGAATATTACAGACTGGGTGGCTTAAACAACAGAAATTTATTTTCTCATAGTTCTGGCGGCTGAATGTCCAAGAAGAATTTCTGGCAGCACTGGTTTCTGGTGAAACCTTTCTTCTTGGCTTGCTGAAGGTCACCTTCTCATTTTGTCCTCATATGGACTTCCCTCTGTGTGTGCATGAGAGATCTTTGGTGTCCTTTCCCCTTCTTAAAAGGAGACCAATCCTATTAGATTACAGTCCCACTCTTACGACTTCATTTAATCTTAATGACCTCCTTAAACTTCAGTTATATAACTTCAGTTATATAACTAGTAAGTCCTGGGATGTAAGGCACAGCATGGTGATTGTACTTAACAGTGCTGTATTATATATTTGAAAGTTGCTAACAGAGTAGATCTTAAAAGTTCTCATCACAAGAAAAAAATGTATGACTATATGTGATGATGGTTGTTAATTAACTTTATTGTAGCGATCATTGTGCAATATATACATATATTGAGTCATTATATTGGACACCTAAACTACTACAATGTTATATCTATTATATCTAAGTAAAAATCAACGTACAATACAACTATTCTGAGGCTGTGAGGAAGCCAAAGCCATAAGAAGGAACCATACATAGGCATTTCAGTTAATAGTTCCAGCTGAGCCTAGCCTTCAAGCATTCCCAGCCGAGGCACCAGACATGTGAATGAAGAAACCTACAGATGATTCTCCAGCTGTGAGAGTCTCCTTTAGCTATCTGAGAACTGGCAGCTGATGCCCTAGACATCATGAATCAGAGATAAACCATCTCTTCTGTATTTTGTCTAAATCCTGATGCAGAGAATCCATAATGATAGTAAAACAGTTGTCATTTTATGTGACAAAACTTTGGAATGGTTTACACACAAATTTGGATTGTTAACTAGAATGCTTTAAATACAGTTTCATTTTACTTTTTAACTTAGATCGCTCTAGATCATTGGCTGCAATGGCAGATGAGGAAGACCTTGAGCTCACCTTCTCCGATGGGCACACCAAAATTACAAGTATTTATGGAGTAGCTATTAAAAAGTTTCTTTTAAAGAAACAAGGGCTCCGAGCCCACCTCAGGCTCCCCAGCCCCAGGATCCTGAACCAGGAAGATGAGACCCAGAATGTTTGGTTTTCTAGGACAGTGGAGCTTACTTTTCAGAGACACAGATGGCTGTGGTAAATAGACACGCCACTGTTAAAGGGCACATGCAATATCGCAAATGCTCCAGGACCCAGGGCAGAAACAATAATTTCAAAGGTGGCTGGCTCAGGCCCACCTGTGATCTTAGAGAACCTCCTGAAAACGCAGGAGGCAGTAGGGACTCATCCCAGGGACATAGACACTGGCAGCAGCCATTTGGGGGAGCTCAGCTCACTACAGGGACACTGCTGCTGGCAAGTGCATTTTGGAAATCCTCTCTCTACCTTATTAGTGCTGGGACACAGACACGCCCACCAGCCAGGCAGCACCAGTCCTGGGTCACCCCAGGCCAAGTAGTTAGCTAGGCAGGAAACAGCCTCACCCACAGCAAGCCAGCTACTGTCGGACCTCCTAGGCACAAGCAGACCCAGAACATGGACCTGCCTACCAGCCGGTCAGCACTAGTCCAAGGACCCAGCCTCACCCATTAGTGGGCAGGCACCAGCCCTGGGGACCCCCTGGGCACTGGCTCCACCCACCAATGGGCCAACAGTAACTCCAGAACCATCTCAGCCGCACAGTAAGCCATGTCAAGACCAGGCAAGACACACCAGTAGCTGGAACTAGCTCCAGGACACCTGGACTTGAAGCCCATCACCCAGGATCTTGTCCCACCTACCAGTGGGCCAGAATTATTCCCAGGAAATTCAGGGGCTCCACAGCCAGTTGCCTCATGACCTGGCTCTGCCCACCAGTAGGCAGGGCCTGGCAACCAACAGGACCGGGAGCCAGCCACACCTAACAGCATGCCCACAGTAGTGAGCCCACACAACAGAAGGACACATGTAGCCCACATAGAGGACATGCTTAGAGCATGTAGCTCTGGTAACCAGAGGGCAGTGTGCTGCTGGGCCCCATAGGATGTCTCCTAAAAACGGAAACTTCTCCAAGATCAGGAAGCATAAACACCCTACCAAATATGTAGAAATAAAAACAACAAATTAGGCAAAACGTGTTCAAAGGAACAAGATAAAACCCCCAAAGAAGAACTAAGGGAAGTGGAGATAAGCAAGCTATCCCATAAAGATTTCAAGGTAATGATCATAAAGATGCTCAAAGAACTCAGGAGAAGAATGGATGAACACAGTGAGAAATTTAACAGGGAATTAGAAAATATAAAGAAGAACCAAACAGAGCTGAAGAATATAATAACTGAAATAAAAACTACACTAGAAGGAGTCAACAGTAGATAAGGTGATACAGAGGAACTGTGAAGCGAACTGAGACTGAATAGAGGAAATCACTCAAGATGAACAGAGAAAAAGAAAAACTAAATTTAAAAAATGAGGGAATTTAAAAGACCTCTGTGACAACATCAGTTGTACTAACACTTGCATTATAGGAGTCCCAGAAAATGAAGAGAAAAAGAATAGGGCAGAGATCATATTTGAAGATAATAATAGCTGAAACCTTTCCTCCAGGTCCAGGGAGCACAGAAAGTCCCAAACAGGATCAACCCAAATAAGACCACACTGAGACACATTGTAATTAAAATGGCAAAAATTAAAGATAAAGAGAGAATATTAAAAGCAGCAAGGGAAAAGCAACAAGTTACATACAAGGGAACTCCCATAAGTCTATTGGCTGACTATTCAGCAGATACTCTGCAGGCCAGAAGGGAGTGGCACTATATATTTAAAGTGAAGAAAGGGAAAAACCTACAGCCAAGAATGCTCTACCCAGAAAGGTTTTCATTCAGATTTGATGGAGAGATCAAAAGTTTTACAGAGAGGCAGAAGTTAAAAACGGTCAGCACCAAAAAATCAGCTTTACAAGAAATTTTAAAGGGACTTTTCTAAGTGGAAAAGAAAAGGCCACAACTAGAAATATAAAAATTACAAAAGGAAAAATCTCATTGGTAAAGGCAAGTATACAGTAAAGGAAGTAAGTCAACCATGTACAAAGCTAGTAGGAAGGTAAGAGACAAAAATAGTAAAATGATCTATTTCCACAATAAATTGTTAAAAGATACTCAAAACAAAAAATGTAAAATATGATGTTAAAAACAGTAATTATGAGGGGAGAGGAGTAAAAAATGTAGGGCTGTTAAAATTACAGCAAATTACAAAAGATGATAAAGTGGAAAAAATTAAAAGTTAGCAAAATGAGAATAAAACAAAGTTTCAGTGTTAAAATCACATCTTTCCCATCCTTGAAATGTGATGATAACCCCCTTTCCTCTGTCTTCTCTCCTTTTACTTCCTCCCTCTATTGCTTCCTTTCCTCTCCTCTAATCTTTCCCCTCCTCTCTCTCCCCATCTCCTCTTTATTTACTGTAGCATGTATTATTTAATGTAGAATATTTCACATGAATCTTGTATTGACATTTGCTGAACACTTTCTCTACGTCGGTGACTGACACGTTATCTTACTTAATATCTACAACCCTCTGAGTTTGTAACTTAAAAATTCCTAATAAGAGTGTGTGTGTGTGTGTGTGTGTGTGTGTGTGTGTATTAAGATCTTGACACTGTGCCAAATGCTTTATGTCCAATATTTCATTTAATCCTTGCAGTAATCCCACAAGGTTGGTACTATCATTAACTATTTTGGAGGAAACTAAGCATATCAATTGATGAATAAACTGTCTGACTCCTGTAGTAAATTCCACAACCAAGATGTAGTTTCAGTACTGTTTGATTTCAGAGTTCTGGTTCTTAACTACTCTAATTCTCTCCTGAATCTCACTAAAGGAAGGTTTAGCATTATTGTCAACCTAATTTGAAAGAAGTCACACAGTAAGTAACTGACAGAGCTAGCTAGCACTTCTTACAAATAATAAAAAGTATTTCTTCATAACATGCTATATTAATTCCTTGACTATCAAAAAGTCACTATAAAACTAAATTGTGTACTGTATACTTCTTACCATCAGAAGTGTATAGTCTGATTGTGAAGACTGGCAGATACAAAGGATTTCACAGATTATAGGGGTGAATTTCTAAGTCACTGAATTTTAATCTCCCCTCCACTGACTTTCAGCTCTAACTTGTAGTTATCTTCCACTGCCATATGATGTGGCTGATCAGATTGTGTATGACGTTCTCTGTGCAGCACCAGGAGGAGGTCCTGTCTTAATTTTATCTATTATTTATTTATTTCTGTATTTTATTCAATTTTATAAAGTAACTTATTTGAGGGCTTCCCTAGTGGCGCAGTGGTTGAGAGTCCGCCTGCCGATGCAGGGGACACGGGTTCGTGCCCCGGTCCGGGAAGATCCCACATGCCGCGGAGCGGCTGGGCCCGTGAGCCATGGCCGCTGAGCCTGTGCGTCTGGAGCCTGTGCTCCGCAACGGGAGAGGTCACAACAGTGAGAGGCCTGTGTACCGCAAAACACACACACACACACACACACACACACAAAATAACTTATTTGAGGAATAGGATAAACCATACATGGAGAAAATAAAGACAAACTTAAATGTAAAATTACGCATAAACTATAATCAGAGGAAGATTCAGACTGAAATAGTTAAGTGGAAAATCCAGGAATTTTAATTTCTGAATTGTACCCTTATTCTATCTTGGGCTTGAGACAGAACTTCCCTTGGACTTATTAGTTATTTCAAAAACATTTATTGAGCGTCTTTTTAGATGCTCCAGTGAATACAATAGGAAAATCAGTGAACAAATGAACCAAGAGGGCAGATTCCTGACCTCATGGAATTCCTATTCAAGTCGGTTTAAGAAGTGGTAATCAATAAGCAGAAAAAAGTAAATTTAATTAGTGCATTAGAATAGAGAAGTATAAATAAGAAGATTAAAGAATAAGTGGTGTATAATGGGGTGGAGGGCAAAATAAATACTATGGGAGGGAAATAAACAATTTTTATGACATAACACCTTTTATGGATCACTCTGAGGCAAGTTCTCATCACAGTGTCCCTAGAACTTGGGGAGTTCTTTGCTGTGGTTGCTATTCCAGTGATAAAGGGAATCACAGATTTTGTCTGAAGGTTGGAAAAAAGTACCTGTGAAGAGTGGCTGTAGGAATATACCAGCCTGAATAATAAGAAAAGATGACATCTGTTGAGTGCTCATTATGCGACATTGTACAAAGTTCTGTGAATTATTTTTAAAAATACTTAAAACAATCCTATGACATAGGCAAATAATACATGCATTTTGCAGATGAGTAAAAGGAGGCCAATGGAATCAATGGGGTTACCCAAGGTCAGAAACTTAGTATGTGGAAGAGGAAAGTTTCCTGAGCCATAATGCCTGACACCAAGTTTTTAACCACTACTATTCTCATCTAGATGGGTATATATCTGTATACCCCAGAACCTCTAAGACTCAAGTAAAGAAAGAAATTATTTAGATCTCCATCTAATTATATTATGCTGAAGTGGATGTGGTGATATATGTTTCAGCAAAAGAAGTGTAAATGTAAAAGTTGTAGGGCTTTTGTCTTGAACCTTCCTTCCTTAATGTGATAGCGGCAGTGGAAGTTACTTTAGCAGTAATGGAACCAGAGTGGTGGTGGGGTAGAAGTAGTAAGGGGTCCTTTTTCTTCTCTGAGTTCTTCTTTAGGTCTTTTATTTTTAATCAGGTAATGGTGAACAATAGTTCTTTTTAAACAAAATAGTTTGTGTCTCTGCCCATGTGCTTATTTCATTCTATAGGTAGTGTAATAATATTTCAAAATTTATATATAGCAGAAGTTTGGCTTAACAAGCAGGCTGCAAATAGAAGTTCAAAGCTGTTTGCATAGGGAAAAAATCAGCAATTTGTATCAAACACAAGGATATGTTTGTTGGAGAATATGGTCTCTTCATTGTCCTAAGATTAGAGTGTGTAGTTTAGAAAGTTCCTCAAATAATTTTCAGGTTGAAATTTGGTGTACGTGAAAGTTTGATGCTCTATCCAAGATGTCTAGGCCAACATCTTGTTACAGATAAATCACTTCATGTTTTCCTTTCAATAAAACTTTTTCCATTCGTGAAAAGAAATATATCATCCTCAGATAAAATTTATCAAAATAAGATTATTAGTACATGAAAATAGTTAATAATTTCCTAGAGTAGGAAATGCTCTAGGAGTCAAAAGTACCCCCAACCCACCTCCCCTCCAGGCACTGGCACAGTATGGCAGTACAATGGAATAAGATTAATCTCCATAACTTGGCACAAAAATCAGTGTCAGAGTCTAACATTTCTAAAACAAGCCAGCTCATTCTTATTATTTTAAGTATAATTTTTCTTTGTTTTAGGAACTTGTTTTGGAATTTAATTTCTGCTAAATTAAATGATTTTCTGAGTATTTTCATAAGGATATTTTCATAAGTATTTCATAAGGATAAAGAAGAATAATATCAAGATTTATAACAGGAGTGGGAGGGTTGCTTCCATTTTTTTATTCACCCTATCTAAATTTTAAATTCAAGAATATATATTTATTATATAATGCAAACACTTTATTAAAAGTAAAAGGCTTTTGGATGGAAAACATAGCTCTGACCTGAATTTCTATACCACTATATACAAGAGATTATCATTACTGTGGCTGCCAAGAGTTTCTTAATAAGCAAAGTATATTTAAGATGTTATTATTAGCAACATCTCTGCTGCTCAAGATTCTACTGGCTGAGAAATTAAAGCTTTCTCAGCACCTTTGGCAATGACATAGCATGCTGTTCTTCATGTTCTTGGCCCTTCACGAGTAGAACATATGCCTTGACATGTGTTTCTATAAATGTGGTAAGTTGTGCTGTTAGCTACACTAGTGTCTTTTTAAAACTCACGTTATATAAAGAGGATTTATCTGGGCTGCAGATGCATTTATTTTTCCAGTTTAAGCATCACAATCTCAAACCCACCCTTCCAGCTCACTCTCTCTAGTACCCAAATTTGAACAATTTTTCAACTCCATCAAGAACTAAAATCCATTAATCCTACAACTTTTCACCATTTTTACAGAACATTTCCCTCCTTTCCAGAATAAATCATAGGCATTTATTTTATTAATCTTCCTGCAGTCATCTTCAACTCCCTTGAATCTGTTACTTGCAAACCTGGTTCTATTCAGATTTCTATTTTGTGCCTGCCCTTTCTGGACTAGTTAGATATAGCTGGACAATCGTACAAAGTAATGTGAACTCTCTTATTATAAATTCACTTATGTCATGTAGTCTCTTCCTGTTTGTACATTCATGCTCCATTTCTTAGATGACACTCTTACCTCTACTTTTTATGCAACCCTATAATACCTCCAACTCGAGGACGCTTGTCCTAGGAATAACTAGTGTATGCTAAAAATACTTGTTGATGAATGAAACTATATGTTGATCATTTTATGTTTGTTTTGATTTTTGAGTTGTCTTTTCACACTGAATTATCCAAAAAGATAAAAAGAAAAAATTTTGAAGATACATTTAAAAAAAAATTTTGTGTTTTTCAAATGTTTATTTTTATTTTATTCATTTTATAAATTATCTTATGATTTAGTTGAGTCTGATTTAACTTCTTTCTATTCTATTGTTTTGTTTATGTTGTTATGGCTTTACTCAGTCAAGAGTTTAAGTCAATATTTTCAAAGCTTCTAAAAAATGTTATTTTTATAATGTTATTGTCTTAATTGAGAGCCAATTCTTTATTTCAGATAGCATTTATAGGCATGTGACTCTCGTTAAACACATTAGGCAAATTCACATACAGCCATGATGAAAAAAAAAATTCTTTCTTTTTTTAGTAAGGTAATGCTGAGTGAGAATAGGAGGTTATTACAGAATGGCAAACATTTGTAAAGATAAGTTCCAGGAAAGGAGACCACTTAATTGTCTTTTGACTCATCTACTGAAATAAAGACAAAGAATGTATCTTGAAAGTGGGTGATAATTTTTAAAAATACAATTTATTCTATCAGTTCCACTTAGTGGCAAATAAGAAAATAATTCTGATAAAAGCTAGGAAGTGATAACTTACTTTTAACTGTTACGTCTTCTATTGTTACTTATCTCTGTGCTATCAAATTGCTTCCTTAAACATTGCCAATAACACAATGGAAAAAAGAGAGAACTTTTCCAACAAATAGTTCTCATTTTGCTTTCTGACTTTCCTTCAGAATAAAACAATACGATCTCAGAGTAAATTACAAAATAGTTCCCAGAAAAATAATACGTCCTATTCAGCTGTAGGCAAATTTTTCTTTTAACTTTGTGTTTAATATACCATAAAGTGCCACAAAATTTGAGAATGCCTGTATAATCTCTCATTTATAGATGCATTTTCCTTTAGAAAAATTGCTATATTGCATGCATCTTATTCTTATTTGTATTTTATGTTTTTTTCTAAATGGAAATTGATGAAAACAACACTTTTCACATTTTACTATTTCATTTGTTGAAAGTCATACTTATCAGGTATTGATAATTTGTTAATAATTTTAAGAGCCCACTATAATAAAAAGAAGTAAATTACATAATCAAATCTTTGTGCATGCCACGTGAATATACTTTATATAACATGTACTCAAAGTCTCATAATATATGTTAGAGTAAATATAACAACTCTAAAGGCAAACTGATATAAAACTATGAGAAAGTGACAAGTTATTATTCATCATTTTTACTTAGCACTGAGATGTATTGGTTATAGGCATGATTGCTGTAAGCAGGGGGAACTAAATCCTAGAGCAGAAAAGAACTGAGTCATCTAATGTTATAATTTGTAAACTTTTAAAGGACATTTGATAAAATGCTATCTTATGTCAAATGTGAACAAACAGACAAAACGAATATCTGCTATCATGGAAACTTTTCAGTTCAGCTCTGAGTTAAAAAATATTGATTTAACAGCTCTCCTTCTGATTCATGAATATCATCTACAATAAACTTGATAATTGGCTATTGCTTTGACTCCCCCTAATAGGGAACTCCTTTTTCCCATGATAGTTTTCCTTCACCTTGCTAATTACTCTTCATTAGATCTACTAGAGTTTGACTATACCCACTTAAAGTGATATATTTCAAATGCGGTCTCACTGGATTAAAATAGATTTTTTTTCTCACTATCCTGAAGGCTCTATGTCCATTAATGCAGCCTATACAATCTAAGCATACTTTAACTTTTTGCCAACCACCAAATAATTTATTAAAGCTATGTATCAAAAAATATCCTAATAGCCATAAGGATATTAAGTAAATGTCCCCATCTTCCTTACCTTTTTCCATACTACCCCCTGCCCCTATTTTGTTTCATACACTTATATCTAAGTAGACATGGATATAGATTTACATATAGATATGATGTAGTAAATAATCTTGGGAGTAGCTACCAAAGTCATGATTCATGCTTTTCTGGAATCATTCTGAAACTAAAGATGGGGCTCTCGGTGTCCACGTCTCTACTGCTTGACCACACCTCCCTGTGCACAATCAATGATCCATGAGTAAACACTTCACTTAGTTGAGACTCTCGGGATTCTTGACCAGTACTTTTAAGGCAGGATTTGGAAAAGAAGGCTGGCCTCTCTCTGGTGTATCTGCCATGTGATTTCATTCCCTACCCTCTGGGGGAAAGTCATGCCTGGAGGTTTTCTTTTTGGGTGGGAGGACTTAAATTCTGCTCTAGGGAGGAACAGTGGCCAGCACAGAGGTTTCCAAACATCAGACCGCATGTATTCCCCAACGTGAGTTTTTAGTAAAAGCAGCCCAGAGTCACCATTGGAAAAGAAGAACAATGCCACTTTCTTTAACCAGTCTCGGCTCTGCAGCTCATTTGTTAGAAGCAGGATTGAGTGTCAGGTTGGAGAATCCTGCTCTTAATATTTTATGATTCACTGACTCAAGTTCCACGAAGTCCTTGGAAACGACCCTCCTAATGTAAAAGACCTTGAGCGTAATAAATATGACATTAAAAAAGCAAGCTTTGGACCTGAGTGTAACAGGTTCATTACCTTCCAAAGGGGAGCATGTGAGAGGTATTGGGAGACTTCCAGGCTGCCAAGACTTGGGGTTGGAGAGAGGAAATGTAAAGCAAGTCCTGGAATCTTTTAGTACTTTTTCCCTGAAGCAAACAGAGCTGTTGGTGTTTTTTTTTTTTTTTTTTTTTTTTTTTTTTTTTTTTTGCGGTACGAGGGCCTCTCACTGTTGTGGCCTCTCCCATTGCAGAGCACAGGCTCCGGACACACGGGCTCAGTGGCCATGGCTCACGGGCCCAGCCGCTCAGCGGCATGTGGGATCTTCCCAGACCGGGGCACGAACCTGTGTCCCCTGCATCGGCAGGTGGACTGTCAACCACTGCACCACCAGGGAAGCCCCTGTTGGTGGTTTGAATGCTTTTTTTGTTTGTTTGTTTTTGTTTTTAGCTTTTGCAAAAAGGATGGAAATTCAGATTTTATAACATAAAGACAGTCAATTTCCCAACTGAAGAGTAATGAAACACAATCTTTCTCAATGATTTATTGAGATGCTTAATAGCAAAAAAACAAGCAATCCGATAAAAAAACAGGCAGAGGACCAGAACAGACATCTCTCCAAAGCAGACACACAGATGGCCAACAGGCACACGAAAAGATGCTCAATATCACCAACCATCAGAGAAATGCAAATCAAAACCACAATGAGATACAACCCTCACACCCATCAGAACAGCCACCATCAAAAAGACAACAAACAACAAATACTGGTGAGGATGTGGAAAGAAGGGAATCCCCGGTACTGCTGGTGGGAAAGCAAACTGGTGGAGCCACCACGGAAAACAGCATGGAGGTTCCTCAAAAAATCAAAAACAGAACCACTGTATGATCCAGCAATTCCACTCCTGGGCATCTACTCTAAACGCTAATTCGAAAAGATACATGCACCCCAACGTTCACAACGGCACCACCTACGATGGTCAAGACACAGAAGCAAGCCAAATGTCCATCAACAGATGAATGGATAAAGAAGATGCAGCACATATACACATACATAAATACATACACACAGTGGAAATACCACTGAGCCATAAAAAAGAAGGAAATCTTGCCACCTGTGACAACATGGATGGATCTCAAGGGCAACATGCCAAGTGAAATAAGTCATATCGAGAAAGACAAATACTGTGTGACCTCACTTCTGTATGGAATCCAGAAGACCCAACTCATAGAGAACAGATTGGTGGTTGCCAGAGGCAGGAGTGGGGGCTGTGGGTGAAATGGGTAACAGGGGTCAAAAGATACAAACTTCTAGTTAGAGCAGCGGTCCCCAACCTTTACGGCACCAGGGACCGGTTTCGTGGAAGACAATTTTTCCACGGGCCTGGGCACGGGGAGGTGTGGGGATGGTTCAGGCAGTAATGCGAACAGTGGTTCAGGCAGAAAGGCAAACAATGAGGGGGATGGTTCAGGCAGTAATGTGAGCAATGGGGAGCGATGGGGAACGGCTGATGAAGCTTCGCTCACTAGCCCGCCACTCACCTCCTGCTGTGCGACAGGGTTTCTTACAGGCTGTGGACCGGTACCAGGGTTGGGGACCCCTGGGTTAGACCATAAATAAGTGCTGGGGGTTATCGTGTACAGCATAGGACTATAGTTAACAATAATGTATTATATTTCTACAGGTTGCTAAGAGAGTGGATCTTAAAAGTTCTCATCACAAGAAAAAAACTTTAATTCTCTGTGGTGGTGGACATTAACTAGACTGATTTTGGAGGTCCCTTCATGATACACCCAGGCATCAAATCATCATGTTGCACACCTGAAATTAATGTCCTATGTCAGCTACACCTGGATGAAAAGCAAAAGTGGCCCATCACCTCATATTGCTCCAGCTGAAGGCTGAGTTGATCAAGAGAGTTGTTGACAACCATGATATGAACTAACAGTGACAGGTGATCTTCAGTAGGAAAGAATCAAGTGGTTTTGCAGATGGAAGCCAATAAAAGAGAGAGAGAGAACTGAATATCTGGTTCTACATGTCCATAGCAATGAAGCAGATTCATGCCTTGCCTTTGGTTTAGTTATTACATGAGAAAATCAAATAGATTTTCAATAAAATTCCTTCTCTTATTTCAGGAAGCTCAAGTCAGCCTTCGGACATTTAGGATCAAATGAGAAATGCCTAATATTATGCATATTTGTTTGTTCTCTTTATACAGAATATTCATACTACACATATGTATTCTGTTTCCTATTTTTTTCAAATTTAACAATGTGTCCTGGATATTATTCTAGGTAGTTGAGTTTTTTGGCATTTATTTTTAGTAGGCTTCTATCTCAATCAGAGCCTGCCCCTCCTGTCACATTCACCTCCTTCCCTTATCTTTATCACCCACAGTTAGTTGTTACAGTGTTGTTCCTGAAAGAAAGAAATGCATTTACTATATGACAAGAGTGTATATTCTTAACATATACATATTTTAATTTTTACCAAAACCTTCTAAGTTAGGTATTATTTTCCTTCTTTTACATTAGGAAACCAGCTCTAACAAGACTGTATTTCTTGTTCTGGGATATTATGACAGATACAGAATTCAAACCAATGTTTTTCTGACTACAAATGTTTATTGAAAGAATGTACAGTGAATTAACATATAAGGCAGCAGACATCTCTGAGATAAATTATAGATGGCAATTTAAAATTCATGTTGTGTAATAAATCCAATATAGGGTGATAAATTTAATTAAAAATAAATTAAAATCAGACTATTTGCCTCTAACTGTGTTTGGAATTCAAACTAATTCCTAAATTAACTCAATTGGCATCCTTTTCATTTGCATGGATTTCAGAACTCCATGGGTAACTTCTTTTATTCTGCTTTTAAAATTGTAAATTATGATCATTAGGGATGTCTCAATTCTCAAAAAGATAACTGTAATATTAAAGTAATGCCTAAAATAATGTTTAGAATGGAGGAAGTACATTGAGGAAATAAGGGACAATATAAGAAAACTAAGTGAATAGTGTACATTTTTCTGGTCGACAAAATAAGACATAGTAACATGAAAAAGACTGAGTGTGAACCATGTGGTAAACTGAGAGACAGACTGTAGTACAGAAGTCTCCATTTGCAAAGAATTTCCCACTCTATCTTCCCCATTCAACTCCTTTCTCTCTGTCTCCCTTTCTCTCTCTCTGTCATGCACACACTCATTACTATAAACTGTTTCAGAGGCAGCTCATGAAATTCACGAAGTCTCCAAAAAAATCAGTAAATAAGGCAGTTCACTGAAATTGTTGTAGTACCAAAGCAGAAATATAGTCAACATGATAGCTTTAGGTTTTGAACCTAAATTACTTATATCACCACTTTCAGATATTTGAAATTAACGTTTTTGCTGTTTCAAAATTTACTAGAACATTTGTGTCTCTTTCGCCATACTTAAATCTTATATATGCATGAGATGGTACGTGAGAACATTTCAAGTAATAATTGACTCTAAGGAGAAATATTCTGCAATGCATTTGAAAATTACAAAAGACATTGTCACGTGTGGAAAACACATGTTTGGCGTTTGAAAAACTGGATAACTTTTGCTTCAAATGCTGGTTTGACCACTTGCTGTCAATGGGATTTGGGCAGGTGAATTAAATTCTATGAACCTTGGTTTGCTCATGTGTGGAATGTAACTTATAATCAAGTATAATACTGTTAGAAGGACTGAATGCGATAAGGTAGATAAAGAACAGAGCCAGGGAATTCCAGAAAACATGATAGCTAAAAAGTCAACAATTATTAAGTTCTTACTATGTACTTGTTATAATAAACTCAGTATATGAATGGACATATTTAATCTTCAAAACAATACCATAAATTAGTTACTATTATTATCCCCATTTAAAAAATAAAAAAACTGAGACATAGAGAGTTTAATAACCATTCTAAATCACAGAGCCAGGATTTGAACTCAGATGGTCTGCCTGAGAGTGTAAAATCATAACCAAAATGAAAAAAATTGACATTTATTTTATACTAAAGAACATGAAATCAACAAATATACTCAGCAAATAAAATATAATTAAAAAAGAAAAATTTCACATGTTTACATCTACTTATATACAAGATTAATTGCCACATATTAAATGTGGACATAACCAAAACAAGATTTTCATATTTAATCACACTTCCCAGCTTAGAAGCACAGTGAGTCATGGCGGATTGGAAAATAAAATAAATTCTTAAGATTCCTACAATAATAACAAGATTGCCAGGACAGAGCTGAAGATGTGTTGAATATGTTCGTTATATGAAGATCTGTAAACCTCTCTTTTGGAGCTAATTATTCCACTGCAGTTGTCAGAGAAAGCAGCCTTAGAGAAGAAATTGCTCAGCTAGTATGTTTTTCTCTCCTCCCGAATCAGTTTCCTGACTGGGAGGGGTGAGCTGTGCACACAATTCTGCTTTTCTCCTGCAGAAAAGAGGCATCCGTGCAATGAAAATTATGTACTGAACTACAAACAGTACAGCCCATGAGCTGCAAGACTGTCACTATCACCAGACCTAACCAATCTAACGAAATTGGTTGTTATCCCTCAGCAAGAGACCAAACCAAACCCAAGTGGAATTTCCCATCCCTCAGAGAACAGGTTAAGCTTCCCACCTGGAGGAGCAGGCCCCAAGCTTAAGGTTCAACAAAAACTCAAATAACAAACGAAGAACAGAAGAGGACACAACACTCATTGCTACTGGCAATATTATTGCTTAGAGTTTTGGGGAATCGTCTTAGTAATCTGATTAATTCTCAGCATTACTAAAAGTTTCTGAAAGAAGTCAATTTTGAGTACCCAGAGCATTCTATTTTACTCAAAGATTATTTGTTTCCGTGAAACAGTTATTTTTGAATTTCCAAGTTAAAACAATATTATACATAGGAGTTTTCGGCACCTCTAAGCTTTATTAAGGATTAGATTAAATCATATACACTGAATATTGATTGACAAAGGCCTTAGAATACTATATAACTTATGTGAAAAATTTGCAGTTGTTTCACATAACTGCAATAGTTTTATCAACAAACTTCATGTTTACACATAGAAATTATGCCTTCAGTGAAACTGTAGAAGTTTCCATTAAAGAATGGACTTCTTACTCTCAAAAACTTCTGCTAAGAAAAAAGCAATTTTAGTTTTTAAAGTTTATTATGACAAATATACAAAAAAACCAAGTAAACTCGTATTATTTTAAATAACTTAGGCTATACTAAATATTAGTCCCTAATAGGTAATAGTTTAATATAAAGTAAGTTTATAATTTACTCACATGCAGTTTAGGATTGCTTCAGGAAGGCGGAATAGGTGTGGCGATAAGGGGTAGATGGGGATGCTCTGTTTACACAGTTATTCAGAAACTTAGGCTGAAGAAGGTTTGATCTTCATTACCTGGTTTCATGCCACCTTAGGTATTGCAACCTCGATGAACTGGAAGGGAAAAAACATGGCAAATCATCCATGGGAGGTGTTCTTGGTTATGTCTGAAGATGGCCATCACTTCATCTTAATATTTCTCAGGCTGGAACTCAGTCATATGGCCACATTCAAATAGGTTAGAGGGTGGAAAAGCTAGAATTAATTATATACCTATGTTAGATCTAAAACTGTCTACACATTTCTGCAGTCTCTCTCATCAAGAAGGGGGGTCTTTTTTCCCCACACCTTGAATCAGATCTTGTCCAAATGAGTTGCTTTACCCAAAAGATCTGATGTAACTTGTGCACATTTTGAACCTATGTCTGAAAAGGCTTGCTGTTTCTGCTCTTTTTCTCTTGCAATATTGCCAAGATTGGAAATCAATCTAAAGTGGATTGAATGACCACATGGAGGAGAACCTGGCCAATAGCCTGCCAGCCATCAGATATGTGAATGAGGCCATCCAGCCCCAGTAGGTCTATCAGCTGACTGCAGGTGCCTCAGTAAGCCAAGCCTGGCGCATGAAAACTTCTCAGCTGAATCCAGTACAAATTGCTGACTCACAGACTTAGGAACACGAAGGAAAAAAAAAGATTGTTAATTTGAACCATTAACTCTGCCATGGATTGTTAGATAGCACGGGCTAACTGATTCAGTGCCCATGAAGAAAAGAAAAAGTTAAACAGATTGTGGCGAAAAGCCAGCACCTTTGTGATACTCATCAGAGGAGAAAGATCTAAAATTGTCTAGAATTTCAGGATTTTCCGAGCTTCTTAGTGGTAAAAATTAGCAGTTTCTTACTTATGATTTTCAGGTTCTATCAAATACTAGAGGAAATAATATAAAGAAATATTGTGATGCTTCTTAATTTACAATATTCACAAATCTATACTCTGCAATGTAAAGGATGTTAAAAGCTGATGCATACATAACTTGCTATTTGCAAAATCTCTTATTTTCTGCCTTACATTTTTATATTTTAGTAAGAATCAGAGGCAATCCACTCAGTGCCTAGATTTAACTGTAAAATATTTTATAGACTAAATGCTTTTAATTGAAGGGAATATATTCAGGATAATCTTTTAATTGAAGGGAACATACTCAGAATAGGCACACTTGGCAAAATATATTCAATTTGAAATTCACAAAACAAGGATAACTTAACCAAGAAGAAATAAGTCTAAAAAGAGAGAGAGTGGGATGTAAAGAAAAAGAAAGTTGACAATCATATTCCTAAATCTTTACCAATTATCCCTAGATATTTAGCACTATATGGTGGCAACATTTTCCAAACCAAATATCAGATATACAAATGTATGAATAAGGACTATTGGACAGAATATTTGGATTCAGGAAAATACAAGATAGAGGCTCTTAGATGAAAAATTTTTTGGATTATTCCATGTAATGTATGATTCATATTCATATCTTGTTTTGAGCCACACAATATACAGAGTTGATATCTTACAGTACAATTTCTAACTGATCTATGGTATGACCTCAATTGGGGGCAATAAAAACAGTTTCTTTCTTACCTAATATAAACGAATATGTAATTTCTAAACTAAAAATAAGACGCATCGCTTTAAATTTATATTTATACATATATTATAATAACTCTGGAGACAGATATTTATAAACGCAAGTAAAATTTTCCTTGTTTTAGTAAATGATTAGGTTTTGCAAACGATTTATGTTGCAACAAACTAAAATCTGTAGCATTCTGTGGGCTACCTTGTTTTATTTATAGAATTGTCTCATTTCTCTGGACCTTTTCATATAAACGTGGTTTCAGTAAACAAACAATTGTGATTTTACAGGAGAAAGTTTATTCACTAAATCTATGCCCTAAGTTTAGCACTAAAAAGTTCAGCCAGACAATGGGGTGTATATGTATGTATGTATGTGTCTGTGTGTATCCTATTGTTTATGTGTTTCTGGAGAAGACTGACAAATACAGATATGCTTTATATTTACTTAAAAATAAATTATTAGATGAGCAGAGAGACAGTGAGCTCTTGATGTATTCTGACTATATCTACCTTACTTTTCTCAGTTAGGGTGTGAACAAATAATTCCCTCTTAGCACTTTAGCTCTAGCACCATATTTCAAATCAGAGATTTTAAGGAAATTTTCTTCCTAGCAGAAACCAGCTTAAATCTCCCTGTTAGAAGCTTGTAGATATTTGAATCTGCTATGGCTGTTGGGGTTATGGGGTAGAGGTGTAACTTTTACTTATTTGGTTTTACATTATTAAAACATGAGGTAGGTAGATATTACTGTTAATATTAATATTCTTATCATTTCCATTTTAAAGATAAAGAGGTAGAGTTTATGGAAATTAAGTACCTTGCCCATTTATAGCAAAACATTGCCCAAGTCAGAATTTTAACCAAGGTCTATGTGGTTACACAGGTAGTATTCTTAACAGTCACACCAAATTAGTAAAAACAAGTAAAGAATGGTGCCACATATCTGTATGTCATCAAGAAACAAAATTCCCCCATTTTGATTGGGCTTCTTAGTTAACAAAAAGGAATGGGATATTTCTTTCTTAAGCGCAATTACAAGAAAATATGCCATTTTAACAGTTGTCCTGATTTGCTCTGAAATGAGGAGATAAGGTTTTATAATCTTATAAATGTCATTGGATTCATGAAGATTAAATGAAATGAAACTTTAAAATTTATATCCAGGTTTTAATATTAACTCTTTATTATGTGAGGGCTATTACGAACTTAATTTAGGAAAAATGGCATATTTCACTTTGTTTAGAAAATATTCATTATAATGGAATTATTATCATAGAAGAATGCTTCTAATGGAGTTATAATACATACATTCTCATATAGATATTAACTAAAGCATTTTAAAACATTATTTCATTAGCTTTACTTCAAAAGGAAAATGAAATATGAATGTATATATACACACACATACACAGAAGGAAGTGGTTCAACTAACTTACTGTACTCCAGTTTTTCATTGGTATTTGACACTGCATTTTGGAAATTTGGGATGTTTTTGTTTATTGCGATTTTTCAAATCAGAGAATTCTGGTAATATAATTAACATTTCATTTTTATTTTTCTCCTTTAATGTATCTTCCTGAGCTCAGAACATTAAAGTGTGTTGAGTTTCTTCAGTCGCCCCTCCAGATCTACATTACACCTTTTCCCACTCTGATATCTAACCAGGATGTAGACATTTATAAATTACATCACTGTAATCTGTACCATCTGCCTTCAGTTTGAGTTGTGTCAATAGGACACTGATCAGAATACCTGGGAAGGAGGCGAGAGAAGTCAGGTAGTCCCCCCTTTTCATCTGAAGATCCATTTCAAGACCCCCAGGGGATGCCTTAAACCACGGATAGTACCAAACCCTATATATAATATGTTTTTTTCCTAGGGATACATATATATGATAAAGTTTAATTTATATATTAGGCATAAGAGATTAACAACAATAATGAATAATAAAATAGAACAATTATAACAATATACGTAATAAAAGCTCTGGGAATGTGGTCTCTCTTTTTCTCTCTCTCAAAATATCTTATACACACTTAATACTTTTTCCGTCTTAACTAAGCGCTTACCTCTCACTGTGGCCATAACTTTTGCAGTTTGGGTTGCGACAGCAGAAGTAGCACAAATTTCTTTTTCCTTCTTCACAGTTTCATGGATAGAAGATTTGTTCTTATGGTAGATCTTGGCGGCCGCAGCGTACAAGTTTTTTCTTTCCTTAAGTCAACAACTTTCACCTTTTCACTTAAAGGAAGCACTTTATGGCTTCTCTTTGGCATCTCTGAATTGCCAGCACCATTACCCTTGTGCTTCGCGACCATTATTAAGTAAAGAAAGGGTGACGAACACAAGCACCGTGCGAACCCCCAGTCCATCTGAGAACGAAGATGGCTACTAAGTGACTAATGGGGAAAATCTGGACAAAGGGATGATTCCCGTCCTGGGTGGAAACAGCGCGAGATTTCATCATGCTACTCAGAATGGTACATAACTACACAATTTAAAACGTATGAATTATTTCTGGAATTTTCTATTTAATATTTTCAGACTGTGGTAGACTTCGGGTAACTGAAACCTCGGATGAGGGGGGCTACTGTATTTATTTCCTGTTTCCTTGAGGTCACCAGGACCGACTTTTCTCAAAGGGAGGATCACTTCTGCTCTCAGTGAGTCAGCTGTACATGGACTTCCTTCCTTCTGGTTTCCAGTAATATCTCTCCCCTTGCCCTTTGGGCCTAGGAGTGATGTCAGCCCATTGCTGCTAGCTCTGTATTTCTGTACTATCCCTTTCACTTCCTCTGTTCTCTATTCACACCTGTGTAATTAATTTCTTATCCATAAACTCTCTTCTAACTATCCTAATGTGAGAATGTCAGCTGTTTCCATTTTGTTTCCTTATAGACTAACAAAAGCAAAGCAACTAAACTCAACTAAGATGTAATTTAGAAACTATATGCTTTTCCTTAATATTTTGAACCTAGCAGATATTACCAAGATTAATTCCTCCAGAATATTGTGGAATTGGAGATATTAATTTTGTTTCTTTGAATCACTGCATCCAAAATATTAACAAGTATTAATTATGGTATAGTTTATGAATAGCAAGCATAAGTGTAGTTCCAAAGGCAATATGCTTTTGGTAAGAAATCACTTATTATTCATCCATATTTTGCAGACAGAAGAGTATGAAACAACAGATGTTGAAATTATTAACAGTATTCTGACAATGTCAAAATTTTGGCCTTTTATTTAATTTGGCTGGAGACCATGAGCTCAGATTTTATCTGAACCTTGTCTGAACTAAAGCAAAACTTACAGGATTTGGTTCACAGAGATGGAGCTGAAGCTTTTCTTTGTGTGTGAATTCATTTTGCCATCCATGAGTTTTGCTTAGAAGTTTGGGTTTGCCTCCACAATGATTTTCAAAAAGTACTTCTAAAACCTTAGAAACTTTAAGCTTCTATCAATAGCACACACAAAAAAACTGAACATAATAGTCTTTAAAAGAAAATATAGATTATTGCCTTTTAAAAATTTTATTATGAAACTTTTCCATTTATTTTCTAATTATCGACTTGATTACCTCTTTCACTCATGCATTATGTGAGCCGAGCATAATAATCCAGGATTATTTCAATTCTAATTTAACTTTTTAAACAT
Source organism: Delphinus delphis (assembly GCF_949987515.2). Lineage (NCBI taxonomy): Eukaryota > Metazoa > Chordata > Mammalia > Artiodactyla > Delphinidae > Delphinus > Delphinus delphis. Next base: position 67,256,049 of record NC_082693.1, read on the forward strand.
ACTAAGTTAAATATTACTGTTATTGTTTTATATGATCAGTATTTAGTTTACCCACGGGTTAAGCATTTTATGTGATAACCATCCATTTTTGTATCTCGGTCCTATCTTTAGGAATTGCCCAGAGCCAAGTTCTAGGTGGGTGTGGCCCCTTTCTATGGAGCAAGTTCCTTGCTAATGTACCCACTAAAACTGTTATGCACAGAACTTGACTTTTTGTAAGTGATTTTGTGTGAAACTCCCTTTTTCCTACTGACCCCCGCCCCGCACACACATACCCCAGGTGTCAAGTTTTGACCCTATACTAGGTTCAATTGGTTAATCAAAGGCACATTTTAGTGCTCCAGAAACAGGTTCACCCAGGCTGACACTGTTTCCAAAGTTTTCTTAATCCTATGGATTTGTGCTTTCTTGTCATTTTTGACTTCAGTAAATATTCTTTGTTTACCTCCACATAACTAGAGACTAGAAACCGTGTTTAAAACTGTATTTTAAAACTAAAGAGGATTATAAAAACAAAAACAAGCCCCTATATTTTAATATATTTTTGTATTTTATCCAGTGTTTATAGCTGTGTTTAAGGTTTTCTCTGAACATCTGGCTCACTATATTGCTGGAAATATAAGTGTAAACATATATGCTTCCTGAGTATATTAAATAAATATTTTATGAAGTCTATATACTCTGTGCATGTATTATTCTTAGAAATAAGTTTTGAACAATATGTTCATGAATGCATTCTCAAATATACACTTAATACAAATAATTCATACTATAATTATATGCTGTGTGTATTCATATGAAATATTTTTAAAGGAAATAGTTAAAAGCAGTGTGTAAATTTAGTCAATTAATCATTTCACAAATTTACCAGTTAGTAAATTAGCCATCTGGAGCGATTAATTGGTTTTCCATGAGTTGATTGTTGTGGAATTGGCCATGTAGTGAATTGAAAAGGTGAATTGGCATTTTGGTAATGTACTTTTGTTGAACGAGCCTATATTTATCTCCAGTTAAATCTTCTTTTAAGAGTGAAGTTAAATCTTTATCTCCAGTTAAATCTTCTTTTAACTGCAGAGTGAAGGTGGACAAGGACAGTTTTCCTTCTTGTAGGGGCTAATGGAAGAGATCTGAGATTCTTAACTGCTCCTTACACACATTTTCAAACGTTTTTGATTTTAATTCAATGTTCTCTCCATCCTCTAAAGGTTCTTGTTGAGTCAGTTATTCATCCTTCCTGGAGTTTTGAGTCAGAAATATACTTGCTTCTTGCTGACTTTGTCCTGCTCTAGGCACATAGGTTCCAGATTCCTAACTCTGGAATTGACAGTTGCTAAGTCAACTGTCAAGTCTCCATCTCCATTTATCTTTCTCAGTTTTGCTGTCATCCCTCCTCTGCTATTATCTTTTCTACCATTTCTTTAACATTTTTTTAAAAGATTTCCTTCCCGGGCTTCCCTGGTGGCGCAGTGGTTGAGAGTCTGCCTGCCGATGCAGGGGACACGGGTTCATGCCCTGGTCCGGGAGGATCCCACATGCCGCAGAGCGCGGCTGGGCCCCTGAGCCATGGCCGCTGAGCCTGCGCGTCCGGAGCCTGTGCTCCGCAACGGAAAAAAGATTTCCTTCCCTGCTGTTTTAATCTAGTTATGACAGGGACTAGAAGTAAGAATGTATTTAATCCTCCAGGGTTACTTGATGTCTTTCCCCACTAGCTGACTGACTTAAAACGTATACTAAATAATGCAATGATAAACCTTTTTGTACCAACATCTTTTCCATAATAATTTTTAAAAGAGGTTGACGTTCTAAGTATTAACTTAAGCATTTTGATTAAATGTGTTTTTAAAAATGTATTTGGATAATTATGGTGCATATTTTATTTTAATACACACATTTAATTTCATAAGAATAATAACTAGTTCCAAGTGAGTTCAAGACCTCTTGAAAATTTATGTGATGGGTTATATATCTTAAATATTTTAAATGTTTGTTCATTTTCTAGGAATAGGGTCTTTCATTATAGATTATCAAGGAATTCTATAACAGCAACAAAAATGAAAGTTGATATATTGGATACGTAGAATTGGGATTAAAATTCCCCAATTCTTTCTGTTTTATCTACTAAGCCTTGGAACTATTAATGAACAATTACTGTGCATGAGAAAATTCCAGGGCTTAATACAACTTGAATTATGTGTGTTTAAATTTTCATGGGTGTCACTAGAACAGATGACTGTCAAGATGTTGTGTTCTCAACTGCTACCTACTATAATACAATTTTGGATAAACATTTGATAAAATTTGGTCCAGATCAACAGTAATACAATTATTGCCCATTGTAAAACATCTTCACTGGATTGTTATTTGTATCAAGAACTTAATTTGTATTGCTTGTCATTAAAATACTGTCTTTTTCTCATACTGATATGAAGTGTTTTAAAGTGTACCTCTAGCAAATCTGCTCATTATTAAAACAAGCTGAGAAAAATGTTGAGATTGGTATTTTCAAGACTTTTAAATGAGTTACTGGATGCAATTCATCATTTATAATATTTATTTCTCTTCAATTAATTAAGCATATGGTTAATTTTTTTAAAAAACTTATTTTCATGAAATACATAGACTATCTTCATTTATTCATGACTTAAAATTTGTGATTTTATTTTACCATCGTGATCAAACTCCATCAAACTCCATCAACAGATTTAGTTATGGGGTAAACAACATTCTGTTCAGAATTTATAGTAAATCTTGACAGTAAAATTAATAATAGTGATATATTTGAAGGGTTTTTTTAATAAAATAAGGAGCTTTTAATTAAAAATGTCTATGGTAATATAATAACTTGTAGATAATACTGCTTAATTGTATCAATCATTCATACTTTAGGTAGGACAAAATGCTCAAGATTGGTAAATCCAAATTCACTTATTGTAGTTTTTAAATATAACGTTTTAGGAGGTATTACACAAAATTTTAACAAGATGATTTTCATAGCTTCCCATTTAATAAAATAATACTGTTGAAAAGTTGTAACTATTTTATCCTGTAATAAAAGCAAGTTGGCACACTCCTTTCATTTGTCCATTCTACTATCTATTTCTAGTTGTTTAGTAGTAACACCTTTAAGTCTGTTTTTTTCTTTTTTCATAATTACTTTTGTCAAATGAAAGAAACCAATACATTTTTTATTTGATAAAATGAAATGTATCACTTCAATTAAAATAGCACTGAAAAGTAAAGAGAAATAAAATCCCAAATCCTCATAATATTAAAACTAAGAGACAGTTATTATAAACATTTAGCATATTTTATTTTGCTTAACAACATATACACATTCCCATGGAATGACTATCTACTTACAATCTTTTTTTTTTGTCTCATTTTTTTTAATGTGTAGGATTGTATTTTATCCTATCTGATGAACATATTACAATTTGTTTAACCAAATTTATTTTTTACATTTTTTCTCTAATATAAATAAAGATAGTAAATATCTTTAATATAATTAGCTTCCACTTACTGACAGCTCACTCTCCTGACCCCATAACATGAGTGCACTTATTCTTATTGTATAGGTAGAACCAAATCTTGCCAAAGTCCGATGGTTTTGTAAGTGACAGATCTGAGATTAAAACCTGAAATAAAAATTTTAACAAAGTCTACTCTTTGTGAATAAATTTTTGCTGAAGTTGCAGATTAATTCTTTATGACAGATTCTCAATCAAGTTGTTAGATATGAATATTTTTATGCCTCTGAGGAACTACTAAAATACTTTTACAAAATAATTGTAATAACTTACATCTCTATGACCTATTTATAAGCATAGCTTTGAGTATTACTGGGGGGAGAATGTTCATTTTATAAGAAAATGGTGAAGATTTGTTATTTTGTCTAATGATGCTTTCATTTTCTCTTCTTGTGGTAATATTGCTGTAGCTTTTTTTTTTTTTTTTAATTTTAAGAAAACTAGATACTCTGCAGTTGTCTTCATTTACGGTGTCTTGTTTTCTCCCAAGTAAGACACATGACCAAATTTAGAACAACTGGGCCCTCTGCTTTGGATTTGGAATTTTTTAAAACTGTTCATTAAAAAATAACTTTTATTGATTTATTTTTCTTCCACTTACTTTTGGTTTAATTTTTTCTTCTTTTTCTAGTATCCTAAGGTGGAAGCTGAGGTCATCGACTTGAGATCTTTCTTCTTTTCTAAAGCAAACATTTAAGGCTATAGATTTCTAAGCACTGCTTTAGTAGCATTCCACAAATTTTGATACATGATATTTTTATTTTCATTCAGATTAAAACATTTTCTAATATCTTTTGTGAATTTTCTCTTTGACCCATGGGTAAATTTCCAAATATTTGGAAATTTTTGCAGATATTTTTGTTACTGAGCTCTAGTTTAATTCTCTGCTGGTCATAGAACATACTTTGCATAATATTAATTCTCTTAAACCTATTGAGACTGTTTTACAGCTCATAATAATGTCTATTTTACTTAGTGCTCTGGGTGCCCTTGAAAAGAGTGTGTATTTTGTTATCAGATGGAGTGTTTTATAAATGTTAATTAGGTCAAGTTAGTTGATAGTGTTGTTCCAGTCTTCAGTATCCCCACTGATTTACTGCCAAAACTTTTGCTATCGATTATTGAGACTGAAGTGTCAAAATTTCCAACTATAACTGTTACCATAAAATGTCAGGTATCAATATAACCACACCAGCTTTCCTTTGCTTAGGGTTTACATGGTATAACTTTTGCCATACTTTTATTTTTAATTATTAAAATCTATTTGTTAAGTGGTACCTTTCAGGCAGCACATAGTTGGCTATTGTCTTTTTATCTAATCTAAGAGTATTTGTTATTTAATTCAACTGTCTAGACCTTTACATTTAATGCAGTGATGGGTATTGTTGGTTTTAACTCTTCCATATTGTTATATGTTTTCTCTTATTTTCTCTTTGTTTATCCCTTTCTCTATTTTCTTTTGGTATTAGGTGAGCATTTCTATTATTCTGTTTTATTTTCACAATTGGGTTATTAGCTATAAATCTTATTTTTTTAGTGATTGTTCTAGAGTTTACAGTAAAGATTTTCAATTTATCCCAGTTTACCTTCAAGTAACATACCACTTCACACATGATGTAGACCCTTACAACATTACATATCATTTCCCCTTCCATACTTTGTTTCACTTTTATTTATGACATAAAAGTCCAGAACTCACTTTTTTTTTTTAACTTTAAAGAGCTGTGAAGAGTTGCTCATCTTTTAAAGAGGTGGAGAATAACAGAAAAAATATCTGTTCTGTTTATACCTGCATATTATCCATTTTTGGTGCTCTTCATTCCTTTGGGTAGGCTCAAACTTCCACCTGTTATAAGTTTCATCTGCTTAGAGAATTTCCTTTAATATTTGTTGAAGTGAACATTTGTTGGTAATGAATCAAAACCTCCTTGTTTTTGCCTGAAAGTCTTTATTTGGCTAATTTTGGAAAAATATTTTTACTACATAAAAAATGCTTGGTTGACGATTTTTGTCTGTCAGTACTTTAAAGACGTCTTTCTACCATTGTTTGGCTTGGATAGTTTCTGACAAGAAGTCTGACTTCATCCTTACTTTTGTTCCTTTCTATATAATCTATCTTTCCCCCCGGTTGCTTTTAAGATTTTACCTTTATTACTGTGGTGGGATTTTTTCAATCTCATTGTGATTTTTCTTGGCTTCTTTTTTCAAAAAATTTTTTTCTTTATTCTGCTTGAGATTCATTGAATTTCTTGAATCTTTGGGCTTAAAGTTTATAGTTTTCATCAAATTTTGGAATTTTTAGCTGATATTATTTAAAATATTCTGTTCCCCATTTCTCTTGCTAGAACTCCAATTTTATATATGCTTCCTGATGGTACTGTCCCATATCTCACTGATTTCCTATTCAATTTTTTTCCTCTCTGTGTTTATTTTGGGGTATTTATTTTGCTCTATGTTCAAATTTACTGATATTTTCTTTTACAGTATCTAGATGTAAGTCCCCCTAGTGTATTTTTTAAATCAGATATTATACTTTTATTCTCTAGAAGATCCATTTGGGTATTTTTCATATTTCAACTTTTCTCTTTATCATGTTCATCTTTACCTCTACCTTACTGAACATATGAAGAGTATTTATAATAGATGGATTTTTGAATTTGGAACAGAAAATGCAAACACTAAAAAATGTAGCAGCCATTCAAATTGGCAAGGGCACCCTGACGTGACTGTAATTATTTTCTGCTACCTCAATTGCAGAGCCTTTCTAAACTTCTCTTTCCTTAGGCCTGATTTCTTTACTCTTTTCAAATTCTTTTTTGTTAACATGTGTTTGTTGAATAAAATTATTTTTTACTTAAGTTGGCTGCAGTGAGTTTCTATAGCACATACTAAAGTTGTAATTAAATTTTTCTAATTAAATTTGTTTATTAAATAATCCTTCACCACCATTCTTTACCAGTGTTTTGTATTGTCACCTTCATAAGACATTAAATCTTTAATTTATGCTTTTTTATTTCTTTGTATTTCCTCTTCTATTTAATAAGATTAAATTATCTATTTTAAAGTATTATAGAAATTGTTTCCTCAGACAATTCTTCGTTAATTTTTAAAAGATTCACTTTATTTCCTTTTTATGGATATTTCTCCATGTAGCACAATATTTTTCTTTTTTTACAAATTTATTGGAGTATAATTGCTTTACAGTGGTGTGTTAGTTTCTGCTTTATAACAAAGTGAATCAGTTATACATATACATATGTCCCCATATCTCTTCCCTCTTGCATCTCCCTCCCTCACAACCTCCCTATCCCACCCCTCTAGGTGGTCACAAAGCACCGAGTTGATCTCCCTGTGCTATGTGGCTGCTTCCCACTAGCTATCTATTTTACGTTTGGTACTGTATACATGTCCATTCCACTCTCTCACTTTGTCACAGCTTACCCTTCCCCCTCCACATATCCTCAAGTCCATTCTCTAGTAGGTCTGTGTCTTTATTCCTGTCTTACCCCTAGGTTCTTCATGACATTTTTTTTCCCTTAAATTCCATATATATGTGTTAGCATACGGTATTTGTCTTTCTCTTTCTGACTTACTTCACTCTGTATGACAGACTCTAAGTCTATCCACCTCATTACAAATAGCTCAATTTTGTTTCTTTTTATGGCTGAGTAATATTCCATTGTATATATGTGCCACATCTTCTTTATCCATTCATCCGATGATGGGCTCTTAGGTTGTTTCCATCTCCAGGCTATTGTAAATAGAGCTGCAATGAACATTTTGGTACATGACTCTTTTTGAATTTTGGTTTTCTCAGGGTATATGCCCAGTAGTGGGATTGCTGGGTCGTATGGTAGTTCTATTTGTAGTTTTTTAAGGAACCTCCATACTGTTCTCCATAGTGGCTGAACCAATTCACATTTCCACCAGCAGTGCAAGAATGTTCCCTTTTCTCCACACCCTCTCCAGCATTTATTGTTTCTAGATTTTTTGATGATGGCCATTCTGACCTGTGTGAGATGATATCTCATTGTAGTTTTGATTTGCAATTCTCTAATGATTAATGATGTTGAGCATTCTTTCATGTGTTTGTTGGCAGTCTGTATATCTTCTTTGGAGAAATGTCTATTTAGGTCTTCTGCCCATTTTTGGATTGGGTTGTTTGTTTTTTTGTTATTGAGCTGCATGAGCTGCTTGTAAATTTTGGAGATTAATCCTTTGTCAGTCGCTTCATTTGCAAATAGTTTCTCCCATTCTGAGGGTTGTCTTTTGGTCTTGTTTATGGTTTCCTTTGCTGTGCAAAAGCTTTGAAGTTTCATTAGGTCCCATTTGTTTATTTTTGTTTTTATTTCCATTTCTCTAGGAGGTGGGTCAAAAAGGATCTTGCTGTGATTTATGTCATAGAGTGTTCTGCCTATGTTTTCCTCTAAGAGTTTGATAGTTTCTGGCCTTACATTTAGGTCTTTAATCCATTTTGAGCTTATTTTTGTGTATGGTGTCAGGGAGTGTTCTAATCTCATACTTTTACATGTACCTGTCCAGTTTTCCCAGTACCACTTATTGAAGAGGCTGTCCTTTCTCCACTGTACATTCCTTTATCAAAGATAAGGTGACCATATGTGCGTGGTGAAAGCAAAGCTATACAGACAAAATCTCACACAGAAGCATACACATACACACTCACAAAAAGAGGAAAAGGGGAAAAAATCATAAATCTTGCTGTCAAAGTCCACCTCCTCAATTTGGGATCATTTATTGTCTATTCAGGTATTCCACAGATGCAGGGTACATCAAGTTGATTGTGGAGATTTAATCCGCTGCTCCTGAGGCTGCTGGGAGAGATTTCCCTTTCTCTTCTTTGTTCGCACAGTTCCCGGGGCTCAGCTTTGGATTTCGCCCCGCCTCTGTGCATGTAGGTCGCCAGAGGGCGTCTATTCTTCGCTCAGACAGGACGGGGTTAAAGGATCCTCTGATTCGGAGGCTCTGGCTCACTCAGGCCGGGGGTGGGGGGGCGGGGGGGGCCGGGAGGGAGGGGCTCGGAGTGCGGGGCGGGCCTGCGGCGGCAGAGGCCGCCATGACGTTGCACCAGCCTGAGGCGCCCCGTGCATTCTCCCGGGTAAGTTGTCCCTGGATCCCGAGACCCTGGCAGTGGCGGGCTGCACAGGCTCCCCAGAAGGGAGGTGTGGATAGTGACCTGTGCTCGCACACAGGCTTCTTGGCGGCGGCAGCAGCAGCCTTAGTGTCTCATGCCCGTCTCTGGGGTCCTTGCTGATAGCCGCTGCTCGCGCCCGTCTCTGGAGCTCCTTTAAGCAGCTCTCTTAATCCCCTCTCCTCGCGCACCAGGAAACAAAGAGGGAAGAAAAAGTCTCTTGCCTCTTTGGCAGGCCCAGACTTTTCCCCGGACTCCCTCCCGGCTAGCCGTGGCGCACTAACCCCCTTCAGGCTGTGTTCACGCGGCCAACCCCAGTCCTCTCCCTGCGCTCCGACCGAAGCCCGAGCCTCAGCTCCCAGCCCCGCTCGCCCCGGCGGGTGAGCAGACAAGCCTCTCGGGCTGGTGAGTGTCGGTCGGCACCGATCCTCTGTGCGGGAATCTCCCCGCTTTGACCTCACCACCCCTGTTGCTGTGCACTCCTCCGAGGCTCCGAAGCTTCCCCCTTCCGCCACCCGCAGTCTCCGCCCACGAAGGGGCTTCCTAGTGTGTGGAAACCTTTCCTCCTTCACAGCTCCCTCCCACTGGTACAGGTCCCGTCCCTATTCTTTTGTCTCTGTTTATTCTTTTTTTCTTTTGCCCTACCCAGGTGCGTGGGGAGTTTCTTGCCTTTTGGGAGGTCTGAGGTCTTCTGCCAGCGTTCAGTAGGTGTTCTGCAGGGGTTGTTCCACGTGTAGATGTATTTCTGATGTATCTGTGGGGAGGAAGGTGATCTACGCGTCTTACTCTTCCGCCATCTTCCCTTGCACCCTCTTGTAACTTAAGCATACCTGCTAGTGTTAGAGAGTCTCCTGCAGAGGTGGGGAGTGGCTGTGGCTCACTGCGGGGACAAGGACACTGGCAGCGGAAGTTATGGGAGGTACTCCTTGGCATGAGCCCTCCTGGAGTCTGCCATTAGCCCCACCAAACAGCCTGGAGCCTCATGTAGCACAATATTAAAATTATTCTTTGAATTTTATAAAAACCCTGTATTTATACTCCCTACCTTTTTTAGATTAATTTTTTAGCTATTCTTTAATCGCCTTTAAAACTATTTTATAATTATTTAAATTTATACAGGGATTTATGGTAAACTAGCATCTTTATAATATTTATTCAAGAATAGTTATTTGGAAGATATCTTCAAAAAGGTCCTACATATATGGATATACACTTTCTTATGTTTTATTCTATGGGTATTTTTATGTGTGGCTATTTTAATCAAGTATTCATTATGTAAAAACTTGGATTACTTAGGAATAAAAGCACAAATATCCAAAACACATATACATATGTGAATAAAAGCACAAATGTGCTTTTATGTGAATAAAAGCACAAATATCCAAAACACATATACATATGAACATATATAATCATATATATACAATCATACATATACAAAATACATATATATGATCTAGGCTACCTTATTCCCAGGAGCTGCCTTGCCTGATATACCTTCCGTGGGTACAACTCTTATCTAATGATTGATCAATGTGGGCAGATCACAAGCCCTGGTTCTCTTGTCAACATTTTGCTATTGCAGCTTCAGAGCTTCCCAAGGCACCAGGTAATATCTTACTTTCCTAATATTTTTACCTATAGAAATCCTAAGAGCACTCTGCTATAAATCCACAAAAGAAAAATCTACCTCTGAGTTCCTTTCCTGGGGAACCTGACTGAAAACATGGGCATTTACATATCTAGCCAAATGTAAACTTTTGGCTTTGATGGTGTAGCAGGGAAAGGGCAGTGCAACCTCAGGGCCTCTCTAAGGTGGAAAGACTGACAGGAAAATGTCTTCACCTTAAACTTGGACCTAATGGTCTATATCCAAAAGCAAAACCAGTCTGAAAACAAAATAAAAATGTTCTTCCTAGGCCCTCAAATATACACACATGCACACACATTAATATAAAAATGTTGCTGTGATGCTAAAGAGAGCCAAGGGTGAAAAACACTTATCCTTACGTTATTGTACACACAAACTAATAAAGTGAGATTTTCCAGGGCAGGGACCATGTTTTTTATATACTTATATCCTTAACACACTGTAAGAGAGCATTAAATCTGAGAAATGAACACTTAGAAAGACACATATGTTTTGTGCCGAGGCCTGAAACCAAATAAATACATTTAAGGTAGTAAAGTACATTTCCGATTGCTACAAAGTATTATAATGATAAAGTGATGGTGTGAGTTTTCTTGTTAGCATGGTAATAACAAACCTAATTTTTTTTAAGATATTGCCCTAAGCTTCCAGGTTAAATAACTAAAGTTAATGTGACAACATGCACAATGTAAATTTTCTTGTTTGAGAAATATTTTATAGTAAATTGAATGACAGGCCAAAGATGGTCTGGATAAATTAGTATAACATCTAGTCATTATACTAGATGTTATACTAGGACCTTTTTGAAGTTCATGTTATATTTTAGATGAGCAGTAGAAGGTAAAATCATTTTACAAAGGAAAAATAAAAGTAATAGCTCTCCTTCCTTGAAGAGCATTAAAAATTGTTGTCTAATACAAACACTAATACAAGCACATTTGTCTCAATAAATCATTAAAACAAACATCTACAAAAGAAAAATACTCATAAGGTCATTGAAAAGTTTGAGTGCATACAGTGTGTGCGTGTGCATGCACGTGTATTATAAAATTTCATTTTCCCATTCCATGAATATTAACTAAATTTAAGTCTCTAGAGAGAAACTGAAGAAACTGTATCATTGTTCAGGAAGCAGGAACTGGCTTTTGATAAAAGGCTTCCCTTTCTCTTCCACAATGCATCTGGGACCGTCACTGTTGATTACTGTAACATTTATATAACATAGCTTTGACGTACAATTGAGAACTATAACACATTTAATAGTGGAAAAAGTTGGCTAGCATCAGATATTCTTAATGAATTGGAAGACAGCCTATTTTGTTTCGTCTGAAATCAAGAAAGAGTGCCAGGTTGGTCACTAAACACTAGTCAGTTTCTTTTAAAAAGAATGCTTTGGATTTCAAAAAATTTTTGGATGTGGTTTCCAAAAATCCTTCATAATTACACTATAAAATGAAAATAGTGCCTTTTTACAGACCCCATTAACTGGAGCATCAGATTGATGGCCTTCCTCTTACAAACACAAAGATCATTGTACTGTTTGTATTTTTTTTTTTAATCACTACTTTTCTTCGTATGGACATAGAGAGAAATTTTATTTCGCTCATTTGGAAGTCTTAAAAGTGATGGGAATCCTTTTCTTTTTGCCATGTCTCTATTATTAGTAAACACTATTCTATTCTGAATAAACACTCTTCAGATAGGTATTCAAATAAGAAAATTAAAAAGGAAAGAACAACCCACAAAACCAGGAACCTATTTAGTATCTAGGGCTATAAACAAAGTTAGTAATTTAATTACTGCATCATCTCCGAACTTCCATTTACTGCCCCTTGTTTTCATTGGTTATATAACTTGTACAGGTTTATTATAAATATATATATGTAAGAAATATTTTAAGAAAATGAAAAAAAATATTTTTTTAACATCTTTATTGGAGTATAATTGCTCTGCAATGCTGTGTTAGTTTCTGCTTTATAACAAAGTGAATCAGCTATACATATACATATATCCCCATATCTCCTCCCCCTTGCACCTCCCCCCACCCTCCCTATCACACCCCTCTAGGTGGTCACAAAGCGCCGAGCTAATCTCCCTGAGCTATGCAGCTGCTTCCCACTAGCTATTTTACATTTGGTAGTGTATATATGTCCATGCCATTCTCTCACTTTGTCCCAGCTTACCCTTCCCCCTCCCTGTGTCCTCAAGTCCATTCTTTATGTCTGTGTCTTTATTCCTGTCCTGCCCCTAGGTTCATCAGAACCATTTTTTTTTTTTTAGATTCCGTATATATATGTGTTAGCATATGGTATTTGTTTTTCTCTTTCTGACTTACTTCACTCTGTATGACAGACTCTAGGTCCATCCACCTCACTACAAAAAACTCAATTTCATTTCCTTTTATGGCTGAGTAATATTCCATTGTATATATGTGCCACATCTTCTTTATCCATTCATCTGTCGATGGACACTGAGGTTGCTTCCATGTCCTAGCTATTGTAAATAGTGCTGCAATGAACATTGTGGTACATGTCTCTTTTTGAATTATGGTTTTCTCAAGGTATATACCCAGTAGTGTATTGCTGGGTCATATGGTAGTTCCATTTTTAGTTTTTTAAGGAACCTCCATACTGTTCTCCATAGTGGCTGTATCACTTCTCATAAGTAATATTGATGTCCTGCATCCCTGGTAGGATGTAGTGAGAAGGGCATATCACCCCTGCAGTACTCTTGCCAAAAATGTGTAACTTCAATTCAGTTATGAGAAAATATCAGACGATCCCAAATGAGGATGTTCTGCAAAGATAACTGGCCAGTATTTCTCAAAAAATGTGAATGTCTTGAAAGATAAGGAAAGAATAATAAGAACTGTCACAAACTGCAGGAGACTAAGGACATGAGGAGCAAATGCAATTTGTGATCCTGATTGGGTCCTGGTAAATAGAAAGAATAATAGTAAAAAGAGCAGCAACAAAAACTACTTGAATACAAATAAAGTCTGCTGTTTAGTTAATTGCATTGTTCTGATTTTCTGTGTCCACATTCAATGCATGTCTTTGTAGGAAATCATCTGTTCTATTTTTATGATCGACAACTTTTAAAAAGTCATTTCTACTTGCTTCCTTAAAATAATTCATCCCCAAAGGAAACAACTAAATGGGTTTCCTTCTGCACATTTCTATATATAATCCTACACAAAAATTGTCACACACACACTTACAGAAGATTTAGTGTGATTGCTTTTCAACAGTAATACATCACATATTGTTCAAGCAACATTTTGCCTAACTTTAAAATTACCTTATGAAAATCTCTTCAAGTCAATGGCATAGATACAAGTAATTATTTTTATAGGGAAATATTCTATGTTACTCAACAATGTTTCAGTGTTTTTTCAACCCTTCCCCTATTGATGGGCATTCATTTTGTTTCTAATTTTTTTTTTCAACAAGCAATTCTACAACAAACTACATTTTACATTTCTGTGCATTTTGGTGCTTTTATTTTTCTGAGATAGATGCTCATGAATGGGACTATTGGAGTAAAGAAGGTACTTATTTTATCTATAATTAACTATAATTGCTATTGCTAAATTGTTTCACTTGAGATAATGAACTAAATTTCTATGAGCAATATATGAAAGTTCATCATTCCACTTATTAATGCCAGTCATCAGTGTTGTAATCTATTATCATTCTTTTGTACTGGTAATAAGTGAGCTTTCATTATTACTTTAATTTTGTCTTAAATCAGTTTTGTCCTCAACTTACAGAGTGCTTCAACATCTTCTGGTATACTTACAGGTTATTGAAAGCAACTTTTTGAATTGTTAATTTGTACATGTTTCTATTGGGATATTTATTTTATAGTTTTCAGTATGCAGATGCCTTTGAGTAACATCAGTATGAATACATCATCCACCAGCTGTGGTGCAAACTTCATTTTCTTTTGATTTAGTATCTTGTACTACATCATAACTTTAAAAAGTTGTTTATATATTCAGGTAAGGATGGCTTTTCTTATATTGCTTTCAGACTTAATTAAAATGATCTTCCCAGGGCTTCCCTGGTGGCGCAGTGGTTGAGAGTCCGCCTGCCGATGCAGGGGACACGGGTTCATGCCCTGGTCCGGGAAGATCCCACATGCCGTGGAGCGGCTGGGCCCGTGAGCCATGGCCGCTGAGCCTGCGCGTCCGGAGCCTGTGCTCCGCAACGGGAGAGGCCACAACAGTGAGAGGCCTGCATACCGCAAAAAAATAAAAAATAAAAATAAAAATAAATGATCTTCCCAAATCCTAGGTACCATATATATTCCTAAATTTTTTTGTTTTATTGTTTTCTTTTTTAAAACATTTGAGCACTTAATCCAATGGCAAGTGGTTTGATAATGCACTCATTTTTGTTTCCCTTCCTTGACTTCTAACATCTCAAATGGTGTTTCCATTACCTCTTAAATAAGATACTTTCATTCAAGTCTTTGCTCAGAATCTGGGTTCTAGAGTAACCCAGTTTGACACAGAATTTAAAAATTTTTTTGATTAAGGTTTTTGAATATTTTAATTTTCAATACATAAGTCCTCAGATAGTGTGGTAAATCATCAGTCCCCAGAATTAAAAAGAAAAAGTTTATATTTGCATTTAAGATCAGTCTAACAGCAGGGGACTGACAGTGAGTTTGAAGATATTAATAATTTCAGTTTAAGCAATAATCTATGACTGTCCAACCAGAAGAATTCTAAATATGAACGGGAACACATTTGACCACCTAAATTTAGGACATTAAAAAAGAAAGTTAAATCAATTGGATAAGGGATATGATTAAGTTTGAAAGTACAAATGTTATTATTAAAAACCTTAAGCTTATTTCTTCTTATGCATTCCAATAATGAAGTGTTATTTATCTAATTCCAGATGGCAAAATTGATTTTTTTCACTTTATATGTGCATACTTTCACTAAAATACATATATTTTTACAACTAACTTTTATTTTTATAGCCCAGACCCTACAAAATTGCACTGAACCTAGTAGGTACTCAATAAATGTCTACTGAGTAAATGAATGACTTTTACTCCTATCATTTACTTTCTTATATTGTTACCTCAAATTGTCATAGGTCTTATTTTAACCATTTAATTTTACAGTCAGTGACTTGTGAGCAAGAATCATTGTGAATTACCACAATGCTCAACTATTTATAGCTGACTATTGACTAACAGCTGACACAAACAAATTTATTAATTGACTTGTTTATTGAAAAAATATACTTCAGCTACTTAGTAAAGGTATATCTTGGCCCACAGTGTGAAATTATCTCTCTTAACCACTATATTTATGTTAACTTTGCATATATTTTTGTAAATCATCTCAAATACCTTCTCAAATAAGGCGGGTTTGAGTGGTAACTCTCTTATTGTTAAAATTGTTTGATTTGTTTCTCAAATCAAACATGAAATACTGTCAAACACTCCTATATACTTCCTCTTATTGCATTTCTTCCTTCTTCCCTACGAATACCACTCTGCTTCAGAAGGCCATTACTTCCTGCTTGGATTGATACAATTGTCTTCTAGATGCTCTCTTAATGTCTAGTCTCACCAACCTCAATTTTATTTGCACTAATCACTCCTTTGAAAATGAAGATCTGAATTTGTTCATGTCATTCTCTGCTTAATAACTTTTAATGACTTCCCTTTGTTCTTAAGCTAAAGAACAAGACTCATTTTATAACTGTTGCCTCAGTTTAATTCTCCTGTCTTGTGTGCTTCTTTACATCCTGAACTTCCCCATCATGTGAACTTTCACCAACAACTCTAAAAGATACAAAGAAGAAATCAAGCAATCAGGACGATATGGTATTGATTGAATATAAGGTCAAGTGGAAAGGCAAGTCTTTATATTGCCCAACATCTCTGAGTTAATCAAATATATTGTTCATCTCTATATTGCCAACACTGATGCTTATGTGTATTTTGTAGTAGATGCTCAAATAATTGTCATTGTATGAAGATCATTGTGTTAACCTTATACTCATAGTTCATTCATTTATTAAGAATTTATCAAAACTTACTATGAATGGAGCTCTATGCTATGTTCATCAGCAATAAACTAAGCTTGAGACACAGGCCAGGACTTCAAAAAACTAGGGTTAAGTGGCAGTAATATTATTGTTTTCTAGTATAGTATGATAACCTCTTTTCCATACTGAGAAGTTGGTAAGGCCTAGATTTTGTTATGTGGGATCTTGATAATTATATGACATTACCAAATTCTCAGTTAGAAATTCTGAGCTGAAAAAAAGAGTTAAATCTTTGAGGCTGCTGCTATGACATTTTCCCATTATATCACCAAGACATTCATTTAAATAAATACAACAGAACAAATAAATCAAAGAGCCATTGCATCAGAATTGAGAATTGACACTATTCATTTCTTACTTAATTTTTAACAGGTCACTGCCTTTAGAGTAGCAAGTATAATTTATGATTAATTATGAAAACAATTTCCTCAGATTCATGTCTCTTTTGAGCAGTATACTGGAAGATCATTTAATATGAAACCCCAGCAAGCAAAGTCCACAAATGTTAACAACTTAGAACCTGAGGAATTATTATTGTTTTAAACTAACTTGATATCCCTTACTTTTCTAAATTAGCACTTACTGAATTCTTTCTTTGCTTTCCTTTCATAAGTGGCATAATAGCTCATGTTTTAGGAAATGGATTCTTTAAAAAATTATATTAACTTTTGTGAAATTTGTAGTAGATAATAGAATTAAAACAATGTTAAATCAAAGATTTTTTTGAGGTGACCAACTTCTTATGCATTCCAATTCTAAATTCATATTAATGCAGATTTTAGGAAATGGATTCTTTAAAAAATTACATTAACTTTTGTGAAATTTGTAGTAGATAATAGAATTAAAACAATGTTAAATCAAAGATTTTTTTGAGGTGACCAACTTCTTATGCATTCCAATTCTAAATTCATATTAATGCAGATTTCCAATTCTAAATTCATATTAATGCAGATTTTCCCTAATTGAAATTGTATTATTTCTAATCTCAATAAAGAAATAAGAAACAGAATCAATATAACTTAAATCTGTACTGATGTTTGCACTGAGTGTTTTTCTTGTAAAAAAACCCTGAAAATTGTAGATAATTGCTAGTGTTAATTTTTTTCACTTTGCTCAATATAATTCCAAACTTGAAGAAAAGGTACAAAAATGATAGATAACCTCCCCACGACCTTTATCTAGATTCACCAGTTATTTACATTTGGTATGCTATCTCTCTCCCTCTCTCTCTCTCTCCACCTTCTTTCCTTCTCTCCTTCTCTTGCTCTTTTCTCTGTCCCTCTCTCTAGATAATTAGATAGATATCCACTGCTGGTGAAAGCAGTGTTACTTTATGTTGGGTGGACAAGGAAAGCTTTAGTCTTCGATTATCATTTGAGAATAAACTTGATGGAAGTGAGGAAGTAAGTATGTGAATATATAAGGGAATTACACTCCAGACAACGGGAAAAGCTAGTACAAAGTCTCCAAGTAGAGAGTTCTTTGCCTGTTTGACAAACAGCATGGCTTCATCAGAGAGAGGATATTGAGAATAATAGATTATGAGGTCAGAGAGACCATAGGGGGTCAGATGACTTAAGCAATAACTTTGGGTTTTACTTAAAGTGAAATAGGAAGCCAAAGTAGTGTTTGAGCAGAGGAGTAAGTTAACTTATTTTACATTTCAAAACAGTCACTGTGGCTGCTTGGTTGAGAACAAGCTAAAGGGGCAAGTTTGGAAGCAGGATGCTCTTGCATTACTTGAGGGCAGAGTTGAGAATGCCTTGGACTAGGGTGTAGCAGTAAATACAGTAATTTATGACTGGATGATATAACTAAGGCAGCTCCTGTTTAATCTATTCGTGAAAATCAGTCACTTTGCAGGAAGATGCTAAGCTCCTATTTCTCACTATTTGAAATTTAAAATGTTCTAATGGGTCACAATCAAATCAAAACCATCAACAAATATCCTAGACATAACTGCCACCCAGTAAAATGTCTGTATAAACATAAAAACTATCGAAATAGCATGTAAAATGCATAGCAAATTGCTTCCTGATCATCATTTAATATGCTTTCAACAAATTGAGTCCTAAAATAATGAAAATGAATGAAGTGAGAAAATATAAAGACAATTAGAATCAGGATGTGTACAGAGGACATAAAATAATTATAAGATCATACTAGGAAAACCTCATGGGAAGATTGCCAAGAAACATTTGGAAGATAAGAATAAGGTTAGAGAATCTAATCTGATGAATATATATTTTGAAAACATTTTAAACACTATAGTAATTAAAAGACTATAGCTCTGAAACCAAAACCGACCCAACTAAAAAGGTGGAAGAGACTAGATAATAACTGAATAGATACAATGCTCAGCATTTTGAGGTGATAAATAAAGATGAATGCAAGTCTATCAATGTAAAATTATTGAAAATAATGATGAACTAAATGTAATTTAAATTCTATACAAGGGCATGTCAGGGTTGCTTAATAAAGTAGCTTTAACCACTTGATAGGTTATTCTGTAGGTTTTATGTATGTTTTCAACACATTTAATAACATAGAAATATTATGATGTAATAATAAGAAAAAATAACAATAATAAAAGCTATCATGTTTTCATATTTAGAGTACTTATTGTGCTAACACCCTTGCATATACATATATGTATATATATCCTCACAATTTTATAAGCAAGAAGACAATCTTTGCAAGGTTACATAAGGCTTCACGGCTTCTAAAATGCAGCCAAGTCTCAACTCCAGGCAGTGAAGCCCCTAAGCCCCATATGCTCTACCAATCTCCTTTGACACCATTCCACTGTCACCAAAAGCAGAACACAATTGGTTTTTTTCCCTATCATTTTAAGCCTACAATGCAATGTTTGTACCAAGGAAAATAAACCTGAAGAAAATACATTAAAGTGCTAATCATATTACAGTGTTAAGTATCACAAATATTTATTTTCTCTTTTGTTTGATTTTTCCTTTTTAATTCTATAAAGAGAGAAAAAGATAAAGATGAAGTAAAAAAGTGAAAAGTTTTTACCAAGAACGACTAATAGTTAAGAATAGCTAAACACTAAGTTTGAAGAATAAAGGTATTATTTGATTTTACAAGGTGAAAATATACAAATTTACTTCTATACAGTCAGCCCTCCATATCCATGGGTTCAGCATCTAGGAATTCAACTAACCACAGATGGAAAATATTTTTTAAAAAATTCTAGAAAGTTCCCCAAATCAAAACTTGAATTTGCCATGTGCAGGCAACTATTTACATATAGCATTTATATTGTATTAGGTAGTATAAGTAATCTAGAGGTGATTTAAAGTGTACTAGAGGATGTGTGTAGGTTATATGCAAATACTACACTATTTTATATTAGGGACTTGAGCAGCCATGGATTTTGATATTCTTGGGGGTTCTGGAACCAACCCCCCATGGATACTGAAGGATGACTGTATTATATTTTAAAGGCTTTCCAAGTGACTGCAAAACTATCAAGGAAAAACGGAGAATCAGCTGTGTGATGAGTATGAACTTGCTTTCTGAAGTAGGCACATTCTCCTAGTAAAGGTTTTAATGTAAGTTAGACCTCATTGTAGAAAACCTATGAATATCAATATATAAATTGATGTTTTGAAAGGTATATAGCTGATTCTTACTTCACCTGTTTCATGATTGTGGCACTTTGGACATCATGGAGTCCAAGCCAGTAAACAAGGACACCAAGCCCCATGAACTTCGGATGTTTTCAATACAACCAGTTGACTCTGCGACTCCCATCTTTAAACCCCTCTACTACACCACTTTCTTCTTTACCAAATGGTTTCTGACATAGGATGTACCATAATGTAACACAGATGCATATGCTAGTTTCCAGCCTTCAGCATAATATCAGTATGTCAGTGTTTTTATTTTACTTTTATTAAAGTAAATATGGTGTTTTTGTTGTTTTTTAGGGTGCAACAGAATATATGTGGTTTGAATAAAAACATTTCACTTTTCATAAAATCCTAGTAAATAGTAGGATTTACTATTAGTAGCACATTTAAATAACAGGGACATATAAAAAAGTAAGCTGCATAGAAACAAATTACCAGTTACATAATTAATTTGAGTATTTTCCCGTCACTGAAGTATTTGAGTTTTCCCAAATGTTTCAATCCAGGAAACATTTGTACTTAAAACGTTGTGTCTATAATATCCAGTGGGGAATAATAAGCTTATATCTTCCTTGGTTTTATTCATGGGACACTTGACTCTCCAGAGCTATTCAACTGAGTCCACACTTGAGGACAACTGTAATTTTCTTTAAAGAGGAGAAAAACATGATTTTATTCTATGGATAATAGATATAAATTACATAGATTTAGGTAGGATCTGGAGGCACAGGGCACCTATTAACAATAGAAACATTCTACATGTGTTTTTACATGACCCAGGAGAGCTCTGCATATGGAAACAAATAAGGGAAATCAGAGAGTAATGAGTTCCTATTACAAGTGAATCTCAAAAACACCAACTGATTCAGAAAGAAAAGTAAAGAAGGAAAAAAAGAAAAACTGGGATAATTTTAAAGCATATAGTACTCCCCAAAATTTATCCACGTGCAACAGAGTTTTCTTGTGCTGACAATGAGTAAATAAATTACAAACAAGGGAAGAAAAACGCTGGTTTTTAAACAACAGTAAAAAAATATGTACATAAACAACATATAGTATGAGTCACTCATATATATCAATAAGGTACTGTGACTTTTTCCAATAATACAATATTAATCATAGAGTCGATATATATTTTTTCACAATCATTAAATTCAGGTATGAAAGAAGGAAACATTTCTTAAACTTTATGGTACTTTGTATTTATTTTTGACTGTAAACTTAAATGGCAATTTTTCTTTAAACCATTATTCTTAATATATTTTTTAACTAAAAAGCTGCCATGTGCATGTGTCTTGCAATGCTTAACTTGACTTTATGCGTTCAGTTATACTGCTAATCATTTTTCCTGCTGTGACTTTTAAAATTGTGTCCTTTCATCATGCCAGAAAACTTTTTATGTAATATTATCATTGCTGGAAACTCATTTTTTTTTTGCTGTACGCGGGCCTCTCACTGTCGTGGCCTCTCCCGTGGCGGAGCACAGGCTCCAGACGCACAGGCTCAGCGGCCATGGCTCACGGGCACAGCCGCTCCGTGGCATGTGGGATCTTCCCGGACCGGGGCACGAACCCGTGTCCCCTGCATTGGCAGGTGAACTCGCAAGCACTGCGCCACCAGGGAAGCCCTGGAAACTCATTCTTTGTGGAAAGTTTACATGCCTTATGCCTTAATCACTATGGCTTCACTAATTTGTCTCTCATATATAAAACAAGGATACACACACACACACACACACACACACACACACACACACACACATACATTCTGTAGGTTTCCACAACAGATATAAGATTTGAGTTTCACTTTACTATGATGATTTCACATACTATTTTTATTTCATGTTGAGAATTGTTTTCAATATTCAGATTCTTCATGAATTAGTGATAATTGAAAACATTCTTGCTCACTTATTAGTTAGATTTTATGTGCTCTGAAATTCCCAAATTTGTTATTTGAGAGAATGAAATATCATGAATCCTCACCACAGTGTTTTACTGAATATATTCCATTTATTGGAATATTATTATTATTATGGTTACTTCTGTCCTTCCTTTCTTCATTTACTATTCATTGAGTATCTACTATGTAGTAGGTTCACTGCTAAGCAAGAAGTTAAAACATTAATAAACCAACATACTCTAAGGAGTTTATGATAATGAAAGAGGAATCACTGTTTACAAGGCAGAAAAAAAATCATGTTGTGCGTGTGTGTCTGTGTGTATGTGCATGTGTGAAAGAGAGATGGGGGAGTAAAGGGAATATGATTCTAGGCAGAAGGCCCAGTATAAGCTGGAGCCATATTCAGGAAACATATGTAGTTTGGTGTGGCTGGAGTGTAGGGTGCAACTTGTTTTGACAAATCCTGAATAGCATCTTATATTCTCTGTCTTCCAGGAAAAGATAAACTTAAAAATGCATTTCTTACACATATACTTTATTGATATATAGTGCAGAGAATCCAAAGGGCAATCTGCATCTATGATAAACACATTTACTCATCTTAATAAATTAATGTTTCTCTTCCACTTAAAATTCAGATGTTTTCTTCAGCTACTTTATCAGTGGTATACCTAGGGTTCAACTTGTAAATTGCACAAGGGCATTTGGTAGAATTCACAAAGTATATCTGAAATTGTACAAAATTCCAATTTAAAATCAATCACTATCAACTGCAATTTGTTTGTCTGACAGTGGATCCCCCTGGTAGGAGCATTTCAGAAAAAAAAGAGTTTCCAATGAGATCTGAGTGGCTTGCTCATGTTGCAAAAGCAGAGGAGCCAGAGATTAAGGGTATGGTAAGACATTGATTACAGCTGATGTTGGCCTTTACGTAGAGCATGTGCCAAGTTCTCCCTGGGGATCTCAATGTCTACTATATTTTGTTTTTAGTTAGAATTATTGGCTGATCTGAATAAGGGCTGGCCTTTCCACATCATCTCCTGTCTTGAAGCATAGGCCTTCACTGAGAAAAGCCTACATGCTTTACTACATAATGGGAAGAGTAGTAATTTGAAATTCCAGAAAGATTAAAGCATGTAATCCCAACAACTACACACACATTTACGCATAAATTCAATTTTCTCTTACTCTTTTTGAAGAATGAAAAAGACTAAGTCATGAATAGAATAGAAAAGGGGGATGTCTCTTTTTTTCTTTTTTTAAAAAAGCAGTCAATGCCCCTTCCCCTAATCCCCCACCTCTGGTAACCACAAATCTGATCTCTTTTTCTATGAGTTTGTTTGTTTGTTTTTGAAGTATAATTGACTTACAACACTATGTTAATTCTTGATACACAACATAATGATTCAATATTTCTATACATTTCAAAATGATCATCATGATAAATCCAGTTACGATATGTCACCATACAAAGATATTACATAGTCATTGACTATATTCCCCACACTGTTCATTTCATACCTGTGACTCATTTATTTTGCAACTAGAAGTTTGTACTCTTAATCTCCCTTACCTGTTTCTTTCCTTCCCCCACACCCCTCCCCTCTGGCAACCACCAAATACTGTTTGACAAATACTATATGATTTCACTTTTATGTGGAATCTAAAAAGCAAAACAAATGAACAAACATAAGACAGAAACAGAGTTATAGATACGGGGGATACCTTCTTAACTAAATGTTTTTTAGGTTTATTTTCTGAGTGTTCCTGAATTAGAAAACAGTCCTGTGATTTCTTTGAAGGCAATGGGTTATGTCTTAGCAATCTTTGTACAACCGTAACTTACGGTAGAACCTGGCACATGAGAGGAATTCAGAAATTTGTTGACTAGTTGAGCAAACCAAGTTTTAAAATTTTTTCTAACACCTACCTACATCCTAAATTTCCAAAGGAGTATTAAAAATTCTAGAACCTAAGCATCATTTCCTATATTTTGGGGAAGGCCGTCAAGGTACTAATGTTTGAACTGTGTGGGACTGAAAGTCAATTCAAGACAGGGTTAGTCACCCCATCCTGGATAAAGCCAAATGGGTAATAAACTTTCTCCTTCAGTGCCATGTGGCTAAGTATAGCAATTGCAAGTTTGCTGTTGGAGTGTCTATGGGTTCAGAGCTTCACATCTTAAGTCCTATACATGTGTCTGGTATGAAATTAGCAATATCAATAATTAAATAATAATATAAATAATAGTATCTTAGGGGCCAAGCCAGAGACAATGCAGTGTGTTTACCTAGAGGTAATAGAAAACATTTCACCAATAGGGTAACTGTGGTAATAAGATCTATGTCACACACTTTTGTATGAGTCCAAAATCAAATAATTTGTTTGAAATTATTTTGTAAATTATACAAATAAAAATGCTGCACTTTCTTTTTTATCTCATATTTTTGAGAGATCTAATTTCCTCTTTTATAATAGGAGATCCACTCTTTGACTTTAATACTATGACAATCCTGCTTCTATTGTGAACACAACATTCTTTGTGAAAATTGATAGTTTAATCTCAAATATCCTTTGACTTATCCTTTGATATATGCAGACTTTCTATGAATTTTATATTCCTTCTCACAGAGGCAATGCACTAGTTTAAATGGTGTCAGACTTGGGTAAATTAAAAGCAATGACATTCATAAAAGAATTTAGTGTGAAAAACTTTATACTTCCATTTATCCATTTTTATTAATAGAGTAGATTAGAAAATGAAAATAACCACAAAAATTAAAATGCTAAACTAGAAGACAGCTCTAGAAAATTATTTGTAAATCTCTTGTTATCCACAGCTTTGTTTTTCACTTTTTGGTTTGTTTTACATCCTATTGAATTATAGCATAATACATATAAGTGTACAAATTATAAATGTACCCATCAGTCTTCATAAAGTTAACTTAGCTATTTAATCAATACCCATATCAAGAAGTAGAACATTTATAAAAGCCCAGAAGCTCTCTCATTGTTCCCTTGTTGTCACTACTCGACTCTTCTCCAAGGGTAAAACTTCTCATTTAGGTTTTAAAAGACGTGGAAGGATGAAAAAGAAGGCCTAGAGTCTACAATTTGATTAGTGCAATGTTGGGAGATTGAAACAGGCAACGCTCCCTAAAGAAAGACTGCTGTTTGATGAAATGATAAACTTAACCAGCACCACCACTACTACCATGACAAAATACAATCCACAAAGGAAACGTACGTGTCTTGGTTTTGATTTGGAAATGAGACTACCCTGAAAACCTGAAATCATAAGTAGGTTCAGAACTCATATCCATGTTACCTGAATCTCCAAAATAAACTATAGCCAAGGAAATTTTCTGAAACGTTATCAGGTGGTTTGGATTCTATTGTAATTTCCAAATTTGGCCTCACCAATATAAACTCTGTCTCACAACCTCTTCTAAAAAACTTCGCTCCTCTTAAACCTGGGTATTTCTTTTAAACTTCCTGTGATAGAGAATGACAGAATTGATACTATGTGACTTCTGAAGTGAGATTATAAAAGGCAACACAGACTCCACCTAGCCCTTTCTATTAGAACAAGTGCCTTTGGAGCTCTAAGCTGCAGTGTAAGAAATATGACTACCCTGAAGCTTTAAGGCTGGAGAGAACACATACATATGTCACGAGCTAACTGAGGAGTCCCAACTGTTCCAGTTTCCAACTGTTCAAGTCTTCTCATTCAGGTACTATACATGTGAGGGAGTAAGCTTTCAGATGAGTACAGCTGTTGAGCTGCCTAGGCAGCTGGCCAAAGTAATACACAACCTTTTGAGTGAAGACGAAATCAAGCAAGATGTCATGGTATTTCCATGAATCCTCAAATTCATAAAGTCCAACACATCCTAAGTAAATCAGATTGTATAGAAACTTCATTGCATCAAAGTCAAGAAGAACATCTTAATAGCATACAGAGAAAAAAATCAGTATCGCCTACAAAAGAATATCATTTAGACTGATAGTTGACTTCTTGGCCAAACACAGATGGCAGAAGAAAGAACAATATCTTCAAGTGCTAAATAAAAATATCACACTTATAATGTATATACAGAGAGACTATATATGATACTAAACACATAATATCAAATTTTATAGGCTGAAACAAAAATCTTCATAGGAGCTCACAGCACAATGCATATATTTTTAAAAGAGACTAAAAATAATATCCTTTGATCCAGATTTAGATGTTACAAACAAAATAGAATAAAATACAGGCATTCCTCTTTTTATTGTGCTTCTCTTTATTGCACTTCACAAATATTGTTTTTCTTACAATTTGAAGGTTTGTGCCAACCCTGCCTTAAGCAAGTTTATTGGTGCCATTTTCCCAAGAGCATTTGCTCACTTCATGTCTCTGTGTCACCTTTGGTAAGTCTAGCAATATCGCAAACTTTTCATTATTATTATATTTGTTATGGTGATTTGTGATCAGTGATCTTTGATGTTACTACTGCAAAACGATTATGACTTATTGCCCTGAAAAGGAGTTGCATGCTACTTTTCTGTACAATAAGATGTACATGAGCAAGAGGTGATCATGAAACGACTTTTGCTTCTTGATAAAAGGGATAGTTATAGCTTGAACCACTCTTCTCCCGTCTTCCTGCCATTTAAAGGTTATTTTTGCTAGAGCCATGGTGGTCATCTTAGGATGTTCGTGAAAGGCCATGAGAATTACAGTTACAGAAGACTGGAAGATTATTGAGCTGTTCCAGCTATTACCATCACCACCTCTTTTTGTTATGTAATAATAAAAAAAACCTAACCATTGTTAGGCACAGTTTTCTTGATAATGACCAAGATAATACATACTATAAAGACCAAGTTAACAATAATGTAATAAAATATTTGAAAGCCAGGTTGTAGATAGCACTCAAATACAGTGACTGCATCAATTCACTGTTATGTCATGTTGCCTCTTTTTCTCAGTCCTCTGATCTCAGTCTCCCTCAAAACATAACACAAAGCCAAGATTTCCAAGGTCTCAAGCGTTGATCAATGTATGTAATGTTTTATATACTGAGCAATATGTGTAAGTTTCAACCCCCTTATATAAAATTATGTAAGGCAGAGAATTAAATCTATTTAGATGCTTAGAGAAAAAACTGGGTTAATATAATTTGAGGATACAGTCCATTCCTATAAACTCAGATCCTTTGGATGGTATGATTTTTATTTTTAGGAAAGAAATAATGGTTAGAGGCATTTAATTCAACAATCCAATGTTTTTATCACTCATTTCTTCTCTCTACTATTAGAAAAGAAATGCAATGAGAGATGGAACTTGAGTAATGTTCTAGTAACTATTAATGTTCACAATTTCAGTAATAATTATACTTTAATTTTTGTCAAGGTCTTTTATCCATTTGTTTCTCTCCCAAGTATGATAGCTAAGGTGTGGTTTGACATATATTTTGCAATATTTAAAATATAATTTGTGAACACTGACACTTTTCTTTCTATGTGCAGCTGCCAGATGAGGGGTTTCCCAAAAAATGGATTTCCCAGACCTCCTGTCTGCCCGTGTATTGTAAAATTGTTCCCTCCAGGTATTTTAGCAGATTTAGGAAACAATTTTGCTACTACTAGCTTCACTATGTTGGGTCAGAGGTGCTTCATAAACCCTTGCATGGTCATTTTAATTTTATGGTTTTTACTGAGAGAAAGTCATAAAGCAGTCTAAGCCATAGAAAGAATCAAAGACTAACATGCCTATGCTTTGCAAAGGCATACTTCCCATTATTTGACTATTTCAAGGTCTGAACAAATTTAATGAATATGTCATAACCCCTTTTAAATTTCTGGATCATTAAGACAAGCAAAGAACAATGAAAAATGCCAACTGAAACCACATAGGAAATTGCCTGAGCTAACAGAGCAGAGAAATATTAAATAATGTTAATATTAAAATATAGTTATTTTATTTTAGAGTAAAATGCTATCTGTGGAATATTTATTGTATGAACTATCCCAATGAAGATATGATTTATGTTTTAGTCATGAAGAACTTTTATTTAAATTAATTAAATCTTCTCTTTTGTCGTGAAGAGTAGTTGTGTGATGGAATAGTCATAGATAAAATATTCAAGATACAAGTTGTTTTTTGCAATGCAAGTAATCATAACTATATTAACAGTTACATTTTCTTCTACCTTCAAGCTAGATAGCCAATTAGAAAGATATATAAGTATCATGTTTTCTGAATTGACAGTAAAATATGTTCATATAGTTAGAGAGATTCACTTTATGAATCTGCTATTATCCTTAAAAAAAATTATCACTTAAAAATTTCATTATGGGGCTTCCCTGGTGGCACAGTGGTTGAGAGTCCGCCTGCCGATGCAGGGGACATGGGTTCGTGCCCCGGTCCGGGAAGATCCCACATGCCGCGGAGCGGCTGGACCCGTGAGCCATGGCCGCTGAGCCTGCGCGTCCAGAGCCTGTGCTCCGCAGCGGGAGAGGCCACAGCAGTGAGAGGCCCACGTACCGCAAAGAAAAAAAAAAAAATTTCATTATGAAATATCTCGTACACAAAACAGAATAAGTACAATATATAATATAAAATATACCATGAATACTTGTGAATTCATCAAACAGCCTAAGAATAATAGAACATTACATAACTTTTGAATGTCCTTATCTTCATCCCTTTCCTTCTCTCTGCCTCAAATTTATTATAATTTTGTTTCTTATCTCGGTCATTTTAAACAAACAATATTATAAGTTTTACCTGTTGTTGATTCCTATCTACTTGAATTATATAATACATAGTTTCACCATGCTTTTTTGTTTGATTTTATATTATTTTCTCTACTGTGTCTGTAGTTATCTCTTTTCATTCTTAATAACTTCTATTTTTTTTTCTGTTTTTTTTCTTGTCAACTCTTGTGAGAGTTTGTTAAATTTTGTGCAGCTATTTAAAGATGCAACTTCCCATTTGTTGATTCTATTTACTTATTGATTTAATTCATTAATTCCTGCTCTTTATCATTTTATTTCTTATATTTTTGCATAGTACTATATTTTTGTTCATAAGAAAAAGTAAAATATGGGATAGCAATATGCATGAATTTATAATCTGAAAAACTTTCTACTATAAATATCTAGATGTACACAACAAATTATATCAAGCATGCATAACTGAGATCTTACAAAGGGAAGCACAATTCCTCATTTTCTACAAAGAAGAAAGAGCTCAAAACAAACTCAGTAAGCAACCAATGCTGAGGCTTGTGTTGTAGCTTTTCTAAGTTGGTGGGTACGTGAAGATGAATGGGAGCTTTTCTATAATCTAGAGGATTGGGACTTACTATCTATACAGAAAGAAGAACTCTGTGTCAGGACCCTGAAAGGTCAGTTTTTGAAAATAAAACCCCTACTGTAAAACTAACCTTCAGTGAAAAAAAAATAGGCTAAAATATCCATCCACAAAACAAGAAAATGAAAAATAAGTATTTATTTTTTTTCTTGGGGTCGAGCTGGGATGTCTGCTAAGAATTTGTAACTACATGCATGCCATCAAATAGGTATGGTTTCAGTGTACACCACAACTTTACTCAGGAAAAGTCTAGCTGATAAGTAAATATAAAATTAAATTCTAAACTAACTGCATTTCTGTGGCAGCACAAACTCTAAACCCATGCCATACAAGAGTTTTAGGATAAAGCATTACAAATGTTTAGCTTGTAACATAAATGTAAATTTACAAGCCTATGAGGGTTACTATTGCTATATAACACATTCCCACTAAACTATTGGCTTAAAACAACCTTTTCATATATTCATGGGTTCTGTGGGTTTCGAATTCAGAAAGATCATAGTATAAGAGGTTTATTTGCTGCATGATGTCTGAGACATAGACTTGTGAAGACTTGACAGGAAGGGGTGATTCCATGTGATGGCTGGAATCAACCAGAGTCTTCACATGTCTGTGAGTTGATTTTGGCTGTTGTCTAGAAACTTAGCTAAGATTCACAGAAGCACCAACATGTGACCTTTCCATGTGACCTGGGCTTCTCCACTACATCATGGCCTCAAGATTCCAAAAGGAAGTGTCTTAGCAAACAAGTCAGAATTGACATTGCCATTTATAACAATAGAGCTTCAGAAGTCCTGCAGCATCACATGCACTATATTCTATAACAGTGAGTTATTTATATCAGCCAAAGGAAGGAAACACAGAAACTACCCTCAGTGAGAGAAGTGTTAAAGGATTTGTGGACATGTTTTAAAACTATCACAGTCTGCATTTTGGCTACAAATTATTTGTATTCCTCCCACTTGAAAAACATACCTAACTTCTCCCAAGACCCCTCAAAAATTATATTTCACTATAGCATTATGTTCAGGCTCATGGACCAGATCTCAAAATCCAAATCAGATCTAGGTCAGATGAAATTTGTCAGATACAGTTACTCTTGATATGAAGACCTGTGAAGCAGAGATATGTTTTCTGCATTCTCTGCCCACACTTTTCTCCCAAATGTATGCAATATCTGTGGTGATACAGGCATGGATAACTTCTACTGATACACCCACTTTAAAAAGATGGCAAAAAAAAGTTATATAACAGTGATTGATCCATACATCCAGGTACATGATGGCAGTTCTTTCATTAAGACTCAGTCCTACTCTCTGTACTCTCTGAAGGTTTTTTTGTTTGTTTTCCCTGTGGTACTTGGCTTTGACTCCTGGGTTCTTGGTTCTGCTCTCTGACAAGCTGTATTATACAGTATTTTCATAGATAAAGCATGACAGGTTATGAGCTAAAAAAACTGAAATTACAAAGCCCATTAGGAAACAATCTAATATGATTGAATGCAATGAATATTAAATAAAAGTAGGTTAGAGTGCCAAGAATTTATAAAAGTGTTATGATAGATAGTAAAATTAATATTTTAAATGATTCAGACACAATCTTAAAATCTTAAAAATAAGATACCATGAGACAATGGATATAGGCTTAAAAATGGAATTTGAGAAATAAAAATATTATTAAAATTTAAAATGTATTGCATGGGTAAAAATAGCACTTTAGATACAGTTGAAGATAGAATTAGTTATTCTAATTCTAACTTCTAATTCTAATTAGACTTCTAGTTATTCTAATTCTAACTTCTAATTCTAATTCTAAGTGGAAGAAAGGACTAAGGAGAATGCAGATCGGAGTGAAAAGGGACAAAAAAATGTGTGAGGTTTAAAGGACTTGTGGGATAGAATTACATGGTCTAACAAAGACTAATGGAATCTCTTTAAGAGAAGGATAGTAGCAATTTATGATGTAAAAATGATTTACAATAGTTCAGAACATCTTAAATTGTCAAATACTAGGAGTATAGTCAGTTCCCATAAGGATAAATAACAGTAAATCTATACCTAGAAATATTCTAAAGCATATTTCAGAGTCAGAGGGATCTTTTTAGCATACTGGTGAAAAGGACAGGGTAACTACTCAGAACAATAAGTTTGACATTAAACTTGACATCAGCAAAGTGTCAGAAGACAATATGATATATTCGTGGTGATCAGAAAAAGTAATTATTAGTCCAAAATTCCAACCCCAGGTAAACTACCATTAAGAGTAGCCACGAAATAGAAAATTTCTAAAGAAACAATGAGTGAGAATCCACCACTCATAGACATTCATAAAAACCTTACTAAGTATGTTTAAGAGGAAGGAATTCTCTATACACTAGGAATGAGTATGATGCTATGTGCAATAATGATCAAAGGATATGTTAAATATATGGATAAATCCAACTAAGGCTGACCTAAAATTTGGAGATATGAAAAATTATGGACAAGAAAAATGTGTAAGACAGGAGGCAGTGGCATAATTAGAGGTAATAGACAACAAGCATATTATATATCGTGGCAGAAGATTAATAATAACAGCTAACTTTGAACATTGCTAGATAAATTACGTTCATTGAAGTTGTTAAACTATCATGAAAGTAAGAGAAAGAAGATACAAGAAAAAAAACTTGTTTCAGAAATATAGAAGACAAGGTACTTTGAAAATCTCTTATGACAAAACACTTAGGATGTTGACTAGAATATAGTAAACATTATTGCAAATGTATACTGAAATTCTCAGGATTTTAAGTGCAACCTCATGGGTCCAAAAACAAATAGCGAACTGGAAGCTAGAGTAGAAAGTGAGAACAACCGCATCACACAGAAAATGAGATGCAGCAGCTGTGCCAGGAGGCATGTCTTTATAGTGGTAACCAAAGGCTTGGCTGATAAAAGTCCAAAGGACAGAATGTAGGTAAGTTGAAAAGTAGGGCAGAAAGTGAGTACTGATGCTTCAACTGTGCTTGGTGGCATTTGCTGATAGTGATAATCAAAGAGCTTGAGTGCTTATGGCTATGCAGGTACAGGGTCAAGGTAGGATATGAGAATTTGAGAAACAGACTTTGGCATGAAGCCTGGACTTTCAAAGGGTCTCAGCCCTCTGTGTAAATGTGGACAGAAAAAAAAATCCCACTTTTAAAAGGAAATGAAAAGAAATATTGTGGGTTTCAGTTTTGGCTGTGGATAGGTTAGAAAAAAATATTCCCCATGACATTTTGTGACCACATGTTTCACATGGATTTTGTATTAACATTTATACTACATTACTTGTGAGATCTGGGAACTCAGACAACATAGAATTTCTGAGATAAAGTCCCACCAAATATAATCTTTTAATCTAAAGTAACAAAATACAAGAGGAAGCAAGCTACCATAAAGTCAGCAGCAGACAGAAACAAATTGCATGATTAACCTGTCAAGAACTGCAGAACAGAATTATTGGATAGAGACTACGTGATATCGACTGGCTAGCTGTTCTTCCAACCTATGCCATCTTCCTCTTGGATTCAGAGGTGAAGTGACTACATCTGTTATATGCAAAACACTCAAATAGTAGCTGAGGACACTATTTGAGAAATGAATAAGGAGACAAACTCCTAGCCTCAGACAACTTAGACTCTAGAGTGAAGTAACAAAAAACATTTCAATAAAATGTACAGTGTTAAGTGCCATGTTAAAAATTAAAGCAGAGGATGGAAACAGAGAATGTTCAGAAGGTGCTTCAAGTTTTAAAAGTGTGGCCATGAGAGTTAAATATATTTTTCCCCTTTGTTTGCTGGCTAAAGGCAAAGTTTTTCCTGTTCTCTTACAACATTCTGACACCAAAAATGTGGGGATTTTCCCACAACAACTGATTCTCCAACTTTCTGTGGACGCCAGCTGGTTGTCTTACAATTTAATTCATTCAGATACTAACTGCCCAAACAAGCAACTACAAACACAAATACTACAGATCAGTCCCACAAGACTACTCCCCACTTCAGAAGCCAATGGTACAGATACCTAGTTGCAGGGCAGGAATAGAGACACAGACATAGAGAACGGACATGTAGACATGGGGGCAGGGGGGAAAGAGGAGGGTGGGACGAACTGGGAGATTAAGATTGAGATATACACACTACCATGCGTAAAATAGATAGCTAACAGGAACTTGCTATAAGGCACAGGAAGCTCAGATTGGTGCTCTGTGACAACCTAGATAGGTGGGATGGGGGTGGGGATGGGAGGGAGGTCCAAGAGGGAGGGGATATAGGTATACATATAGCTGATTCACTTCATTGTACAGCAGAAACTAACACAACATTGTAAAGCAATTACATTTAAATTAAAAAACGAAGTAAAAAAGAAAAATGGTTATCTCCTATACATAAGATTCTGCAACTTGCTTTTATCACTCAGCATTGTGTTGTCTGGATCTGGCTCTATTGTCACATATAGATTGGATCCGTGTATTCTAGTTGCTGTATAGTATTCCACCATGTGGATGCTCCACAGTTTAGTCATTGTATCCATATCTCACTGGTGGGCATTTTGTGGTTTTTAAATTTTTTGGTTTCTATAAGTAATGTTTATAAAACATGTACAAAATTTTCTCTGATATATCTTGGAAGTGGAATGCTCAGTCACTGGGTATGTGTATTTGCAATTTTATTAGAGTTTGCCAAAACAGTTCTCCAAAGTTATTTTAAATACCTGCTGAATTCCTGTTTCCCTGCATTTTCACCAATACTTTGTATTGTCATAATTTTCCATTTTTACCAAGAAAAATTGAATTTCCTTGTTTAAGTTGAATACCCCTGTTTACTGGTGAGGCCCAGACATTTTTTCATATGTTTATTGGATATTCAGATTATTGGATTTCTTCTGTAGATTACTGGTTTACAGTCTTTACTCATATTTTAGCTGGGCTCTTTGTCCTTTTTAAAAATTGACATAAAGAATTTCTTTATAGATTTCAAGTATTAGTCCTTCCTTATGACTTGCCTTTATTTTTTCCGAAGCTTTAAATTTTGACATTATCCTTTTTGATGTCTGATTTTCACATCTTATAAAATAAATCTTTCCCTGTCTCCATGTCATAAAAACATTCCCTCAAGCATCTGGGTCTTTAAGGCGTTTGGAGTTTATTTTTGGGTGTGGTGTGACGTAGGGATCTAATGAATTTTTTTTCATAAAGGAAGCCAGTTGTCCTAACATATTTATTAAACAGCTCATAATTTCTCCACTAATTTATAATGCTTATTCTATCATAAACTAAAGTCTAATTTATGTTGTATCTATTTCTGGGCCTTTTATTCTGGTGTGGTTTTTTTTTTTTGGCATGCCACATGGCATGTGGGAGATTAGTTCCCCAGTCAGGGATCAAACCTGCATCCCCTGCAGTGGAAGCAGGGAGTCTTAACCACTGGACCGCCAAGGAAGTCCCCTCTTATTTCCCCTTCTATTCTGTTTTATTGATAGATTACTCTATCCCTGACCCCCCATTCACTTCAGTTGAAAATGATAGCTAAACCCCCTAGCCTCGTATTTCACTGCCCATCTCCGTCTGCTCCCTCAGTTTTGCCCTGCTCTCTGCACTCATCACTAGAACCATCTTTTCAAGAACCATCATCACCGAACTTGTTGAGTGCCAACTGTGTGCTAGGCAGTGTGATACACATGTAAAAAAAAAAAAAAAGGCTAGGTTGTCACCTGTGTAGCTGACTGACCAGCTATAAATTGGAAGCACACATGACCCCCTTCCCTGGTTTGATAATTTGCTAGAATAGGTCATAGACTCAGGAACACATTTATTTACATTTACGAGTTTACTGTAAAGGATACGACAAAGGATACAGATGAAAGGCCAGATAAAGAGGTACACAGGACAAGGTATAATTTAGGGGCATGGAGCTTCCACGCCTTCTCCAGGCATTCCACCTTCCCTGAACCTCAGTGTGTTCACCAACCCAGGAGCTCTCTGAATTCCCTTGGCTAGATTTTTTATGGAGACTTCATTACATAGGCATGATTAATTAAGTCATTAGCCATTGGTGATTAAATCAATCTCTAGCTCTTTAATCATGTGGTTGGTTTCTCTGGTAACCAGCCCCCATCCTCCAAGAGTCACTTAACTACTATAAACTCAGGAATGGTTGAAAGGTGCTGATTATAAAAAACAAAGGACTATCCTCTCAATCCTATCACTAAGGAAATTCCAAGGGTTTTAGGAGCTCTGTGCCAGGAACCAGGGACGAAAACTAAATATATATTTCTTACATATATCACGATATCACACTGGCCAATACATATTTAGAGAAGAGCCCAAAGCTTAGCTCAACTTCTTCTATGCAGATATTCATTTAATTTATAGTTCAAACGGGCTACATTTGAGCACTGAACTGGGTGCTATTAATAATTATTTTTGTACAACAGGTGAAAATAAGGACTGTACTGGAAAAGTTGAACAAAGAGCCAACATACCTATATATGGAAAAAGTTTTGGCCATCACTTTTAAACTATGTCCTTTTCCTTCTGGAAAAGTGAACTTGGCCCAAATACTAGAATCTTAGCTTAAGTTTAATGCCAGGTGATCAAGACTGGAATGTACATGTAAATAAATGTTTGTATTATCCTGTAGAGTCTTAAAGTGAATGAAATTAAAAATGAAAGATATATAAACAAAAATATTAGTCTGCAACTAAGAAATATCTGGAATAATTTAAAATAAAAATTAAGAGCAAAATAAATTGATCTAGGTAAATTTAAATACAATTTTAAGTAAGATAAACACAGAAGGCCGATTAAGAGATTAAGCAAATATTAATAGAAGTAAGGCTAAAAGGAAATGAACCCTATTAGGTAAGTAATAATCTAGGATAACTAGCAGAAAAGAAATAGGAAAAAGGACGAAATGACTTAAACAAAGAAAATAGTTCATAAGAGAGTCCCTGGAATGGCTCACGGCCTTAGGAAGTAGCTCCTGTTGGGCTTGCTCCTCTTTAGGTTCCCATCACTACATAGCACCCTCATCCACTTCCATTGTCATCTGTGTGCATCCTTTCTGCTTTTACCCTAATATAGATATCCCTTTCATTTACCTATAGAAAAAAGACTCATATTTATAAATTTGAGGACACAAACAATGGCTGAGAATTATTTTGAGTGAAAGTCTTTCTCTCCTTAAGGAATGTATAAGATGTCCACTTAATTTTTCTCCACTCTTTTCTCCTTAATTATAAGCTTTTCCCCCGCCCCGGATCAGGTATTGAAAGTCCTTCCAAATGAGCTTTTCTAAAAAAGGAGTATTTTCATTATGAGATGCAAATTTCAATCAGTTAGGGAGAGTATCAAAAGATACACAAAGACTCTGGTTCTCAAATTTAGCTAGAATCACCCAGAAGCCTTGTTAAAACACAGATTGCTGAGCTGCAACTAGTTTTGATTCAGTACATCTGGGAAGGGGCCCAGGAATCTGCATTTCTAATAAGTACCCACTTGATGCTGACATTGTTGGTCCAGGGACAAGAACTGAGAATGACTGCATGGACACTGAGAATTAATTCTTTCTTCCACCCTGAACCACGTTAACACAGTCTTTTTTCTGCCTTTTACTGGAATATTTTATCCCTAGAATCTGTAAAATCTGAGTATCTTACAGGGAATGTTGTTAACTCCAACGAGGCAATATTGCTCACAAGTTGAGTTCATTTATATTTGGCGACTATTCAAAGGGCTGTGAGTTCATCTCCCCAAATTTTGATTTCCTTCTCAATAAAAGAAGAAAGATACATCTGGATTGTTAGTGTTTGTACATGTGGTGAGGTTTAATAATAGACTCCACATAAAGTGTTTGATATGATGCCACAGGATATGTACTTATCACTGGTAAGAGGATGAAGAGAAAAAGAAAGAGGAAGAGAAGGAGAGCCTTAGGAGGAAAAACATTCAACGTGCTACACATTAATTTCAAGAGGAAACACAATCTTATAACTTTTCAGAAAACACTAAGCAGCACTTTTATATTTCTTACCCAATTCTGCACTCTAAAAGTAAATAATAGTATTAATAAAAATCTAAAAGTTTTTTCTATAAAAATAAAAGCAGTGATTAAACATTTTTATTAAACTTACAAATACACTGCATATACTATATAAAACTAAGCAAATACTATGCAAATAATCCTTATACACTGAGATAAATATATGATAAATTCTAAGTATGGGAATGATTATGAAAATCTTTTCTTTGGCTTAAATACATATGATATATTAATATGTGGTAACTATTTCTCATTTTTTCCCAATTTTGAGATTTCAATCTGAGGTTATTGAGAATGAAGATTCTGCTAGCTTTAAAGAAGTAAAAAATTGCCCCCAATTACAGTTAGATAGAAAGGATTAAACAAATCCACTTCCCATATGACTATTTTTACAAATTAAAAATTCTTAATGATAAATCTGTGCTGTTTAAGAATGTATTTCTTATGATAAAAAGGCAAGTGATAATAATGTTATCTCAAACCCATTTTCCTAAATAAAATATGTTACAGCACATTTATTTAGCACTACTTTTGTTTTTTTTTTAGCTGTGTTGGGTCTTTGTTGCTGCGTGCAGGCTTTCTCTAGTTGTGGTGAGCGGGGGCTACTCTTCCTTGCGGTGCGCGGGCTTCTCATTGAGGTGGCTTCTCTTTGTTGCGGAGCACGGGCTGTAGGCGCACGGGCTTCAGTAGTTGTGGTTCACGGGCTCTAGAGCGCAGGCTCAGTAGTTGTGGCACACGGGCTTAGTTGCTCCCTGCATGTGGGATCTTCCCGGACCAGGGCTTGAACCTGTGTCCCTTGCATTGGCAGGAGGATTCCCAACCACTGCACCACCAAGGAAGCCCTACTCAGCACTAGTTTTAAATTCTGTTTTACATCTACATCTGTGGAGTGCTCAAAACTTTTCTTCTGATACATAGAAATCAGAGGAATTAATGTTATCTGTTTTTCTCAATCTTTCTTGAATGAAGTGAATGAAAGTTGTATTCTCTGCTAATGCAGTTGAAACAATTTACTCACAGTGAGATGGGAGGAAAGAAAAAGGAGACGAATACAAAGCCATTAATTCAAAGAATCCTTAGAAAACATGTGTAGAATAGTGATTTATGAGAATATACTGACTGGGGACACGCCCAAACTCTGTTGATATGTAAAATAAATAGCCCCAACCTACTATACTATGAATTCCTTCCAGTTCTCAGTGTGGATTAAAGCTGTTTTGACTATTAAACAGCAAATAGTAACATCTGGAAACGTGAAGGTCAAAGGTCATTTTACTCATAAAACTGCACCAGCATGATTCATAATAACCTGTATCTGACCTTTGCATGGATTGAGGACTGCTGCTGATATTGCTGTATAAATAAATAAAAACCTATTCTTTCATTCTGCTGTGATTTTATTTTGGTGACTTGTGTTACTTAAACAATTAGTATAGAATTCAAAAATTCCAAATGCTGCATCTTTATGTTTAAGTTGAAAAGTATCTATTTTTGCTGAAATTCATTCCATCGTACATATGTTATAATAACATTTGGCAGACAAGCTTTATTAAAGTAAAAATGTTTTCATATTCAAAGCTTGCATGTTATTTTCCACTTCTTGGGTTGATAATTGAATGTATTATATTTTCATTTGAAAGCATGCACTGCTTTAAATGATATTTAAAACAGAACTCCTGAATTTTCTTTTTTCCTCTCATTATTTCTTTCATCTTCCACAACATACTTGCTAAGGACTGAATGTTTGTGTGCCCCCCAAATTCTTTACTTGGGGTTATTCAGATGATGGTGTGTATAGGACTACCCTCTCAATGCAATAGGGCATGTAGTTGGGGTATATGTTATTCACAGATATTGAGGGAGAATGGACTAGTTTCAAAGAAAGCTAATAATGATGTTTTGAATGATCATCTCCATATTTGTAGATCTTAGAACTGAGCATTAACTGTAAGGAAATCTTAACTTTTAGCTGGTCAATTTCTAAAGATTATATGTAACTGAATAAAATGTCATTTTGTAGAAGACAGCAAATAAAAATATCTTAAGAATGTCATATATAGGACTATTTTTGCAAGTAATTAGGGCAGTGAAAATTTATTCTCTTTCTCCCTCCCTCACTTTCTAGATAAAATGTACCCCAGTCTGTCTCAACTGAGATGGCTGCATAAATATAAATATCCTTTGACTGCAATTCTGTTGCATCCTTGATCTGCAGAAATACATCGGAAAAATTTTAACAGAAGTTGTGGGTTCATTTGGAAAAGCAGAACTTCCAGAGAGCAGATGTTCCATAAGTGTGTATATTAGATGCCATTGGCAAATCAATGTTCTACTTCTACTCTCAGCTTCTTTCTTTTTCTAGTACTAATTAGTCTTTAACTATTAGACCACTAGTTAACTGCTTCCAATTTACGAAAAGGATGACTCTCTGATTGGGTAGATTGACTTTTAAAAATCATGGTTTTATCTCAGTTGAGTTGTTTCTTGCTAGAGAGAAGAACATTTAGACATTCAGTGATGGTGATCTCCATATTGGCGTGTGGTTGATTTGTTACTAGATTGCATTGGGTGTTTAATGGTTAGTTGCAATGGGTTTGCTGAAGAGATTGTCATTCTAGCTGGTGAGCGAATGATAGCAGCAATTGTTCCTGATGAAATTAAGAGGTTGTTCCTAAGGTAAAAGTGGCGGGGGGGCATTAACAGCATTAAATTTTATTTTTTTTTAGAAAAATCATTGGTTTATTTAGTTATATTTGCATCATAATAATATTTTCTTATATTTGAAAATGGCTTTAGTCAGTTTCTTTGTGCTGAGTTTTTTACTGAAAAAAAAGGTATATGATCTATGATTAATTGTAGATCTTATTTAATAAGTACCAGATGCTTGTCAGTTAACATTTGTCAGTTTTCTATCATTATCTCTGAACAAATGTTCTGAGTTAAATAAAATAGGAGAATTGGGGACTATGAAAGGGTAAGCCTATACCTGGATCATAGTTGGCTTCATCTGATATGTTAAAGCTGATGTCCGGTTTCTTTAAATAACATATTAAAACCAAAGGATTGAGAAAGAAATAACAGGTTTTGACCTTAGAGGCATTAGCAGATGGATTTAAAACACTGCTTCTGTAAAATTTTAAAAACACAAAAAACCTGTTTGACAAAAGAAAATTAAAAATTATAATACGATTACATATAGGTCAGCATATTTTTGTTAATGAATATATATTTCATATCATTTTGGCTTTTTATGTGTTATTATATGGAATGTCTTCTTAAAAACTACAAGTGTTACTTAATTGGAGTGCTAAAACTCTTGATCAAATATCTAAGGAGGAAGACAGAAATAAACAGTATAAAAAGAACTATAATCAATAGATTCTGATAACTTTTCTTTGAGGTTGTCTTTAAATTGAGGTTTTGTGTGTGTGTGTGTGTGTGTGTGTGTGTGTGTGTGTGTGTGTGTATCTGTGTTGTGTAGCAGATTTCCAACGTCCCACTGGTAAAGACTAAAACTGGTGAGAATTTATTAGCATATAGAAGTGCTTAGCTCTAGAATCACTGCATGAAGTTATAGATTTTTCTCTAGTATCTAACTCACTTTGAAAAAGAGGCTTACCATCTGGATCTTATTTTTTTTCTTTTTACAACTTTCTGCTGTTGCTCTTTTTTTCTTCACCTTTAGTCTGTTTTTCTGTGCTTCATTTCATGAACTAATCACTGAATCTTACTTTCATTTTAATACACTAAGAACTCAGCGTATTGGGAAGGTTATTATCACTAGGTTGGACTTAGAAGAAATAATTCTGTTGATTTCCATTTTTTCATTATTATTTTCAATTTCTAACCAATGCTCCAAACACACAATTCAAATGCTTACTTGATATCTTTACCCAGTCTACTTCTAAAGTGCATAAACCACTCCCACCTTCCTTTAAAATTTTACATACTTTAGTCAATTGCTGTATCTTGTGTTTCACAAATAGAATTTTAATGTTACCCTAAGTGTAATGTAAGTGCTTCTCATTTAAGTTAACACAAAAAGTTCTTTCTCCCATTTGGAGAATAGATTTGAGGGGAGCTAGAATATAGAACGCTGCAGTAATTGAGTAATGAGATGAGTTGCTACAGGTAAAGATGCAAAAAAAGGGGGACATTTAAGATAATTTTGGAATTAGAATAAATAGCACTTCAAGTAGGACAAAAATTTGGGAGAAGCGAGATTAAACGTTAATAATATCATCTAGATTATTGACGTGGGCAACTTGGAGAAACAGATAGCATTGATTAAGGGGGAGAAAAATGAAGGAGAAACAGTTTGGGACTTATTATTTTTCTTCCAGCATTAGTGGACAAGCATGGACTTCAGCAGACACAAGACTTGCAGTGCTTCTGGTTGTTTTCCCCATATTGCCTACCTCATTGGTGTAAGCAGCTATAAACATCCTTTGAAGCTTCCTGTGATTCCTGCAACAGCCTGACATCTTGGAAGGAAGCAGCAAACTGGGAAGATTGTAAAGAAAATACGATTAAACAGTGACTTTTTGTACCTTTATATATTCATTACTCAATGATTTTATAAACATCTAATTACCTGTATTAAAGCTATTCTTGTTTTAAATAGCTCTAATGACTTCTGTTTTACTGGCACAAAGGACTTATTTTTCATCTCAATTCTTTAAAATAGAAATATACTAAAAGTATTCTGAATGAAAGTATGTCAAAAAGTTTCAATAATATTATCTCTTGGAGTAAGGGTGGGGAATGGTGATTCTTGACAATATAATTTTTGCCACATTATTTTCTGAAATTTATAAATTTATAAGCAGTTGCAATTCAACAATCAGAAAAAGAAATGTATACCCTCTGGATCTTATTTACATAATAATTATAATAGCAATTAGATTAATTAATTAATACTAGTACCTACTGCATTCCAAGCACTGTTCTAGGCACTGGGATAAAACTTTGAATAAAAAAGAGTACTTCTGCTCATTAAGCTCACAATATATGTCAAGCAGTGGCATATAAATAGAATGACAGAGAACAGTAAGGGAAAAGAGAGTGTATGAATTTTGAGCAGAGGCCTGAATGAACTGAAATAATGAGTCATATATTATTTCTGGGCAATAATCAACCAAACCAAAAGTGGTAAGTGCAAAGGTCATGATGTGGAAATTTCTCTGAGTTATTCAAGGAAGCTCAAGAAGATGAAGGTAGATGGTTTGTCATAAACAAGTGGAAGAGGAGCCAGATCTTATTAAAGACTTTCAATGTTATTCTAAATGCAATGAGGAAGCACTGCAGTTCATGAGATGTGGAGTAACAATTTAACTCACATTTTAAAACCATTTTTATGGGGCTTCCCTGGTGGCGCAGTGGTTGAGAGTCCGCCTGCCGATGCAGGGGACACGGGTTCGTGCCCGGTCCGGGAAGATCCCACCTGCCGCGGAGCGGCTGGGCCCGTGAGCCATGGCCGCTGAGCCTGCGCGTCCGGAGCCTGTGCTCCACAATGGGAGAGGCCACAACGGTGAGAGGTCCGCGTACAGCGAAAAAAAGAAAAAAAGAAAACCATTTTCTGGCTAGTGTGTAAGAATAGTCTGAAAAGGGAGGGGGTGCCGCAGTAAAGCCAACTGACCTGTCAGAACAACTTTGCAGGGAGCCCAGCTTAAAGCTATTGGAAGCTTGAACTGGGATATTTCAGTAGAAATGGTGGGGAAAAGTGGAGTTCAGAGCATATTTTGAATATAGATCCAAAATGATTAGTTCAGCAAAAAAGAGGAGTAAATGATGACAACTCAATTTTGGGTCTGAGTAACAAGTTCAATAATTGAATGTTGCTATATCAGAGTTGGTAACAGTTTACATGTGTCATCTCATATTTTCACAACATTATGAGAAACATCCTATGTTATCACCTTTTTTTTGTATGAGAAACTGATATAGAGAAAAAAAAGAAAAAAAAACAACTAGTACAAGGTCACACAAACACTAAATAGTGGAGAAAAAGAAAAGTTGTACTGGAGAGAAAGTTGCTTTCAACTGGTAACGAGGGATATAACGTTTTGTTATATTCTATTGCTCTTGTAAAATATTTCTGCTGTCTTATTTCCTACCACATTGTTCAAAAACATCAAATGACATAATCTTTTTCTACAATTTTTTAATAGTTTTTTTTGGTTTACTGTTGGTACACTAGACACATCTCATGAACTTATGAGGAATTATGGTTACATCCTTTGTACCAAATTGGCTCAGTACAATATGCCTTGATATTTAACCAGGAACATTTTTAATTTTTTTGGCCTGTGCTGTGTAGCATGTGGGATCTTAGTTCCCTGACCAGGGATTGAACCCATGCCCCCTGCACTGGAATCAGAGAGTCTTAACCACTGGACCGCCAGGGAAGTCCCCAAATGACATAATCTTTTATCCATGAAGGCTATTATTATAGATTCACTAATATAATTGGACTGAAGGAAAACATTAACTTATTGACCTGCTCCAAGACTTTCACATCATCAGCTAGAGACACCTCTTCTAATGATGTATTAACTGTGGTAGTCCAGAAATTCCATAATTTAAAATGTGATATGGAAGTTTTATTATGGAAGGATTACTAGTTCATCAGAAAAAATTACCTGCAAAAATTCATAGGCTTCAAAGCCTGTTCACATATGCATTTGTATATATTAATAGAAGATCATGCTTATTGTGATTATTGCATGCTTACTGTTTGCTAGCCACTGTTTTAAGTGCTACGTATGCATTCATTCATTTAATACTCATAATAGTTCCAAGAATTGCATTACTATTATAGGTAATTATAATTATTTTCCTTTTACACGTGAGAAAACTAAAATGACCATTTTACAGTAATAATTAAAATTTATGAACATTAACACAAAATTTGAGTTCTAAATACGTAAAAGCACTATTCTAGGTTTTATCTTCTTCAGTTTTCACAACACTCTTATTGGGTAAATGCTACTGTTATTTATTATTTGCCGAGAGAGGTTAAGTAACTTGCCCAGGATGCAGAAATTGAACTAATACAGACTGACCACAGTGTCCACTCTCTCAGAAATAGCATTCAACAATCCAAAAATAGCAATTTATTTTCTCTATTTTCTTCCACTAATCAAAATTAATAATTATATCTAGCAGTTGCCAAGTGCTAGTTATGTTCTAAACACATGAATTATCACATTTAAAACTCTCTGCAAGATAGAGACACTATTATTATTCCCAATTTACAAAAGAGGAAACTGAGGCTTAAAGAAATAGCAAAACACCTACAGGAGTCAGAAAATATTGTGAAAGTTTGTATTCAAATCCGGATAATCTGGTAATTGAGCCCATATTGAAATATTCCCTTCTGCTTCCCAACAGTTATTT
This sequence comes from Delphinus delphis, assembly GCF_949987515.2. Classification (NCBI taxonomy): domain Eukaryota; kingdom Metazoa; phylum Chordata; class Mammalia; order Artiodactyla; family Delphinidae; genus Delphinus; species Delphinus delphis. The sequence goes on from NC_082693.1 coordinate 67,300,831, forward strand.
ATATGATGACATTTTTATACAGTGTAATCATAGTATTACATACTACATAGCATTTAGTATTTTATGATTCCATGTTATAGTTAGTCTAGTATTATATTTTCCTAATGAATATATAGTGTGCAGTCATCTTATGATTCAATTATGATCTGTGGAGTTTGATATACAAAAATTTTCTTTATTTATATTTTGGGATTGATGTAGGTCAGGAGTCCCCAACCCATGGACTGTGGACCAATGCAGGTCTGTGGCCTGTTAGGAACAGAAGGAGGTGAGCAGCAGGCGAGCCAGCAAAGCTCCATCTGCTGCTCCCCATCTCTACGCATCACTTGCATTACCACCTGAACCATCCCCCTTCCCCGCTCTGCCATCTGTGGTAAAATTGTCTTCCATGAAACCAGTCCCTGGTGCCCAAATGGTTGGGAATCGTTGAATTGTAGGTAATTGGATAGATGACACAAAGAATGTCCTTTTGCATTTTTGGTTTTTAAAATATATTTCTTTGTCCTACTTAACTTTCCAAAGATATTTGAGAACATTGAGCCGTAGGTCTCTACCCTTAGGGACTTTTGTGGCTCATTCTCTGCTTTGTTAATTGATTGCATCCTTCTTATTGGCTCCTCCTTCCACCTGTAATATGTGATTGTCAAATCTCTTCCCCCAGCTCTGGTCTTTCTCCTAAATGTCATCACCACATATTTCTAAATACTCCCTAGACATCTTTTTTTTTTTTTTTTTTTTTTTTTGCGGTACGCGGGCCTCTCACTGTTGTGGCCTCCCCCGTTGCGGAGCACAGGCCCCGGACGCGCAGGCTCAGCGGCCATGGCTCACGGGCCCAGCCGCTCCGCGGCACGTGGGATCTTCCTGGACCAGGGCACGAACCCGCGTCCCCTGCATCGGCAGGCGGACTCCCAACCACTGCGCCACCAGGGATGCCCCCCTAGACATCTTCATCTCACTGCTTCACAGGCACCACATGTCAAGATTTCCAAACTAATTTTTTCTTTCTACACACATGGGTTTTTTCTTATAGCCAGTATCTCAAGTATAACATTTTGTATTCTCCCAGAAAGTGAACATATTATTTCAGTCATTCCTGACTTCTCCCTTATCTCACATGTAATTATTTTCTCTTGCATGTTTCTAGAATCTATCTCCTTTGCTCCAAGCTAATTGCTTTTGTTTTAGTTCATACTCTTACTCTTCCTATTTACTGCAATAGCTTCCTAACAAGTCTCTCTGGTTCCAGTCTGTCTCTCTTCTAAATTCTGCCGATTATCTTTCTAAAGGACATATCACATGATGTCATACCTTTAAGTAAAGTGTCAAAAGGATCCCCATTTCTTACAGATAAAAGTCTGTATTTTATGATATGATAAAGGTTAGTTACTCTTTTCATCAGGAAAAAAAGAAAAACAACTTTATTTAGTGCTTTTGGTCATGAAAGGCAAGCCCAGATAAAAGAGGCTTAGCCAACAATAACAAAATATTGCACTGATATTATAGTAATTCTGTTATACGAATTTAGATTATCTGCTTAGAGGTTGTGTTAACAAGGCTTGGGGACCCTGGAACTGACTGGAGAAAAAAAAAGTATAATCAAGAGAGGACAGAACTGAGTTGCCAGAGAAAGGGATCCAAGTAAAGAAATAAGATCTTTAGAAAGAAAAAAATAGAAAGAAATATCCAATAGTGAGAAATGTAGATGTCACCTTATCTGTGATTCTTTTTTGTTGTTGTTGTTTTTATAATTTCTCTGCTATATATTCTTACTACTTGTTAATTTATAAAGCAATTATTGAATGTCATGGATTTTTCTAGCTACTACCTAATAAGGTAGCCAACAAAATTGGTAAACCAACCAACAAACAAAAAACACTTCACGGAGCTTGCATTCTAATAAACAGCATAAGTAAAGAAAATACGATTAAATTTTTCAACTTCTAGGGCATATTTTCAAATATCTCACTCTCTTTACTTAATTATAAATAATTAAGACCAATAGTAAAGAAAAGAAAAAGTTTAAAAATGATTGGCATTTCAAAGAAATGCATATATTTTTTTGATATCTCAGAAAAAGCTACTGGTATATGAATAATTGAGCAAAGCCATTAACCTTTGTCAACACACATCTATGAATTCTCTCACACACAAACTACACACATACAAACATACAACATACATACACATACACACACCAACACCTGGAAAGGATATGGATGCCCACATATATACATACACTATATTTTTCTGTTTGGTGACTATCTGAGTCCCAAAAGATCTGGGTGATATTAGGAGATGAGGTAGAATAGCTTGGTGGAGTCAGAAAAGTATGGGTTTTGAAGTGTCGGACTAATTTCTATTCCTGTATATCACTGGACAAGTTACGTAGCATTCTAACTCAACAGTTCACAAACTTTTGGGTCTCAAGACTCTACGCTAGTAAAATTACTGAGAGCCCTAGAGAATTTTTGTTTTGTGTGGTACTATGTTGACAGTTATTATGTTAAAGAAAAAACAGACATTAAAAAAAAGAGACATTTAAAAGATATTTATATATTAATTCATTTTAAAATGACAATGATAAACTTATTACATTTTAATAATCTTTTCCAAACCCACAAATTTTTTTTTTTTTTTTTTTGCAATATGCGGGCCTCTCACTGTTGTGGCCTCTCCTATTGTGGAGCACAGGCTACGGACGCGCAGGCTCAGCAGCCATGGCTCACGGGCCCAGCCACTCCACGGCATGTGGGATCCTCCCGGACTGGGGCACGAACCCACGTCCCCTGTATCTGCAGGTGGACTCTCAACCACTGCGCCACCAGGGAAGCCCTAAACCCACAAAAATTTAATGAGAAAAGTGGGATTGCTTTTTATTTTCACCAAATCTCTTGAATGTCTTGTTTAATATATTGCCATACCTGTTTTGGTATTTATTGTGTTGGAAAATACTGTTTTGCTTGGAGTGTATGAAATAAATTCAGCTTCACACAGATATATAGTTTTCAGATGATTATAGATATTCTTCTTTAATATTAAACCTTAACTCACTATATATAGTTTCTGAATGGTCACTGCAAGATGGAAACTGAAACCATATGAAGGACAAGTTCCTACTGTTATATTAAAACTCATCAGTCTATCTTACACTTTGAATGAATTCTTTACCTATGTATGATTTTGGAAAATATTGGTTTATTGAATCATGTATATCTTCCAAGCATTGCCACATTTCATTACATACTTCCAAAAAATTGTATAATTATTGATATCATCAGAATAGTTTTTAAGTATTGAGAACATGTCAAGGTCATAGTGGTAGATACAAATTTTCCAAATGTCTTATTTTCCTTTGACATCTCCAGATGGCATTCTCAGTTTTGGATCTTGACTTACTCTTCTGATTTTCAGATTCCTATGCACTCCAGGGGATTCCCTGTGCTTTCTTTCAAACAAAGCTTTATATTTAGCTATTTTTAAGGCATTTACAAAATTTTTTGGTAGATTTTGATGTTCCAAAAACTAGAAATCTTTCAATCAGTTATCAGTCTTCAAAAAAGGGAAAAAATATTTGTACCTCTCATAGGCTATAGTTTGCACTCTATCCTTCTCTTTGTGGATTTAAATGTTATTTTATTATTTTATTCATCATTTCAGTGGGTTTTTGAGAAGCACATTTCTCTAAGTAGTGTTGGTTATATCTCAGTGAATTACCAGCCCCTGTTTGTCCCATGGTCTATGCATCATTATTCTAGTCATTCCTAGGAAGTTGTTTGGCATAAGAATTAAAATTTTATTAAAATTACACAAGTATTTTAAATTTTGTATTTAAAAATATGATTTAGTCAGTCTCCTAAGGGAATAGAAATAAAAGCAAAAATAAACAAATGGGACTTAATCAAACTTATAAGCTTTTGCACAGCAAAGGAAACCATAATCAAAACAAAAAGACAACCTATGGACCAGGAGAAAATATTTGCAGACAATGCAACTGACAGGGCTTAATTTCCAAAATATACAAACAGCTTGTACAACTCAACAACAACAACAATAAAACAACTCAATCAAAAAATGGGCAGAAGACCTAAATAGACATTTCTCCAAAGAAGACACACAGATGGCCACAGAGCATATGAAAATATGCTCAACATTGCTAATTATTAGAGAAATGCAAATCAAAACTACAATGAGGTATCACTTCACACTGGTCAGAATGACCATCATTAAAAAGTCTACAAATAACAAATGCTGGAGAGGGTGTGGAGAAAAGGGAACCCTCCAATACTGTTGGTGGGAATGTAAATTTGTTCAGCCACTATGGAAAGCAGTATGCAGGTTCCGCAAACAACTAAAAATAGAGTTTACATATGATCCAGCAATCCCAGTCCTGGGCCCATATCTGGAGAAAACCATAATTCAAAAAGATACATGCACCCCAATGTTCATAGCAGCATTATTTACAATAGCCAAGACATGGAAGCAACCTAAATATCCATCAACAGACAAATAGATAAAGAAGATGTTGTACATATATACAAGGAATATTACTCAGCCATAAAAAAGAATGAAATAATGCCATTTGCAGCAACATGGATGGACCTATAGATTATCACACTAAGTGAAGGAAGTAAGACAGAGAAAGACAAATATTATATGATATCACTTATATGTGGAATATAAAAAATGACACAAGTGAACTTATTTACTGAACAGGAACAGACGCACAGACAGAAAAGAAACAGTTACCAAAGGGGAAAGGGAGGGGAGGGATAAATTAGGAGTTTGGGATTAGCAGACGCAAACTGTTATATGTAGAGTGGATAAACAACAAGGTCCTATTGTGTAGCATAGGGAACTATATTCAATATCCTGTAATAAACCATAATGAAAAAGAATATAAAAAAATATAAAACTGAATCACTTTGCTGTACACCAAAAACTAACACAACACGGTAAATCAACTATACTTCAATTAAAAAATAAATTAAAAAAAAAGAATGCTTGCAAATTCTAAAAACAAAATATGATTTAAATAGAATCACACAGAATGTGGGTGAAATGGTAGAAATGAGTGAAATAATGAAGTGTCCTAGAATATTTCATTTTGTCTTAAATAAAGGTAACGATGTTACATATTATTCAATAGCATATGATAATGACATACATTTTCACTTTTTTACACTATCAGGTTTACCCTCACTTGTATGTCTGCCTGTAATAGTAAGGATAGTTAAATCTTTTCTTTTTGTCCTCTTTTGGCAAGGTTGGAAATCTGTAGGATAATCTGTGACTTTTGAAACCAACAATTAAAAAAAAAAAGAGATTGAAGAAGGCTAAAGAAACTATTGTAATTTATGGAGGGCAAAAATCTAATAAGCTTATATGTAAACAAATAATTTATGCTGCTGAAATATTTTAAGTGTAAAGACAAAATATAGATTGCATGGTGTCAAGGCTGCTTTTCACTTATATTTCAGGTAGAACCAAGGAAAAATAGCGGGAATGTAGAATAGATGAGATGTTGAGATTATTGACAGTGAGCAGATGTTCAAATCTGTTGAGAAAGTCATTGCTTTCAACCCTCAGTTCTTTATGATCTGTAATCTTGGGAAATGCCTCCAGATTTCCCTGACTATACTAGAGGAAATTTTTAATACAGATGTCTGTATTATAAAACAGGTCACCATGTAATTTCTATATTTATCAGTTTTTCAATAGTTCAGAGAGAAAGTTTCATCCGACAATGTGGCACAAAGAAAATCTGGATTACTTTTAGTTACTTTTCTATCATTTTAAAAGTTCAATTTAACCCAAGAACAGTGAAAAGGAGGGCAATTGGTTTTTGTCTACAGTGACTTACGAGATCTGATCCCTTCTGAGATATGGTACTGATTAAGAAAGTTTTTGCAGCATTTGGAATGCATTACCGAGTGATGTTATGAAATATCTTTTCTTAAGAGCTTTAGGAACATGGTAGAAAACTGTTTTTTTTTTTTTTTTTTTTGTCTATCAGACAATGGAATGAACAAAATCAAAGGTCCTAAACCCTTTGAAACTGTATACGGAAGTTTGTGGGTGGGAGTCTTAGTGTATTATTCTGAAGAGAGGGTACACAACTTTCATCAGATTCTCAAAAGGGTAAGAACCCCACACACAAAGACAACAGACACTCGAACACAAAGTTTTTCCAATCCTATAATTGTAAAATTATGCTTTATGTTCAGGTTAACAAAGAATAAGTAAACTGGTAAATAGGAAGAAACAGCTTGACTACATGGGACTTTTCAAAAAGTAAATATTTAGAAATAAAGACATGTTTCCTTAGAACACTTGACACTGGCAGATTTTTATAATTTAGAGAGGAATGTTATTTACTTCATTCACTGCAAAAGAAACATATAGAAATGTACACTTGCCATTCACAATTCCTTTGTTATGTTTTAAAAATCCTTACAAAAGCTGTTAATTTCCTCGATGACCAATGGTGGTCTAACATTAAGATACTCTTTGACAGAGAGGACACCAACAAAACTAAAGATAGGCCTTGCTTTTCTTTTGTATTCTTTTGAGAAACTACGTGCTATTGTGCAGAAACCATTTTCTGTTTAACACAAGGAAGGAGAAAAGTCACTTAATGAACTTATTTTATTAAAGGTGATTTATTTCACATTATTCACAATGACCCAAAGAACAAAGTTTTATGAACCATCAGGAAATAAAATACTACACACTGAAGCCCACATAGTTGAAATCCACACTTAGAGACTTCTGTATATGTCAGTCACGTTTACAAGACTGGAAGAAAATACTATTACTCTCCTCTTAAATTTTTCCATGTTTATTAAATGCATTTAACTTAATGTCTCTATATACAGCTCTATCGACTTGACTTACCTTGCAGTAGAACCTTTCAAATACAAATTTAGTGTTCTTTCAAGAATATAGCAGTATTCTTATCATTACATCTTAAAGATTGGGACAAAGAATCTGAACACTAAAGACAACAAGGGCTGTAAAGTTTTATTTCCCACATCATTGATTTACCTCATCCCTGAAATGTAAGCAAGTTCTTGGCGTTCAGTAATCTAGTCTCCTTGTACTTCTTCAGATCTGATATATTGCATCTGTGGTATTTACTACCCTGAGTTTCCTTTAATTAATTTTATAGAATTTGCAACACGCAGAAGATTTCCATTTGAATTTATTAACTGTTAAAATTGCTTTAATGTCTAAAGTAAGTATGCTAATGAAGTTTGATGAGATAAAGTTCCACACTCCAGTAAATCTAACGTGTCCTTAGATACTGTTTTACCAGTGTCATTTATAAGAACCTCAACTATACTTTAAAGTAAACAAAGAATCACGGATAACATCAAAAAAACTCTTCACTGAATAACAACTTGCTAGAATATAGTAAATCATGCCAGTTAATCCAACAAAAATTCTTTTCAGATTAATTTATAAGTAGCAACATATCCCCAAGATACTAAACATGCCAAAAAACAATTACTAATGCATGATAAAGATACCAAATTAAGTGTTTCAAGGATACATGAATAAGCGATATGGTCCTCAGGTTCAGGGAGATTATCTGCTAAATAACTTAAAACCCTGCATGAATAACATGGTGTAGAGACCAGTAAAATCCATAATTAAATTGCAAAATGATAGAACGGTTCAAGAGAAGACACTATGTCAACAAATAACTATGAAGTTTTATTTTGATGATATTGGAGAATGATGTAACTCATATGGCATCTACCCCTACTTTGTGACAATACTGAACACAGTTTAGAAGATGTGATATCTACCTGTCTGTCTGAATTCATTTTCTGCTACTTTTTTCCATATTATGTTCCAATAGTATATATCTTCTTTCTGATACTGAGATAGCTCAAGTTAGTTCCCATGTCAGTGTCTTTGTAACTGCTGTAACCTCTGTCTGGAATGTGTTCTGTTCCCACCTCTACTACCAGTTTCAGCTCAGCTGGCTCCTTTTCAAAATTAACGCCTTAATTCAAATATTATCTCTTTAACCAAGATGAGCTGACCACCCTGTCTCTTGGTCCGTCCTGTGTCTAAGTTTCTTTCAGTCATATTACTCTCCTATATTATTACCCGTTACCCTCTTTTATTTCTTCATATCACTTTTTACTAACCAAAATTATAGTATACTTTATTATATTTATTTATCCATTTGTTTGTTTACTCTATCTTTCCCAATTAGAATATTTAAACTTTCCTGAAATTTCTCATTTTTTTTTCAATAAAGAATTTCAGCCCCATTTCCCTCACTATTTAAACCCCCGATGAGTTTTTCACAAACAGAATTTACTAATTCATATAGGTCTTAAAATATATTGAAAGGATTTGAAAGGCTAGAGAATCAAGGAGAGGCAGAGAAAGACAACTCCATACAGTGGGCATAGCTTATGGAAAGGGAAGACAATAGAGAAAGTGAGGAATAGCAAATAATGAATGAGGCAGGATTGCAAAGTTTATAGAGCAGAATAATGGGAGATAAGACTGAAAGGGAGAGAGAAGAGAAGATGGGTTAAATTCTTTTAGGCTAGCATATTAAAATTTTACAGAGATGACATTTGAATTCATGCATAAATATGGATAGAACTTAGGAAAAGTGTATTTCAGGTATAAGAAAGAATCTTGTAAGTGTGGAATGAAGTAGAAAAACATATGAATGCCATTAACACAATTTGAGCAAACATTGAAGGTACCCAACTTTTATGCCCAGCATAATAGCTGTACCCATTTTTACCCACCTCCACTGTGAAAACTTAGAAAAGTTTTCCCTTGTCTATATAGTGTCTCTCTTTCATCTCCCTTGGTACCTATTTTTATATTTTTCTATGGGATTCCTCTTTCACAGCACAGTTTTTTTTTTCCCCTTTGGTTTGTTTAATTTTGAAAAAGATTTTTCCTGTTTAAAAGCATAGTGTTTGTGTAGACACAGAATTCTCCTTTTGATGGTGCCGAGGATTAACTCTTCTATCCTGTAGTTAGACAAAGACTTCCTCATCCCCACTCCCACACACTCTCCACCATGCTATGCTCTGATTTTACCACAGTCCTTTGTCCATGATTATAGAATGGTGTCCAGGAACATTATTCTCTGGAATAATGTTCCTGAAAATCATTTTTATTTGATGTTTTTTTAAAGTTTGTTCTGCAATGTCTGGTAAAAATTTTCTCTCCTTCCACATGCTAATTATATTAAACCTAATGTTTTCATGAACATATGAAATCTCAGAAGAGTCCATCTCCCTTAGAATTTTTTTTTTTTTTACTTCCATTAGGAAACCATTCTAAGATTCCCACCAAGGCAACCTAACCCTCACTGACACCTAATCTTTGCTGGTATATTTTCCTGGAGATACCTTACTGACCTTGAGTGAAATACCTGTTATTTCTTGATCTTCACACTGGTATTTCATAGTTTATAGCTAGTATGTGTGAGAATGGCATTGGCATTTAACATTCTTTATTTTTCACCTTGACCATCACAGAAATGATGTATTCTTTAAATTCAACCAGCAAAGTAAGATCACATTTTAATGACATATAACATTGAGACAAGGCTGTAACTATAAATAAATAAATAAGTAAATAAATACATAAATCTCTAGTAGACAATGTAAAAGCTGATTAAAATGAATGCCCTTTGGGTTTTATAAAGACTCAGCACCTGTACGGAATACATAATGCAACCAATTGATTTTGAAATGATTAAGAAACATCTTATAAAATATGATGTATCATTTGCCTAGATTTTAAACTTAAACTATCCATTTGAACAAAACAAAAATCTAATTGCCCCTAATTTTTGGACTACTAAATACATGTGCTTGAAAAACTAATCAGAATAACAACTCTCTTTATTATCTTAAGCATCAAGAAGATTTTAGAAACAATGCAAAATAGGGAGAAAATTGAAAAACAAAGTTTGGAGATTTGCTCTGGCATGATGGAGTGAAGAGGCTAAAAATTCTTTCTCCAAAAAGCAACTGTAAAGTTGAATAAAAGTATCAAATCAACCATTATGATGCTCTGGAAATAGACTGATGAGATTGAGATAGTGGAAAAGTGTTTATTCATGAAAATTACTGGTCTTCAGATAAGAAAAGTTTGAATGTGTGGTGACCCCAAAAAGATATGTCTACATCCTAATCCCTGAAACTTGTGAATGTTACCTTATTTGGAAAAAGGGTCTTTGCAAATGTAATTAAGTATTTTGAGACAAGATTATCTTGTATGATCCGTGTCGTCCCTAAATCAAGTGACGAGTGTTCTTACAAGAGTCAAATACCAGATGAGAAGACAGACATAGAGGAGGAGGTGATGTGAGGACAGAGGTAGACTGGAGTGACATGGCTACAAGCTGAGGAAGCTGTCAACACCAGAAGCTAGAAGAGGCACAAAATGGATTCTCCTCTAATGTTTCTGTAGGGACTGTGGCCTTGCTGAAAACTTCATTTTAGATTTCTGGCCTCTAGAACTGTGAGAGACTAAATTTATGTTGTCTTAAGCCATCAAGTTTGTGGCAATTTACTATAGTAGCCTTAGGACGTTAATACGGATATCAAGAAGTTATTTGTAACAAAAGTATTTTAGATCACATGGTAAATAAGAGGAATTTGCTTCAGTGGAATGAATATATTTCAATGAAATAAAATGTAAAGTCAGTTTGTTTGATAAGCCAATTAATATTAAGGAGTGGATCACATGAACACATTAAAAATGTAAGCTCATTGATTTGACATGAAATACTGACATAGAGATTTGTATAATTTAAAAAATGCTTCTATAACACAGACACCTATGATAAACAGGTTAATGAATGTTACCAATTTAAAGACTACTTAGAATTAGTCACTGCCAAAATGAACTTGAAATACATGAATATCTTACATCTTGATAAAGGTTTCCCAGATTTGACAATAATCCTGAAAATATAGATACTATTATTAATAACAAGTTGTGAAGAATTTATTAAACTACTAATGACAAAAATTAAATTTTGATTGATAATTTTGTAGAAAGACTAACTTTTCTTTTTCCTCTATAGAGAAACCATATTTTAAAATAGTTTTTATATAAGGAGAGTGTATATATATATATATACACATACACACTAGAGTATATAGCCAAAAATAAAGACCAAAAATGTATTACAGAGATATAACAGGGTAGTTAATAAAATCTTATTTTCTTATTTTGAATTTGTATCATGCTATTTGTCAGTTCTTTAAAAATTTATAATCTGTTGGGATTCTTTTTCTTATTTAAATAAACATGTATTTTAGTACTGTGCTCATAATTTTCGGTTTTTTCTTGAAGAGTTTCCTTGTTGCATTCTGTATAAGCTTCTCGACTTACTTACAAACTCTCCATCTGTCCTTGCCCTTAATGACATTCTAAGTCCGTGATGCTTTTTATATCAGCATCCAAAAATTATCAGTTTATGATTTGCTGAGTCCTGGTCTCTGCACCAGAGGAAAACCTCAAAGTTTTCTTCTCCCTTCCCAAGGTCTGAGTCCCTCTCTCTGTTTCTCGTGGCTCAGAATCCTTGGCTAGTATGAGACAGTCCTCTCTGGCACAATACAACTACTTACTTTTTTGATCATAGTCTTGGAAGAACAGAACTCCCCTATCTTTCTACTTGGTGCAAAGGAACGCTATTTCTTTCTCATTCGAAGCTCAACTTTTCTTCTTGGAAGGAAAAGGGGAAATTGACCTCTCCTTCCTTCTGTGATATCTTGCATTGCTGAAGAAAATTAAAATTAGACATGCTAAAATCTTCTTTGAGACATGCTGCAACACAAGGTACTGGATTAACCGAATTTAATAATTGTCTAGTTTGAATCTCAGAATGTTTCCCTGACCACCTTCTCATCTCCACATCCCATTCCCTCTCCCTTTAGTAATCTTTGATTCTAATTTCCTAATGAATGCAGGAAATATTCATTTTGGTAGTAATATCAATAATACTCTTTTATTTTGAACCTAGGCCATTTGGAATTGATAAGATTTCAAATCTTAAATTTATTATTTATTTTTGTCTCTGTAAGAAACTAAAAAAAAATCCACAGTGTTGCCTTGACAGCAATTAAAATTAGCTGCAGTCCTTGGTGCTCATCTACATACATTTATTTGCCTCTAGGCCTTCACCAGCTGTTACAAGTTCCGCCTCGTGGTTCATGCTTGACATTACTATTGGCACATAGCTCTCCTTTCGTTGTCACAGAGGCATGGCTCCTCCTGTCACTGCCAATCTTCCACTGCAATCCTCATGTCACTGCTGAGCTGCTTCACAGAAGTGACTGAAGCACCCTTCCACTTACGTGACTACTGCTCTCTTGTTTTCAGCTTCCTCTGTCAAGAAACTCATCTCATTTCCTGGTCAGGGGTTATTTGAGTGTCACCCCACAACATGCACTAGAAAATATTCTTCTCTGTGTTCTTTTAATCATTCATAGAGCATAGGTCTCTGTTCTAAGTTCAGGTAAATTTCCTTTCCCTTCATCCACAGGTATTATCTAATAGAGTAGGGGTGGTCTTGCCCCAGTCATAACATTTATTTAAGAGATTTTGCATCAAATTCTAACCTTATACATTTCCATGTATTTTCGATTTTTCTTACAGGAAGATTATCTGGTACACATGGGCCACAAAGAAGACATGATGGCTCATCCATACATGCCAGTAGAAATGTAGAACAGTTTCTGCCAGAAAAGTAAATTGTTCTTCTTTTTTAGATAGAATCTATGCTTTTATAATTGTTATATCTCCACAGAAATCATTTTGTCTTAATGTTTATGTATATACCATAGATATATATACTATGAATCAATTATACATATATTACACAATTATGTGTACATATATATATAGAATATCCTACCAGACTGTCTTAATGATATTTCTCACCTCATTTAAGCCTCTCAGTAATCCAAAATTAAAATTTTACCACGCCCTATACAAGAAAATAATACTGACATTTTGAAACACTCCATAGTTATAAAATTGCATCAAATTTACATGATATGAACTAAAAATGTTTGAAAAAAATCGTTGTTATAAAAATAAAATTTTAGAGATTAGTTTTAAAATTAATAAGAATAGCATTCCTTTTAGACTTTTATAGATTAAAAATATATTAATTGAAGAAAATGAGGGACATATGGAAAAGAACAAAGACTACGTGATCAATATCTAAAGTTCTACTTTATAGAGATAACCACCATTGCTAATATTCTCTTTCATGTAGATCTATATCTATACCCACAAATATGCACACAACTGGAATCAGTCTGGACCTTCCTATTTACAACTTACTGTAACCAATTTTCCACTTAAATACTGTGAACTTTTCCTCAGTTTATTAAAATTCTTCCAACTTATGGCTTTTAAAAAGTAATGCTAGTTTTCAAAAATTATAAAACAATAAATTATTATTTGAGTATATGTGAGGAATGGGAAAAAGCCGAAGCCATAGCTAATCGAAATGATACTTTGATGAGATATATTTTTCAATTTCTTTTTCCTTAAAGACTAGTTGTTTGATTAATAAACCTGTACCTAGGGATTCTAGCCCTAAAATCTCAAATCACACACATTATCAGGAGCAAAATTCCATAAAATCAAATCATGCCCAGTATATGCCAAATGCTTTTAGTGATTTGTAAATTTGAAAGAAAAACAAACTAAGAAACAAAAAACTTCCCAGGTATTGGTTGCTGTACGTGGGTAAGTATTATTAAGCAAAAGTTCATAGGTATTTATTTATTTTGCACATTTTGCAAAACCGAAGGAATATTTTGAGTGAGGTACCAACTTACTTGACAGTAATATTTATAATTTCAGATTTCAGAATGCATATCAAAAACTAATACCTCCAGGGCTTCCCTGGTGGCGCAGTGGTTGAGAGTCCGCCTGCAGATGCAGGGACACGGGTTCGTGCCCCCGTCTGGGAAGATCCCACATGCCGCGGAGCGGCTAGGCCCGTGAGCCATGGCCACTGAGCCTGCGCGTCCGGAGCCTGTGCTCTGCAACGGGAGAGGCCACAACAGTGAGAGGCCCGAGTACCGCAAAAAAAAACCCCCAAAAACTAATACCTCCAGGTATTATGACAGAGCCATATTTACAATAAATATTTTAGTATTTATCCTCATGTAAATAGCAAACAAGTCTAAACTTAGTTAGGAGAGACTTTTATTCAAAAGGATTATTGCAAGGGGAGAAAGGGACAATTGCAGTAAGGAGAATGCTCTGTCCACAAGGTCTGCAAGCAGCTCAAGAGTTAGAAAAAAAATGTTTTATTGTTGTTTGGTTTTTTACAGAGAGGAAATAATGCTAAGGGAAAAAAACAGGTGTGAGGAAGTGGGAGGGAAGAAACGGTGAGAGGATTGATAATAGTTCAGAGAATATTTTACCTTGAGGACAGTCTGTTTTCAGGAGGGGCTGTATGCTGGCTCAGGCTGAGAGTGAGCCAAAGTTCAGGGTCCTGAAGGAAGGAGAGAAGCTTAACCAAAATTTGTTTTTAAAGCGTTTTGTTGTAATTGATCAGTGGGTACAAGCAGTTCAGAAAATCATTTATGAGGCAAAGAAAGGGAACATTGAGAGTCCGTATCTGGTCCTATCATAGATAAACAAGTGTGGCATCTAGTCTAAGCCCTTTTGGGAAGTGTAGTTCTTTGCAGGAAGCTATTTTCCAGAACACAAAGGGTGGGGAGGGTGGTGGTGGTGTTACAGCAGGCAGGTAGCTAGGTAAGAGCAGAGAAATGGGGGCAGGAGCCAGGTGGCAGGAAATCACGCAGCTTGTAAACAGCGGGGGGTCCACAGGCAGACAAAGGAAAGCAGGAACCTCCAGACTGACAGGAAGCCACACATTCTGGGTGATAAGTGTAGGCAGCAGACAAAGAAAGGTGGGGGAAAGGCGGGAATCTCCTGCGTCCCTATGTAACCTGTTTCTCATTATGCTCTCATTACAATACAATTAGCCTTACAGGTAAGAAGTACCCATCATGCACCGACACCATGACACTTCTGACCTAAGCTAAATAACGACAAAAATACTTCCTCCTCTTGGAAAGACAGAGCTGAGATGAAAATCAGGGAATACAACCCCCAAGCCTCTCTTTCCCCAGTGAATATTCCTCCCCTTCATTTGTGTGCCCCTCATAACCAGCTTGCCAAAGAAACAGGGCAGCAGTTCCTCACCTGTCTGCCTGCTCTCCCTCTGAGAGCCTATCCTTGCTTAAAGAAACTCTTACTATACTTTCTTAACCTCTCTGCTTGTCTCCAAATTCTTTTGCCACGAAGAAAGAACTTTAATTCGCCAGGAACAGTGGTTCTTTTAACCTTCCCTGTTTCCAAGAGCACAGGGCTCAGGTAAAATTCAATATTGTTATTCAATTTAAAAAAATTCTGCCACTGCTGCTGTATATAATTATATTTATAAAGCACCTACCCAAGCCCACTCCTCACAAACATGTGCACATGAAAAATTAGTAGATAATGTGAAGGTCAACTTTTCCTTGCAATCAAAACCATGCTAAAGTCACCCTTCCACTAACTCACAGTGACTGAAGTCAAGGAACCCAATGGCTGAACTGTATAATAAGAGTATGTTTAGCTTTGTACAAAACTGTCAAACCATTCTCCAAGGTGGCCGTACTCTTTTGCATTCCCATCAGCAATGAGAGTCCCTGTTGCTCCACATCCTTGCCAGCATTTGATTCAGTATTACCGGATTTTGGACTTTCTAACAGGGGTGGTATGTCATTGTCAAATTCAGTACTTTGTCAATTACAGTTCAGGTTTTCCTACCCCAGCACTGGTTCCTGGCCAGGTTGCAGCTTGTGGGTTTCTTCTCTAGTAAGCTGTGATTCTCTGTATTAGCCTGTAGGTCTCTCTAACTTGGGGGGCAGTTGTTTGCCTCATGATCTCACTTCTCTTATGGATGTAAGAAGAGTTGATTTTTCACTGTGTTCAGTTTTAACTTGTTTAGTGTGGAGTAGTGACTTCCAAGCTTCTAACTTGTTTCTAACTTAAGTACTGCGTTGCCATATCTTTTTTTTTTTTCTTTTTGCTGTGGTACGCGGGCCTCTCACTGTTGTGGCCTCTCCCGTTGCAGAGCACAGGCTCCGGACGCGCAGGCTCAGGGGCCATGGCTCACGGGCCCAGCCGCTCCGCGGCATGTGGGATCTTCCCGCACCGGGGCACGAACCCGTGTCCCCTGCATCGGCAGGCGGACTCTCAACCACTGCGCCACCAGGAAGCCCACCATATCTTTTTATAAGTTTCTTTTTCTGTTTTCAGTCCCTTTGGAGTCTCTTCATCAATCAACAGACCTCCTTCTCTAGTAGCACCTTATTTTCCACACAAGTCCTGGCTTGGTATACAGTTTGCTAATTACAATACAACCTCAGGATATTTATTAAGCCAAAGTAAAAAAATGTGAAAAATGTACTATATTTATGAATTCATTTGAATTAACTAGGCACTTGTTCATTTCTCTTTCCTGCACCAAAATCATTCATTATGTTTCCTATAATTATTTATGACTAGTTCTATAAAAAATAACAGAGATGAAAGAAAAAAAATGGTTTTACTAACTCTGCAGACAAATCTCCTTTTCCCCAGTTGTAACTATATCTCTAGCTAAATGCAGACATTCTTAATATTTCAAGAACACGCTGGGTGGCATATTGAAAGGCATTCAGAACTCCACAGAGTTTTAAAAGTGGAGCAGTTTGTCCAGGCATAGGCCTCAGGCTTAGCTTTTCAGAAAAACAACATAATTGAAACTAAGCCAAAAGGTCTGTCTTCCACCTTATTTAAGGGAGGATTGTATTAGTCAGAGTTCTTCAGAGAAACAGATCCAATAGGATATATATGTACATATATAAGTAATACCTTAATTTAAAAATATTATTTTATTGCTTAAAAAGGCTAACCATCATCTGAGACCTCGGAGAGTTGTAATGTTTTTTGCAACAGTAACATCAAAAATCACTGACCACAGATCATCATAACAAATATAATAATGAAAAAGATTGAAATGTTGCAAGAATTACCAAAATGTGACACAGATACGAAATGAGCAAATACTATGCCTGTGAGGCATGCTTTGTTTTATTGTGTATCTCTTCACTGTGCTTCACTTATATTGTGTTTTTTACAAATTGAAGGTTTGAGGCAACCCTGAATCAAACAACTCTATTGGCACCATTTTTCCAATGGTGTGTTATTTTTTAATTAAAGGTATGTGCATTGCTTCTTTTAGGCATAATGCTATTACACACTTAACAGACTACAGTATAGTATAAACATCACTTTTTTATGTGCTGGGAAACCAAAAAATTTGTGTGACTCGCTTTATTGCAATATTCACTTTATTGCGGTGGTCTGGAACTGAACCCATAATATCTCTAAGGTATGCCTGTGTGTGAGATGTATTATAAGAATTGGCTCACGTAGTTTTGGAGGCTGAAAAATCCCACAATCTGCTATTTGTGAGCTGGAAAACCAGGAAAGTTGGTGGTATAATTCAGTATGACTCTGAAGGCCTGAGAATCAGAGGAGCTGGTAAAGTAAGTCTTGGAGTCCAAAGGCCCTAGAGCCAGGAGTTCCATTGTCAGGAAAAGATGAATATCCCAGCTCAAGAAAAGAGAAAGAGAGGATTCACCTTTCCTTTTTTTTTTTGTTTTTCCATTCAGACTCAGTGGATTGGATGACATTCCCACTTTGGTGAGGGCGTTTCTTTTAACTCAGTCTTCTGAATCAAATGCTAGTCTCTTCCAGAAACACCGTCACAGACACACTCAGAAATAGTTTTACCAGCTATTTGGACATCCTTTAGCCCAGTCAAGTTGATGCATAAAATTAACCATCACAAGGATTAAGCTGTACACTTGAAGGAAGCTTACATGATGCCTACTCCTACCCACTCACTTCATCCAGGGCAGATTCCTTCTGTTGTCCTCTCTGGTCAACTGCAGTGCTTTGGGGAGTTGTTCTGGGTAAATTTAAAAGTGCCCTATGTCAATATTGAGGAAACCCATTCCTGTTAATATTATTTCTTAATCTAAATCTGAACTTTTGACTATGAGAAAATAACAACTGAAGAAAATTTACTTCCAAAAAGAGGAGGACAAGTTATCAGAGAAAATGTTTCTCAGTGAAATAGAACTAACTCAGGAAATAAGCTGGTACTTTGAAAATATTAAAGTAGTATCCTAAGTGAGAGGTAGGAAGACACCGTATTCATAAAACATGAATATTCGGCTATGAAGAAGGAACAATTACGTCTTTAAAATTAACTGAAAAGTCTTTGACATTTAAGAGAAATCTGTCAATAGGATTTGTATTCAGAGCATGCATTCATTTAGATTTGAAGACATGAGTTAGGGAAGGGCATCTGAAATGAAAACACAATTATAACTAGGAAATAGTCCAATGAAGGACTAATGAAAGAATACCCCATAGTTGAAGAAAACAGGTGCTGAAAATGAAAAGGTTTTGGCTTGCCTGAAAAACCATTAAAAAGCCAGTTTGGTGGGTGAGAGCAATATTGCCAGATAAATTCAAAGAGGAAGGAAGTCTAGGGTTAGACTTTAGTGCCTTGTAGGTCTTTAAAAAGAGTTTGACTCTTACAATTGTAATGGTACACCACTGAAGTAATTAAAGCAAAGGATCTGACTTTTTGTGTTTTGAAATCATGCAGTACATATTGCAGAAAATAGACGTGGGGAGGGACAAGACTGGAATGGGGGACATTGTTTAGAACGCTATTATTTAGCCAATTTGAAAAAAAAGATAGCAATTTGGACTAGTGTGATGTCTGTGGGGATCAAGATGAATTCCAGCTATATTTTAGAAATAGAATTGGTAGGAATTTTTGATGGCTTGGTTATGAAGGTAAAGAAGGTGTCAACAAAACAGAATAGGAAGTTCAGGAAGATAGCCTATTATTTAGAGAAATTTAGTATATTATCAAGATGACAATTCAGATCTATGGGGATATATAAATTAACCTTTCAGTGACTTGGAACAACTGACTCACTATTTGGAAAAATAAATTATATACCCATTGGACATCATTCATAAATCTCAAATGGATTAAATATTGAAGGTTTAAATTTTAAGACTACAGGAAAATATAAAACATATATTTTCATAAAGTTGAACAGGAGAAACCTCTAATTTTGACACAAACCCAGAAGCCATATAGAAAAACTTGGGCGGAATTAATTATGTACAAACTAAAAACATCTGTATAGCAATAAACACTCTAATAAAAGTTGAAGGAAAGCTACAAACTAAGAAAATATCTCAAGATATATGGTAGACATATAATCTCTTTACATAATATATGAACTGAATCTAACCAATTACATGAAGATAAAAAATGATAGAAAAAAGGACATTAATTGTATGCTATTATACTGTTTTGTGCTAAACGTGTCATATATATTATTTCATTTATTCCTCACCAAACATCTATGATATAGGAACTATTTTGAATCCTTATTCTACAGATGAGGAAATTGAGGCTCTGTAAGTAAAGATACTTCATTTTTAGAACATGTACATTGAAATATCTCCTCTTCCCTGTTGGCTAAAAGTGTATTTCCTATTTCTACCTTATCCTTTATGTATAAGCACGTGCATGTGGGTGTGTGTGTGTGCACGCACACACACACATACACAAACACACTGCCTAATATTTGTCAGCAGCACTACAGAGATTTAATGAAAAATAGCTTCTTATGACATTGTGCTGAGCACTGTTTGTAATGATTGTGTATTTCCAACATGAATTCATTGTTATATATAAGAACAGCAAATGATATGCACTGATAATCTGAAGTCAGCCAGTCCAAGAAAAGAATTATTCTATATTAAGATGTTTTATTGACTTTATGAACTCAAAATATTAATATACTCCTTAATAAAAAACACATGGCTTTCTTGATGTGCCAACACTCCTCATGATAAAAGTATTAGTTTACTGGTTTAATAATGATTTTGAAATCATCATTTATACACCACAGTGCTGCATAAGCATCTCAATATTACTAATCATTTTATGATCAAAGAGCAGTTTTTATTACCTGGGTGAATATACTCAAGAGTTTATCACTGACCAATTGACATATTTAAGCTACAAACACTCTACAGAAATATTTTCTCACATGGAAGTATTCTCTAGAGGAAATAGAAACTAAATTATACTTCAGGTTCAACAAACATAGAAATTAACATGCAGTTTAATTGTCTTGCTCTTGCATTTCCTTTTCATAAAGAGAGAATCTAGCTGGGTGTCTTGGCTGTGAGACAGATCACCTCACCAGGTAATTTATTAGGTTCTTATCAGCATAATCTATCACTGTTCCAGCCAGAACATTTGATTTGGCAGAAAGCCTGGCACTTATGAGTTTATTAGAGATGCACTTTTTTAATTTGGGAGAAATATACTTAGATCGATAGCTCTAGGCTGGCCTATGGAAAAAATCAGGGGATAACTGCTCATAAGCATTTCCTAAGCTTATATATTTGGAGTTAAATAAGCATCCCTAAAGATCTTTGTTTATAACTGTCACCAAGTATTTAATATTTAGAGTAAAAACACTAGTATTTTTTGAAGTAGAGTCCCTCCTGTTTTATGGCATCAATTTTTGGCATAAGGCCAACAAATTGCAGTTTGAATATAAATAAACCTCTTCCAAAATCTCAAATGGATTGTCAAAGTAGTTTTCTTTTTTTCCTAGTGGTCTAGCAAATATTATCACAACACAATGCTCATAATAAACTTGATGCTATGAGAGTATGTAATATTATTCTAACCCAAGAAATGGGAGACAAGTGAAAACAGCCTTAACAAATATTTGATGTCCTCCAGTGGCCAAATAAATTATGATAGCAGAGGAGATATAATTCCTCTGGCAGAGCATTCTATTTCATTTTTTTAAATGGCCTGCTATTTTTCTTGGGCCTGATGTAGTTCTTATGAGAGAATGTAAAGAAGGCTAAATTCTTCACAATATCTGATTGGTTGCTTAAAGATTTCAAACACTGTGAGCGTGTGCAAAGTGCAGCGCATGGCATTGAGCTGAGTGTATGAGTAGACTAAAAGAAAATTAAGGATGTCCTTTTATCACAAATGAGAATAATTCATGTAGCTATATTGAATGCTAAAATATTGATAAGTTTGATTTAGTTCGAGAAATCTTTCTTGCTATAGATGGGAGACTATATAATTTGATGTGAGCTAACATAAACCAGAGTAGGTTTCTAGATAGCTAATATTATTATTTTTTTCTTTTTTCTAAATCACATGTTATTCTAAGCAAGGGACTTAACATTTTCCTTTCTCAGATTCTCCAGCAAAATTTTTTTAAAACAGACATGTATCTGGATTGCTTTATACAATAAGTTTGTCTAGCTTTCTCCTTTCCCTCAATCAATTCTAGTCTCTCTAGAGGCAAAATAAAGGATAGCAAATACAAGCCTTGGGCCTTTGTTTAGCTTGTTAGCAGGTACTTATTGATCATACACTTTAAAGCAGTTTTTTAGTAGTTGTACTCTTAATTAGAGTACTGCATGTTTGGACCTTAGTATAAATTGGGGGCGATTATTCCCAATTACTGAGAAAGTAATTTTGTTTTCTTATATATGAGAGTGTGTTAGGGACTTGAGCTAAAGAAGAAATACATATAAATGAAAAGAACTATCATTAAGTCTTATAATTTGATTTCAGGGAAAAATATTTATAGAAATACAATACAAAGGATATAAGAGCAGTAAGAAAAAGAAGTGATGGAATGATGTGATGGAATTTTATTAAAGAAACTTTCAGACTAATACATCTTTTATATACCTTCCTAGTATATAAAAAATAGAATCCAAAATATATCCTAGAATATAAAAATCGAATCCAACCTCAGGATATGTTATATGTCTTTTACTTATGCCTTAGTGTAGGTTTATATTTCTAAAACATGGCTTCCAATTATTTACAAAATAAAATCCAAATTTCTTCACAAATTACCCAAGGCCAATTAATATCTGTCTTACCTCTAGACATTTTCCTTGGATATATCATGTAATCTAGACAAACTGGACTATCTGCTATTTCCTGGTGATGACCCAGACTTTCACTACACCATTTCTTGGTCAATATTCTCCCCTTTAAGAGGAATCCTCTTTCTCTAACCTCTCCCATCAAAATCCCATAAATTCAGTAAACTCTTCAGCATTCAGATCAAATATTATATCTTCTGTAATACCTTTTATGTTCTTCCGATTAGAAATAATCTTTCCTTTCTGGAATCCAATAGCACTTGTAAAACTATTTTTTTTCTTATTATACCAGTAATACCAGGCATGACCTCCATAGGGGAGGCATGAATGTCTCAACAAACTCAGGATGCTGTCAGGCAAAAGCTATGTGAAACAAGGCTGGATAGGATGCCAAAGGTGACCTTATCACCTAGTTAAACAACACTCCTTGGGGAGAATTCTCAGGAAGCACTAGGGTACTGCTTGTGACTTCTGAATATACACTGCAACAACAACAACAACAAAATGACTTTAGCTTATTAAGCTGTTGCTTTCTTTTTTTCCCAGTTCAATGGCAATATGTACCTATTATTTGCCTTGGAATTCTTTAGTCGCCTGTGAGAGTGTTTGTGTTCATATGATTTTTGTATGTGTATATGCATGCTTTTAGAATTTGGGCATCACTAATGATTCCCATGACTCCTTTCATTCTCTTCATGGAATCCTCAGAAAGTGGAAAGGTGAGCACTGTAGATAATTTGATGACTCTTGGAAAACAAAAGTAAACAGAATTCCCTTTGGTCCAATGACTGAGAGAACTGCAGGTTTTAATCTAAAAAAATACAGCCAGCAAACTCTCTAATCAATCGTGAACTTGAATTCTGAGCACAGTAGAAAAATCACACTTACATAGTTAAAGATAACTGAAACAAAATAAAGGGAAAATCAATTAAACAAACATAACCTTCATAATCATAAAGGTACTAATATTTTATTTTGATCTTTTAATTAAAAAATTAATCAACATTTGGTCTATTGTATTTCTTAGTTGTTAAATTAAAGCAATAGTATTCATTCTGATCTCTTAAATTGCAAATATTGCTTCTTTTGACCTTTAGTTTGCTTGATAAGATGTTGGGTAATGAGTAACAGCAGAATAAATATATATTATTTGCATGTTTTTAAATTCTATGTTTGAAGTACATGACTTTAGTTCTATATTTTAGTTATCAAAGCATTCCTTCAGGTGCCATTTGCAGAATTAGTGTTAAAACAGTAAGGAAAACACTAAGGACAGTTAGTTCTATGTTTATAAAATAAGCACCTCATTTGGAAAAGAATACATGCCTAAAGATAAAACTCTGGGCAAAGAATGAAGACAAAATGAAATAACTGGAGAATTTCATTGACTCAAGAATTTAACTAAGCTATCTTAATGCCCATGCAAATTAAGTTATCATCATAAATGAATCCTTGATAATATATAAAATCCACAAAATATACCACAGAAAAACTGTGCACTTAAGAATGAAGAACTGTGCTTGATAACTTGTTGTATAGCCTTCAAAATCAGCTTCCAAACAAATTAGAATTTACTTGCTCTAAGGATTGAATTTTAATTCAAAACCATGCAAATTTCATGGAACAGAGTTTGATTGTAATTATTCCTCAATCTTCAGGAAGAACTAAAAATCTATTATTTCGTTAATTAATGAATCTTATTTTGATGACATTTAGTTCTCCTGCTCATCCAATTCTTATTTCTAGTTCTGCTAAATACAGTTTGTAACTGGCACTAAGTAATTTCGGTTTAGTAAATAACGTTTTACTCTATTTTACATATATATGTACATATAGGTATATATATAATTTAAACAGTATAGCTTAGTAGAAATTAGAAGTTTACTCTTTTCACTTTTTCTTTTTCTCTCTCTAATGCTAGTGAGAGCAATTTGAATAGTAATGCTAGTAAATCAACTTGAATAACAATTGAAATATGAAATTTAAACCACATCGACAGAACTGTTTAAAGGAAGTAGCTCCAGATGGCCCCACTGGTGATTATTCAAACTTTAAAACTGATTACATCATGAAAAATGAGTAATATATCACCACCCAAAGGTAGTTTATTTATGAATATAGTTTCAAATATTTTAATAAATATTCCTTATTTATGCTTCTACATTCAGCTAGCTGATGAGAGTGCTTTTTTTTTCTAGGCTTAATATAATGAGGTCTATTTCATATTTCCTACATTATCAATCAGATCTAGAGAGAGAAAGAAGTCATTTAAGCATTCGAGGAGAAATCCTCTATGTAGAAAAATACCTGTAACCATAAAATTGTCATTAAATGGTGATATTAAGATTTTCTGATTCTCTCAAAGTAGAGAGATAATTGAATCTCAAAGAAAAAGAGGATGAACAAGAGACTTTAAGAATAAAATACTTGAAACATTACAGTGACTACAACTCATACAAAAGGGTATTTTTCAACTCATTTATTTTTTCATACATTGTGCTGTGCTTACTGTGAAAAAAGAGTTTGAGGCAGGTTGCATTCAAAGATAGAAAGTAAAAGTTTTAAAGGGAAATACTCAATAAACAAAAACATGAAGAAACAAGAGAGATAAGCTTTCCTCAATATTTGCACCCTGACTTAAAAGATCCTTAAAAACTCAAACTCCTGGGTGAAATGTAACCCTAAATTCAATGTCTCCACCGCTTCACTGCATGTTCATTCCTCTATTACAATCTACCCTCACTCTACTACCATATTGAATCTGCCCTTTCTGGGGTTACCAAGTGCTTCCTTGTTGATAAATCCAGGAGCATTCTTCAGTATTTACACATCAACTTCCATTTAGCTTCCCCTCCCTCCAGTAGTAAGCATCCCTTTGCTTTTCAAAATAGGCTGTTTCCTTGCTGGTTTCCCCTTTTCTTTTATAGCAGTACATGGCATTGGTCAAGAATAGCATGCTTTTTCTTGCTCTGGAATCTAGGCACATGACTTTTTCATAAAGGGCATGAAAGGGTTATACTAATATAGTTCATAAACAAGCCACCTAGCTTGTTAGACAATATATGAACTATATCTAAAGCTAGTAAAAGTTCACACATATTGCTGAATTACATTGTGTTCGTGCTTTGTGGTGAGATTGGCTGAGAAGTTAAGTATGGTCAAGAGGTTCAACTCTGAGATAAGGAAAGACATTGAATCAACAACTGAAGAAAAGAATGTGGTGCATAGTTGCAGGGGATGTCTGTGCTTGTGTCCAGGTGAGGGAAAGTCTAGATTTCATATTTCTGCCATGTTACTTGAGAAAAAAGTATACTACATGATAATGTGAGGTGGATAGTTGCATCACTAAAATTACGTTTAGCAGGCCCCAGCATAGTTGGCTGTTTAACCACCTGTAATGCAATGATGGCAGAAACCCTAAATTAGTAGAGAGATATTTTGAAGATTTATTCTCACTGCTTTATTGTAAAACCTCTAGAAAGCTCTCCTGCCTGACTTGGAATAGGGGTGTTTATGTCCCTAGTTTTTCTAAGTCTCAGCCAAACCCAATTTAGAGGAGAGTAAAGAGGCTTGTGCATTGCAAGTAGCTTTTTCTTCACAGAGAGAATGGTTTTAACATTTGAGCCTTTTCCTTGGGTTTGAGGGATTAAAAAGCAAAATGACTGCAATCCTAAAGGGTGATCCCTTGGATTGTAAAGGGGACCTCTGAATCTGCTCTGTGTGGTGCTACTGGGGTGGAGTAAGATTGAGGAGTCTCACAGGCCAATGCTGTATGGATAACTACTTTAAATGTGAATGGTATGAAAACACCAATGAAACACAGAGACTAGCAGAGTGGATAAAACAGCAAGGCCCAAATATATGTTGATTACAAGAAGCCCACTTTAAATACATAAGGACACGGACAGATTACAAGTAAAGAGAAGGAGAAAACATACACCATGCTAACACTCACCAGAAGAAAGCTAGTATAGCTATATTAATTTCAGACAAAGTCAACTTCAAACAAGGGAATTTATTGGGCTAAATAGGGTCATTTTTCTTACGCTTCATCTCTGTCCTACATCAGCAACAATAGTCAAAAATCATTTTGATAAGTATGGACCTTTGATATGATGTGATGAACATGACACTATAACTCTGTGGTTTTCCTTTCCAAAACACATAACATAAGTTTAATTGTGAGAAAAACACTGGACAAATTTCAAAAGAGGGGCTCTGTGATATATATGACCAGTACTCCCCAAAACTATCAAGGTCGTCAAAAAACAAGGAAAGATTGAGAATCTGTCACAGTTAAGAGGAGCCTAAGAAGACATGACTTTTAAATATAATGTGGTATCTTGGTTGGGATCCTAGAACAGAAAAAGAGAATTTGGAAAAGCTAAGGCAATTTGAATAAAATATGGACTTTAGTTTAATAATAATGGATCAAAATTGGTTCATTAATGTAACAAATGGACCATACTATTGTAAGATGTTAATAATAGAGGAAACTGGATGCAGGAAATATATGGGAAACCCCCTGTAGTATCTGCTTAATTTTTTTTGTAAATCTAAAACTATCTTAAAATATACAGTCTTTTAATAAAAATAGTAAAAGTCAATAATAAAACAATATGTCCTTGAAGTGTGTTCATTTAGTTACCATGTTAGTCAGGGTTCACTCACAGATTGCTTATGGTTCAGTTCTCAAGAATAAACTCAAGATTCTTTTATAATTGTGGCCAAATCTTTTAAACACATATGGAAGAAAAGAAAGCTGGCTCCCTTTTGAACATGTGGCATTTGAAGAAAATCTAAGGAAGACATTTTTTAGCAGCAAAGAAGATTAAGTATTTAAATTGTTGTCAAGAGAAGCTGTGGAATCTCCACTTTTGCAGGTGTTTATAAATAGAACTATTTTAGATGTAATCTAATCAGAAGACAGATTGATGGATGAGATGACTGCTTAGATTTGCCTCTTCTAATAAATTTGATATTACAGTGGCAAGTTGCCATCCTAAAGAAAATAATTGAACATTGGAAAATGATGAATAGTAGGAAGGGATGACATAGATGAAACAGAGGCTAACACTGTCCTTGAAACTATTAACATGATGAAAAGCCTACATTTTGGTACTGGACAGATATTTGTGTCCATTTCACAATGTCAAAAACCCATTCATTCAATGATCCATTTGCTGCTCAACAAATATTAAGTGGCTATAATTAATACACTTTGATAGTTGATAGATGCTAGTTAAATTTTTAATAAAATCCTTTTTTCATGAGGGAGAATGTTTGGAATTGAACAAACAAAAAAAACCAAATTAGGATTTCTTAATTTTCTTTTATAAAACCCAGTGATAGTTTATTCAAAAAAATTTGTTTTGGTTAGTTAAAATATAAGAACAAAGGAAGGACAAATCTATATTGTGAATGCTTCACTTATGAATTGCTACTCTCTCAATTTCAACTGATCCTGCAACATGGTTAACAACCATATGTCTTTTGGTTTAGTTTGTTTTTTTCCTTGTTCTTAATCATTTTTCTTCTTAGTCTCCTCTCAATTTTTATAAATGTAACCTCTTTCCTCAAGACTACCATGCAAGACCGAGCTTCTTATGTTTAACAGATGACTAAGATTTCCATTGAAATCTGAGAAATTGAAGCTTCTAGATACGGACAATCTTAAATTCCTGGCCACGCCACTCACCCTTACATATTTATCTGGAACTTGATCTAAAGTATCAATAGTTCCTATTCTACAGTTTCAAGGGCTGAAATCAGTTTCTATTTAGTCAAGAAGGAATTCAAAAGCACTTGCTCTGTGCCACACATTGTGAGGAGCACTGTTTAAAGCTGGATTGCCTTCTTCCTTCAGCCTTCTTCAGAATTAATTATTCCTTTCCTTTTTCGGCTAAGTCATTCATATCAGCTTGTAAGTAAGCCTATTTATTGCCTGGGATTTCAAATAACAAAGATGTGAACTTTATGCATGTTATCCCCAAATTATTGGACTATTCTGTCCCTTAACATTCACTTTTCATAAAGTCAAAATCATTGTCTCAAAGTAAAGCAATCCCCACTGCGACACACACACACACACACACACACACACACACACACACCAGAGAAACTGCTCTTACGAGGAACACCAAAACTATCTTATTGGCAAAATGAACAACCATATTTTTTCAGGTTTCCTACTGGGCTTCTATACTATGTTCATAATTGTAATAGGTACTGCCTTGTTAAATATCTCTATACCCACAAGTACAGAGATGTTATTCTCTCAAAGTTCTCTGTCCTAGCTTACTCTCACTCTAAAATTCCTGGTTTGTGTTCCCCTTAAAATGTGTGTTTCACTATAATTACTTTTTTATTAAGGTAACATTGACTTATAATATAACTTTCATATGTATAACATTATATTTCTACTTCTGTATACCATACAATGTTATAATTATTTTGTTTTTATTATTGAGGTCTTCAAAATCTTGGCTTCTCCTCTGAACTTCACATTTAATATCATACTTTCTTATAGCAGTGGATAGGGAAAAATCAACAATTAATACAGATAATTTTACCTATGGAATATTTCTATTTTCCCTTAATAAGATTCCTATTTCCATTTCTGTGTTTAATACCATTATTATACATACCTTGAAATATTGCAATAATTTCATTCTTGTTCACCTTGTCTTTAATATCATCTCCTTTTTATTTATTCTTTACCTAACTTCTAGATAATTCCATTTAAAAGAAGTCTGGCCTATCCTAAAGTTTTATAAAACATTTCAATGATTCAACTTTGCTTTCAGAAAAACATATATATGATCTTCATGACATAATTCAAAGCCTTTCAAAGTCTAATCTCTACCTATTTCTTCATCCTCATATTCTGAAACAGCTTTTTTATAAATTGTGCCAAATTATCTTTTTTTCGTGTAAGTACATTTTTGATTGGATTTTTTTTTCTACTCTATTCATCTGGTGAATTTTGCTTATATTTTAAGTCTCATTTCAGGTATCACACCCTATAAGAAATAGTCTCTGAACTTCTGGTTTTAGCTAAGTAGCTTTCCTTCCCCTGATTTCTAGACAAGTATACATATCTATTTCTTCCCACTTACATCATTTAGGAATAATATATATAGGTTTGTTCCTTCTCTAGTAGAAAATAATTTCCTTGAGGTCTAAACTTTCCTTGTATAGCACAATACAGGGCACGTAAGAGATGTTAAATTATAAACTTATGACGCTGGCTTCAAGGAAGATGGAATAGATATACTTTTCCTTTGTACCCTACTGGGTACACTGAAAGACTGAGACATCATATATAAAGCAACCATAAGAAGAAGCTGAAAGGTAAACAGAAGAAGACCTATGGGATAATTACCCAAGGAATGCACAGTGGTGAGTATCATGGGTTTTCTTTTTCCCTCATATATCTCATACTTGGGTCTGAATAAGCTGGCAACCATAAAACACCAATAGCACAGAAAAAAAAAATCGCTGTAACAAAAGCCTGTAAACCTGTTCTCTGTAGCCATGAGACCAGGAAAGGAGCTTAGCAAGACAGAAAGCTTTTAGAAAATAACTGCTTTATTCTAGCTAAACACCACAGAAAAATACTGTGTCCCCCTACAACTTTGTCAGTAAAGACTGAGAAGAGAGCCTAGTTACTTACATTTGCTAGGCTGTAATAACATAGCCCAATCTACCATCGGTGTCAGAGGAGGTCTACTGGGGAGCAGGGACTTTCTCCCCACTGGACAGTAAGATCCCTCCATCCCTCTAGAGTGTAAGGAGAGACCTTGAGGAGCCTGGACTTTCACTCCCACCAATTTCTTTCAAAATCTCAGCAAGTTTTTTTGTAGTTATAGACAAATTTTTCTAAAATTTGTATGGAAAGGCAAAGGAACAATTTTGAAACAATTTAAAAAGAAAATGTGAGATGAATCACTCTATCTGATTTCAGAACACATGCTATAGCTATAGTAATCAAGATTCTGTGTTCTTGATAGAGAGATATATGCAGAGATCAAAGGGACAGAATAAAGAACCCAGAAATAGCCCCACAGAAGTAGGGCCAAGTGATTTTTGTCAAAGATGCAAATGTAATTCAATGGAGGAAGGATAGACTTTTAAATAAATGGTGCTGGAACAACTGGAAATCTATAAGCAAAAAAGTGAACCTCACCCTGAACCTTACCCCTTTTATACAAATAAACTCAAAATGGATCATAGACTTAAATGTAAAACTTTAAAACTTTTCAAAGAAAGTGGGAGAAGGTCTTCAGGAGCAAGGGTTAGGCAAAGAGTTCCTACACTCGATACAAAGAACATGATCCACAAAAGAAAAAAAAAATATATATATATATAACTCAGACTGCAGCAAAATTAACATTTCTGTTCTGTGAAAAACCTTAATGAGAAAATGAAAAGACAAGCGAGAAACTTGGGGAAAATATTTGCAAACTACCTATCTGATAACATATCTGGAATATTTAAAGAACTCTCAAAACCCACCAGTTAAAAACAAACAATCCAATTAGAAAATAGGCAAAAGATATGAAGGGATATTTCACTGCAGGTGACACTAAGATAGCAATAAGCACTTGGAAAGGTGTTCAACATAACTAGCCTAGGGAAATGCAAATCATGACTATGATGAGATTACCTATTAGAACATCTAAAGTTTTAAAAGAAACAGTACCAATGGCTGGCAAAGACACAGAGAAACTGGATCACTCATATACTGCTGCTGCAAATGTAAAATGTTACAGTAACTCTGGAAAAATAATTTGGCAGTTTCTTTAAAAAAAAAACCCAAAACTAAACATATATTTACTATATGACCCAAGTATATGATATTGTACTTCTGAACCTAGAGAAATGAAAACTTATATCCACACAAAAACCTGTATATGAATGTTCATAGCAGCAAATAACCAAAATCTGGAAACAACTATAGTAAACAAAATATAGTATAGTTGACCCATGGATAACATAAACGTTGGGGTGCTTACCCCACCCCCTGCAGTCAAAAATCTGTATATAACTTTATAATCAGCCCTCCAAATCCGCAGTTCTGCATTCTCGCATTCAACCAACGATGGATCTGTGTAGTACTTATTGAAAAGAATATATAAGCATATAAGTGGGACAGCACAGTTCAAACTTGTCTTGTTCAAGAGTCAACTGTACTACCATACCATGAAATACTACTCAAGAATAAAAAGGATAAAGGATAGACCCTGGATGGATCTCCAGGATGTTATGCCAAGTAAAAAGCCCCTAATGTAAAATATTGCATCCTGTCTGGTTCAGTTTACATAACATTTTAAAAATGACAAAATTAGGGCTTCCCTGGTGGCACAGTGGTTGAGAGTCCGCCTGCCGATGCAGGGGACACGGGTTCGTGCCCCGGTCCGGGAAGATCCCACATGCCGCGGAGCGGCTGGGCCCGTGAGCCATGGCCGCTGGGCCTGCGCGTCCGGAGCCTGTGCTCCACGACGGGAGAGGCCACAACAGTGAGAGGCCCGCGTACCGCAAAAAAAAAAAAAAAAAAAAAAAAAAAAGGTAAAAATGACAAAATTATAGAAATGGAAAGCATTTTAGTGTTTACCGTGGGTTAGGGATGGTGGGGGGAGGGCGATGGGTGTGACTGTAAAGCGTAGCATGAGGGAGATCTTTGTGGTTATGAAAGAGTTCTGTATCTTGACTTAATTGGTGATGACACAAATGTACACATGGGTCGAATGGCATGGAAGTAGACACACTTTGTACCAATTCCAGATTCCTGGTTTTGATTTTGTACTAGAATTACGTAAGAGGTAATCTTTAAGGCGAACTTGGGGAAGAGTACCTGGGCCCTCTCTCATCTTTGGAACTTGCTGCCAATCTATGTGGCGTGTGAGCACCTGACAGTCGGCTTTTTTGATTGTAACGCAGGTGCCGGGCATTAAGCTTTTCAAAGACAACTATCTCAAATAAACACATTGCCAGCTACATGACTAGAAAAAGAGCCAGGCTGCCGCAGCCCTGAAGTTTCCTTTGCACTAGAGGTCTCAAGTTTACGTAGATAACTGACGCTTCGTCACTTGTTTTTCCCTCCCTGGGCTTTATTTCCCGCCCTTAGGTTTTGAATTCACCAATAAAGAGTGACCCCGAGACCTCCCCCGCCCCTCCCCTCGCCCCCAATCAGAGCAGAGCCCCACGCGCCCATGCGCCAGCTTTCTCTACCTGTGACTTGGGCGAGTGGAATCCTGTGGGACGTGTGAGTAACAAAGCTTTTTCTTTTATTCCAAAGCTCCCTGACGGTGGTGATGTGCCTCTTGCAATCATAACGGGAACAACAAGGGCTGGTGCAGCCACAGGTCGCCTCTGAGGGGGAATGTCTTTGGAGGCCCCACTCGCGCCCTGGGAGCGGGGCCCCCAGGCATTTCTAGACGATAGCCATGCAATCGATAGGCTGAGAGCTGCGCGGAAACACTAGGGCTGTTTCAAAATGAAAAGTTAAAACATATACACAACTTAAAATCTTGAAATAAGTTAGATTTCACTTATATGTGGAATCTAAAAAACGAAACTCACAGAAACAGAATATTGGTGGGGGTGGTGGTGGAGGGAGAGAGGAAAATGCGTGAAGGTGGTACTTACCTTCCAGTTATAAGGTAAGTGCTGGGGATCTAATGTACAGTGTGGTGACTATTGTTAATACTGTACCGTATGCCTGAAAGTCGCTGGGAGAGTAAATCTTAAAAGTTCTCACTGCACACAAAAAATGGTAATGTATATGAAATTTTAAAGTTGTACACTTTAAATTGACAATGTTTTATGTCAGTGATATCTTAGTAACACTGGAGAAAAAACCTTGTCGAATATGAAGGTAGATTGTAGGTAAATGAGGCTTTTAATGGAATGATGGGAAGTACATCGAAAGGCGTCAAGGCCATTTACCATCCTTGTTTGAAAGATGTGCAGATCTTCATGCAGAATGGTGGAAATGAGATTATATATGCATAGAAACTCAAGTATGAGATGGGGAATGAAAGGCAAAACCAGATATTTAGATGTCCCACAGATGCTGAATTACACAGAGAGCATCTAGGAGGGGGTTGTGAGTGTGTGTGTGTGTGTGTCTGTCTGTCTGTCTGTCTACACATTACTGAGCTGTCTACTCACTGCCAGCTGATGTTGAGAGTAGTCCTTCATTAAGTCCTGGGCCAACTGGGCAGATGCCTGGTTCCAATCTACAAGGATGATAAGCGATCACTGGAATACATTTAAAACCTGAAGCCAGTTAATAGGGTTTCTCATAGGCACAAATTAACATACCTGGCAGAAACTAAATTTTTTCTGCTCCAATTAAAGTAGCAATTTAAAACTTGGTGAGGACCGATATATCCCTAAGTATTTTGGCGGATCAGTGTCTTCATGTTGCACGTTATAACTAAGGGCCACATCACTAACTTAGAAACAAGCCTGATTGTAGTATTATCTTGGCAGTTACAGCTGGCTGAAATTCTGCAATTGAATTTAAGATGCATGGCATACTATTATTTATGGTGAATCGGTGACTTATTTTATAAAAAACTAAATTTTATACATATTAATATTCCTCTAAAAATATTGCCAAATGCAGAAAGCTAAAATTGAAAAATAGGAGTTACCCAAGAGTCTATGTATTTTGTCAAATTGAAAATCTGAAAAATATGTTTTAAACATGTTTAGTCCCATTGTATACCAGAGCCCAAGTAGTTATGCCTCTGAATGGTTTTCTGTCATTTTCTGGAAATAAAATAAAAAGCAGTTGAATACTAATTGAAAATGTTACCTTATTACTTGTTTCTCTCAGGGCATCAAAGAGGAAAGAATGCAGTTCATAAATAACAGCACTTAAATGTTTTCCAGAAGGTGCTCTTAATTGTTAAAGTGTTAGGAAATTTGGTGTCCAGTCTTTCATACCTTTACCAAGTTCTCCTTGTTTCCACATATATATTTGTACACGTACACAGATACATATGGATTTTAATTTTTTTGTTTTATATGAATATAATCATACTATATGAATAAATCTAAAACTTGCTTAACAGTGTATCGATAGCAACTTTATATATAATGGATATACCTACAAGTAAATTGATACAAATCTAGTTTTACCCTTTCTTCCACCTACTTTGTCATGCATATATTCACAGTGCATGACACAATGCATTACATATACCTTATATATATATGTTATATGTTTATATATATACATACACATAGATGTACACATCTATAATTATCCTCCTAGCTCTTGAAAAGCTACATTACTTTTTAGACAGCAAATCTTTTTTCCCCTCTTTTTCTGTTAAAAGCATGCTCAGCAATTATTTTGTCACAAGAATTTCCTATCAGAGAATATCAGGTGGCACATGTTTTCTTTCACATGCCTTAAACAAGTGATAGGGATAAAGAGGCATAGCATCTTCTTAAATACTTCAACCCCTGTGTAGTAGGCTCTTTGACACTGATGCACCCTCATATTTAGTCTTTATGTTGCCATAAAGCTGTTTTTCTGAGCTATAACTATTTTTAACTGCAATTACAGTGCAAGATAACAATGGACTCACAAAAGGTTCAAAATTGGTGAAAAAATCATAATGATGCTTAATAAGTATTCCTGAAATTGAATAAACACACAAAAGAGGAAAGACTGTCATAGGCTGAAATTAAACAAATAAATCCATCTCAACAAAACTCAGGATCCAGTGTAGGATTAGATTATGAGAGAGGGGAGAATATGGTGCAAATATCCCATTTGTTGGTGGAAAGAAGAATCAGGAAATTAAAATCCTGGGTTTCTTGGAGTTTTGTTGTTATTGTTGTTTTTTAAAGATGAACGATAGTATAGATCAGCTTGTGGAGACAATAATTGGTATTTTGTTTCTCTACAAATTAGAGACACAGGTGTGTAAGTGTGAGCAAAGAAAGAGGATGGTACCATTAACAACATGGGAATATGGAGTTGAATGCTTTGTTGCCACAGGCATAGGATTGGAGGCACAGACCACTTTATCAAGACAAAACCACCTGGAATTTTAGGTACCAGGAGGCTTCTCAGGAGAAAGTCAGAATGATTACTCAATTTTAGCAAAATCAGTATACCTATGGAAGTATAGCAAAACAAAACAAACACACAAACGAAAAAAAAACTGTTTTCATCCACTAAAATGCAAGCCACATGAAGGCGGAGATTGTGTGTGTGTGTGTGTGTGTGTTTGTGTTTGTGTTTTCACTTAGGAATCCCAGTGCCTAGAATATGCTGGTGCCTAGTAGGCCCCCAAAAATACTTATTTAATCAATAAAGTGTTTTTATTCTTTCTAGTTTAATTTATTGTCTGTTTTAATTTTTGTGTAGTTCTCTCAAAGCTGAGTCTCCATAGATTTAATTTTATCTTTTTGTCCTTTAAAGTGTCTCAAGTACTTCTTTCAGAAGTTTTTATTTTGCTGCTCAGAATAAATACAACATTTTCCAGGTTGCTTACAACTGTAAATGACCATGTGACTAAATTTTTACCAATAAGATGTAAGTGGATATGTATCAACTTAAGACATCACTTTTTTAAGGAGTTGAGATTACTGGCCCAGGACTAGTGATATCTATACTTCATTTATGTGACAGAGAAACTCTGTCTTGTTTGAGACACCTTTGAAATTTAATTTTCGAGATTTTAGGTAAATCTAGTGAATCTAATCCTAACAAATGAACCACCCCTTCTCCAGGTTCTGTATCTTGGTAGGAGTGCATGATAAATGCTACCCAGGTCTGTGTAACAGACACATGAAAGTTGAAAGATAATTCCCAAATAGTTTAAATATAATGTAGTATTTATTTTTTGTAATATAGCATGTCTTTCAAATATCAGCATGTTTACCATTTCTATCAATAGAGAAATGTTTTATTTCCATCCTACTTAATACATGTAAGTCAAAAGTACAAGCCTATGGGTTAGAAGTATACCAAGAGATAGTCTTATAATGTGCTTTTATGTTTTTGTCTGACATGTACATTTTTATTCTGGGGTGAAGAGGTATTTGGCAATAAATTATCCCTATGATATGACTATAAAATAACTGCATCTTGAGGTGAGGAGTGATGGGAAACATGCCAGGATGTGCTGCCTCTGCTCAGAGCAGACACACACACACACACACACACACACACACACACACACACAGAGTAGGGCAGTGAAAACCCTGGATCAGTCCCTAAGGATCTATCTTATTCCCATTCCCCCTAGGTAGTACCACTATATCAAGAAAACAGGAGTGAAATCTCCTAAACTAGAGGACAAATTAGCAACAATTGGAGAATTTAGATTTTGCAGATATCAGATACTGATGCAGATGAAAACAGATCCTTGAGGCAGATCAAAGTCCAGACCTTCTGTTACCAGGATTAATTTAAAGCCTTCCATCATCTTCATTGGTCCTTAATATATTCTACATTTGACATACTAGGAATTTTACATACCAGAAGCTAAGAGTTAGGGACATGGGAAAAAGGATGTATATTTTCAGTTTTGCCTTGTATTTAAGACAAGTCTCCTGTGTTCTGGTTACACAACTGCTGGTTTACAAGAAAATATCACATTGACATGTGCCCTGAAAACTGGACCAGATGAACTAGTACAAGATGCTCCTAAACCTAGATTTATAAAACTGTAGCAGGCCAACGGATTTTTGTTCCCATTTGCAAGGCAATACCTTTTAGTCTGCAAACTACTCTTATGACGTGTTCTGGTTACACAACTGCTGGTTTACAAGAAAATATCACATTGACATGTGCCCTGAAAACTGGACCAGATGAACTAGTACAAGATGCTCCTAAACCTAGATTTATAAAACTGTAGCAGGCCAACGGATTTTTGTTCCCATTTGTACTCTTATGACTGACAGCCACAATAAAAACAACTTATTGGTTTGAGTGATCCCCAAATGCTGACACTAGAGAACTTAGGGTGGGGTAGAGATATGGTACCCACTGGTATAGTTCACAGGTAGCTACAATCAGATATCACAGAATTATTGATACATTTTTATGTCACGATTATTGTATTCCATAGTTGTTAACGTGCTAGAATTATAAAAGTTTGTTAATGGACCAAGTAATGCAGAATGTTTCAACACTTAGTTTGTGCCAAAGTATCTTAAACCAACTTATCCTGAATCAGATACCAAGACAAATTCCGTGGAATTCTGCCTCTATATATGTCATGGACTGTTTATAAGATATGTTACTTTGTAATGTTTCATTACTGAATAGTAACAAAATACATCTGGTGATGAAAGTTGGCATATAATTTTAGACATGTTTACTGGGTCATGAATGTCAATATTAGAATTAGCTCAGTCTGCTTGAAGAAAGATAGATAAGTAATTAATAAATGCAATGTTAACTTTTTATTATAAGGGGAATAAGCTCTCTACTTCTATTAGAGAATTTGAAAGGACTAGTTATATATTTAAATAGATATTTTATGGATGTTAAGTAGAGTTATTGTGGTAGTCATTCTGCAGTATTTACAAATATCAAATCACTATGTTATATACCTGAAACTAATATGTTGTTTCAGTTGTAACTCAATAAAATATGATATTTTAATTAGATTATCTAAGTATTTTATATTATCTAAGTATCTGAGTATTCAAAATTATATTTATTTTATTGTCATAATAATAAGCATAGATAATGGAATTTCTAAGAAATAAATCAGTTCATGTAGACACTAGGGCCTGATTAAATATCAAGGGACCTTAGGAAGCACACATATTTAAGAGCTTATCGTGTGTGTGTGTGTGTGTGTGTGTGTGTGTGTGTGTGTGTGTATGCACTGCCTGTGTGTTTTTCTCATAGCACCATATACCTGTTCTTTGACAAGTGTGCTGTTGGGTCACCTGAATGCCTCAGAGGGAGAATAGGGAGATGAGCAAGTATAAGGTTACATATCCTACTTGAGCATTTGTTTTCTTTTTTTTTTTTGAGGTTATATTTAACCACTGTTTATTGTGTTAAAATCTATCGTGTAGTATAAATAGATGAATGGCAGTTTTAAAAGATGACTATACAGTTAATGTTAAATACACAAATCTAAGAAAAGAAAGTACACAAGATACTCTAAGACAACTTTCTGTTACTATATCAGAAACTGGTGTGTGCTGTGGGCTGTGTTTTTATGCAGACCTGGAAATGCACATCTAATTAAACTCACATCCTCTTCTAAGCTTCCATCATCTCAATCAAAAATAAAATTCTTGGTGTTCTGTGGGAAGTATAAGAAGTATAGCAGTATATGCTGTCCATCCCCAAATTACTCTTTTTCCCCTAAAAAGTGTTGATAGGTTGAACTTTTATGACTTGGAACGCATAAATAATACTATTCATGGTGGTTTGGTTTCAGGCCAGTTTTCAAATACACTTGACCCAAAATGTAATTTAAAAATTGATTCTAATCTCCATATGTAACTGTATTTTTATGGGAAAATAAATCAATATGTCTTTCTCACTGAACCACTAATTCCAGACTAGTTACTATTTTACTTCTTTAAACTTTTAACTTTTGTAAAGGGTTTACAAGTCCTCTACTGGTGTGATAGATTATTGTTCAGCAAATACCCACTGCTTAGCTCCCAGATACCACCCCCTCCATGGGAAGAGTATACTTCCTCACCTCTTGACTTTGAGTTTGGTCATGTAGCTTGCTTTGGCCAATGGATGCAATCCAGACAGAACCTTTAAATGTGCTTGTTCTATTTCCCTTGCTGTCCTTCATGTTTGCCGTTGTCATAGGAAACCATGCCTTGAAGAGCCCCTGCCCTTCCATCCTTGGGCCCAGAACAAAACATGTGGAGCAGTGTCTCCACAGGCAGCCCTTAGATGTGGGAGTGAGAAATACATGATCTTTTCCCACTTTTGTAGCACTCTGTTATGAATAATTACTGAAACAATAGTTAATACATACATCCACCTTCAAGTCCCTGGAGGATGCCTCAAGGAGACTCAAAGGTTGAAAAAAATACTATAAAATCCATGTGAAAGTTAAGCTAAGGGTTTAAAGTTTTGCATGTGAAGGGAATGACACTAAATTTTGTCAGTTTAATTAGTCCTGACTCTTAAAAAAAAGTAATATATTAAAAATTGAGTAATATATTGAAATTGAGTAATATATTAAAAATTTAAAATGAATGCATCTTTGGAAAATACCTCTTTCATCCACACTCACTCGCTATAATTTGTTCTGGCTCAAATGACCCAGAGGAAGATGGATAATGATAGAAAATTAATGATGGACGTTAAAAAAACTTTGATCGATAATAATAAAATCAATGAAGGACATAACATTGAGAACATAATATTGGAAAAACAAACAAAAAAACCCAGAGGCTCTGAAAACAACATCAAAATATTAAAAATCTATTTGATAGTCAAAGCATAAAAATTTTTTTTGGTGATATGAAGTCTAGACAGGTGTCAGGGGCAACGAGAATTAGAGAAATATTCTAAAGTGTATTAATACATTAGCAAGTATATTACTAGTACTGGGAAAGCTAGAGAAACGTTACAACTAAAAGTATTATGCCAGCTGATTACCCTGATGAGTAAGCTTAAGAATGGTTCACCATCATCAGAGGTGAACATTCTTAGTCACTCATGGGATGTTTTTCATAATAAGGATAGAATCAGGGAGAAGGTATATGGGAGTGTCCCTGATACCATGTAAGGAATGCACAGAGAAACAAGGTTTGTAGCTCTCAGACTCCTTATTTCTGTCATCTTTTTCTCTCAGAATGGTTCTGCTCCAAACCACACTTTGACTACTGAGACAAAATTGGCACTTGCTTTCCATGAGCGAGTCATCCATTTCTTTGATTACTAGGGAGGCAACAGCAATAATAAGCACCAACATTTAGTACATTTAGAGGCACACTGATGGGCTAAACTTATTTATGCTTATTTTTTAAGCTTGATGTGGATGTTTTTTCAGATGTTATACCACTGAAAGCCAAAGCAGTATAAAACAGAACATCCCTAAGAGATTTGTGGGAAAAGGTCATTGTCTACAGTTTTATTAATTTTGACATGATGTATCAGAAATATCCCTAGGTAACTTGGATAAACCTTTTGTTTTTGCCAGGAGATAAAACATGGATTCTTATTTATCAGACAATATTTTCTCAAGAGGAATCATACTAAAAATCAAATTCCATTCTAATGTTGCTTTTTACCACAAACTAAAATCCATTTCAAGATTCAGACATTCTTTCAAATACAGATACACACCTCAGACATTCTTTCGCTCTTCCCAAAATGTGTATTTCTAGACTAGAATTGAGGAAACAAGAAAATAAATCTTAACTTGCACAGATGTATGCATGGAAAGTTGCAAAATGTTATAATTTTTCTACATGGAATAGAATGGTGAGTAGTATAAGTAAATACCCATTTTTTAACTTTCCAAAGGTATGCTAAACAACTTATGTTTGCTATCAACCTAGATATAGAAATTAAATATTTATTTCATAAATATTTATTATGATTATGATGACATAAAAGATAGAGGTAAAAGCTGAGGATTGGTAGTTATATCTCTTATTTGCTCAGATGTCTTTGTACTTTCAAATTATTTTCCTACACATATGTCAAAAGTCCAGACATTTTAGTATTTGTAATCTGTTAATTGAGGATTTCCTATTGTTTTTGTCATTTTGACTGTATGACTGTTTTAAAAGCTTCAATGAAGTATAACTGACATAAAAGTTATATTATATTTATTTATATTTGAATATATTTAAAATATATTATATATTTAAAATATATTATATATATAATATATATATATTTGAATATATTTGAAATGTACACGTTGATGTGTTTTGACATATGTATACATCCTTGAGCCCATCATCACAATTTAGATAATAAACATATGTAAAATCTCCAAAATCTATTTGTATCACTTTTTAACCCAATTTCTCTCTGCACCACTACCCCTTCCCCAGACAAAATACTACTTTGTCTCCTGTCACTATAGATTGGTTTGCATTTTCTAGAATTTTATATTAATAGAATACTAATTTATGAATTCTTTTTGTCTGGCTTTTTTCACTTAGTATAGTTATTTTGAGAAACATTTGTTGTATATATCAATAAATTCTTTCTATTGCTGAGTATTGTTCCACTTATGGATAGATCATAATTTGTATATCGATTCACATTTGATGGGCAGTCAGGTTGTTTCTACAAACAATGTTGTTATGAATATTCATGGACAAACCATTGTATGAATATGTGCTTTCATTTCTTTTGGGTGACTAACTAGGAGTCTGATTTCTGGATTTTACAACTGGTGTATGTTTTACTTTTTAAGAAGCTGTTGATCTGTTTTCCAAAGTGGTTGTACTATTTGACATCCCTACCAGAAGTGTTTGAAAGTAAATCTTTGTGACCTTGCATGTGACAAAGATTTGTTAGTACAATACCAAAGTCCATTAAAAGAAAATTATAAATTGGATTTAACCACAATTTTGAAATTCTCTTTTTTGATAAAGTTAACAGAATGAACAGTCATAGAGTAGAGAAAATATTTGAAAATAATAGATAAAGGATTTGTATCCAGACTATATAATGAATTCTCAAAATGCAATAATGACAAAAACAAATCAAATTTTTAAAATAGAAAAAATACTAAGAAGACACTTAACCAAAAATATATATAGATAACAATTAGTGAAAAGATATTCATTATTAGTTATTATGGGATTGAAAATTAAAGCCACAATGAGATACCATTTTATACCTATTAAAATGGCTATGTTAAAAAACAAAGAAACAAACAACTTGAGAGTATCTAGTGCTAACACAGATATGAAGCAGTTAGAACTCATACATTGCCTGTATGTGAAATGGTACAGCCACTTTGGAGAAGTGTTGTGCTTTCTTAAAAAGTGAAACATGCACTTATTGTATGACTCAGTTATCTCACACATAGATATTTACTCAAGAGAAATGAAAACTGATACTTACACATAAACCTGTATGGGAATGTTTATAATAGTTTTATCATAATTACCCCAAACCTAGAAACAACCCTGATGCTCTTTCAATGGTGTTTGGATAAAGAAATTGTGCTAAATCCCTACAACGGACTACTATTAAGCAACAGAAAGCAAAAAACTGTTGATTCATGGAACAACATGTCTGAATTGCAAATATGTTAAGTGTAGGAGGTCGGACTCTAAAGTCTTCACATTGGATGATTCTATTTATATGACATTCTGGAAAAGGCAATTATAGGAAAAAACATTATTGATAGTCAGGTGGTAGAAGAGGAGGAGAGAGGGTCTGGCTACCAAGTACCATAAGGGGATATCTCTGAGGGCTGATATAACTTCTCTATCTCAGTTGTGGTGGTTGGTTACAAGACTTTATCACTTGTCAATACTCATGGAACTGAATAGCAGAAAGAGTGAATTTTACCATATGTAAATTAAAAAATATATTTAAAAAATCTTTGTGACTCATGAAATTTTTAAACATTAATGCGATGAAATTTATTTTTCTTTTTGCATTTTGTTTCTATTAAAAATGCATTTTTATTCTGAAGTCATAAATAAATTGAACAGTTTTAAAAGTTTTTTAAGTTATTAATTGAAGAATTATTTTTAATATGAAAAAAATTTAATATTTTAATATGAAAAGCATAACCTGTTCAGATATGATACATGCTTAGAATTGTAAGAGAGTATTTTCTTCTACTTTTTAAAATGTTTTGATACACAGTTTTTGCTTCAATATTCTTATTAAATGATAGCTTCCCTTCTTATGTAATTTATATGTTTTTCCATTGTATTTTTTAATTGGTTATTGCTATTATATAGAAAAATAAAGGTACATGTGTACATTTGCTCACATGTATTTGCAGTGTGGAGATCCTATGGATGATCTTAATAGTTAATTTGGAGATACTTGTTCTCTATTATGGTCTTTATTTGCACTGTAATTTTTTGAGGTCTGCTTGACATATCAGTTCCAGGTTTACAATATAATGATTCGATATTTGTATATGTTGCAAAGTGATCACCACAACTTAAATCTAGTTAGCATCTGTCATTATACATTGTTACAGAAATTTTTTTCTTGTGATGAGAACTTTTAAGATCTGCTTTTTAAGCAACTTTCAAATATGCAATACAGTATTATTAACAATAGTCTCCATGATGTACATTATATCCCTATGATTTATTTATTTTATAATTGGAAGTTTGTACCTTTTGAATCCCTTCACCTGTTTTGCCCATCCTCACCAGCCACCTCTGCCAACCACTAATCTGTTCTCTCTAAGCTTGTTTTATTTTGCTTTTTTTTTTTGTCTTGGACTCTCCATGTAAGTGAGATCATACAGTATTTGTCTTTTCTGTCTGATGTATTTTACTTATCATAATGCCCTCAAGGTCTATCCATGTTATTGTAAATGGCAAGATTGCATTCGTTTTCATGGTAAATAATATTCCATTGTGTGTTTATACAAACACACACACACAGACACACACATGCCACATCTTTATTTATTCATCCATTGATGAACACTTAGGTTGTTTCCATATTTTAGCTATTGTTAATTTTGCTGCAATGAACATGGGGGTGCATATACCTTTTTGAGTTAGTGTTTTTGTTTTCTTCAGATAAATACCTAAAAGTGAAATTGCTGTATCATATGGTAGTTCAGTTTTGAATTTTTTGAGGAACTTCCATACCATTTTCCATAGTGGCTGCACCAATTTACGTTCCCACCAGCAGTTCACAAAGGTTCTCTTTTCTTTACATCCT
The DNA here is from genome assembly GCF_949987515.2 of Delphinus delphis. Taxonomy (NCBI): domain Eukaryota; kingdom Metazoa; phylum Chordata; class Mammalia; order Artiodactyla; family Delphinidae; genus Delphinus; species Delphinus delphis. Next base: position 67,344,800 of record NC_082693.1, read on the forward strand.
CACCAGCATTTGTTTTTGATAATAGCCATTTAATGGGTGTGAGATGATATATCTTTGTGGTTTTGATTTGCATTTACCTGTTGATTGGTGGTGTTGAGCATTTTTCATGTACCTGTTAGCCCTCTGTATCTCTTCTTTGGAGAAATGTCTATTAAGATGCTCTGCCTAGGGGCTTCCCTGGTGGCGCAGTGGTTGAGAGTCCGCCTGCCGATGCAGGGGACACGGGTTCATGCCCCGGTCCAGGAGGATCCCACATGCCGCGGAGCGGCTGGGCCCGTGAGCCATGGCTGCTGAGCCTGTGCATCTGGAGCACAGCAAAAAAAAAAAAAAAGATCCTCTGCCTATTTTTAAATCAAATTGATTTTTTTTTTTGCTATTGAGTTGTATGAGTTATTTATATATTGTGGTATTAACTCCTTATAAGATATATTATTTGCAGATATTTTCTCCAATTCAGTAGGTTCAGGTCTTTAATCTATTTTAAGTTAATTTTTGTGTATGGTGTAATATAGTGGTTGAGTTTCCTTCTTTTGCATGCAGCTGTCCAGTTTTCCTGGCACCATTTATTGAAGAGATAGTCTTTTCCCCATTGTATATTCTTGGCTCCTTTGTTGTAAACTAATTGACCTATATGCATGGATTTATTTCTGGGATCTCAAATGTGCTATTGATCTATGTGTCTGTTTTTATGCCAATACTGTGCTGTTTTAATTACTGTAGCTTTGTAATATAGTTTGAAATTAGGGCGTGTGATGCCTCCAGCTTTGCTCTTTCTCAAGATTGCTTTGGCTACTCCCAGTCTTTTGTAGTTAGATACAAACTTCAGGACTGTTTGTTCTATTTCTGTGAAAAATGCCATTGGAATTTTGATAAGGTCTGCATTGAATCTGTAGATTGCTTTGGGTAACATGGACATTTTAATAATGTTAATTCTTCTAGTCCATGAACATGGAATATCTTTCCATTTATTTGTTTCTTTTTCGATTCCTTTTATGGATGTCTTAAAATTTTCACTGTATAGGTCTTTTACCTCCTTAGTTAATTTATTTCTAGGTATTTTCTTCTTTTTGATTCAACTGTAAATAGGATCATTTTCTTAATTTCTCTTTCTGATAGTTATTGATGCATAGAAATGCAACTGATTTCTGTATATTGATTTTGTATCCTGCAACTTTACTGAATTCATTTGTTGGTTCTTACATTCTTTTGGTGGAGTCTTTGGGGTTTTCTATATATAATATCACATCATCCACAAATAGTGATTGTTTTACTCTTTCCTTTCCAATTTTGATGCCTTTTATTTATTTATTTTCTTGCCTAATTGCTCAGGCCAGTACTTCCAATATTATTTGAATAAAAGTGGTGAGAGTGGTCATCCTTGTATTGTTCCTGAGCTTAGCGAAAAAGCTTTCAGCTTTTCCCCATTGAGTATGATGTTAGCAATGGGCTGTACTGTTATTTTAATCTTAAGTGCAAGCCTGCAAAAATATATTATTTTCTCCTGTTTTACACATGAGGACACTGATGCCCATTGAAACTAAGTAACTATCAAAATAACCTATTCTGTAAATGATGCTACTCAATCAGAAGCTAGGACTATCTGCTTTGAAGTTTTCCCCCCATCCAATAGTAATGTTACTATTTATATTTCTTATTACTGATTCTAGATGCTTTTTATTTGAGTTTTTAAACATTTCCCAAGTTATAAGCATGTGAAATTAATTTTGTACTTTTTAATTGATATATAATCGACATAAAATATTGTGTAAGTTTGAGGTGTATGGTATGCTGATTGTCACATTTATATATTTCAATTTGAAGGGTACATACTTCCAGTTAGAGGATGAATAAGTTCTGGGGATCTAATGGACAACATTGTGATTATAATTAACAGAATTATGTTGTATACTTGAAAATTGCTGAGAATGATCTGAACTGTTCTCATCAAAAAAGAAAGAAATGGTAATTATGTGATGTGATGGAGGTGCTAGTTAATTTTGTATTTTATTAATCAAACTTATTCTTCCTTTCATGCGTATTGCGTTATTAGACCTTTCAAAAATATATTAACTATGGTGCAAGCAAACATCTTTATCTATTACAGACACCAATGGATTATGTCACTCCAGTGCTTTTTACTCACAAAGACTTTTCTCATTTTTTACAATAAAATCTAAACTTTTTACTTTGGATGTTTGAAGAAACTACACTACATTGATATAATGGACTAAAGTTAAGTAATAGGAAGGGCAAACTATCAATTCGCATAATACATCTGAATTTCACATGTGTTTTTCTAAATGAAAGAAGCTAGATCTGGCTCCTACATACCTGTTCTCTCATCTCTCTCATCCTTTCCATGTGTCCACTATGTTGAACACTTATTGGCCACTTTATATTACTTATATACAACATGCTTTTCATGCCATGGGCTTTCACACAGTTTCTGCATCCTCAAAAATCCTATCCATTGTTCTGGGCACGCCTAGTTTCTTCTGTCTTTTTCAATCTTAATTTTTTTAAAAAAATTATTTATTTGGTTGCACCAGGTCTTAATTGTAGCAGGCAGCCTCCTTAGTTTCAGCTCGCCGGCTCCTTAGTTGCAGCTAACCAGATCTTTAGTTGTGGCACGTGGCCTCCTTAGTTGTGGCATGCAAACTTTTAGTTGCAGCACGCATGTGAGATCTAGATCCCTAAGCTGGGATCGAACCCGGGCCCCATGCATTAGGAGCACAGAGTCTTAACCAGTGTGCCACCAGGGAAGTCCCCCAATCTTAATTTAATGTTACCTCCTTAGAGAAGTCTTCAGAAATAAGGAAAATAGCTGCATTAAGCACTGCAACAGATATATGCACTATTTATCTTGAGAAATATGGGTCTAAACCTATAGCATAAGACTTTCATGGGCATGGTTAGTATAGTATATAAAAAGTGACTCTCAAACCCTAGCACCATCAGAGTCACAACCCAAGACACTGACTGCTGGGAGCCAGTCCCAGAGACTCTGATTTACTAGGTCTGGGGTGGGGCCTGATGTTTTGCTTTTGTAGCATGTGGCCAGTTAATACTGATGCCGTTGGTCTGTGGACCACACGTGGAGAATCACTGTAATATAGGGGAAATTATGGGCATGGGGGAGGGGGAAGATGGAGGGAGAAGTACTAGATTCTGACTTAAGCTAGAAGGGAGAGGAAGCCAATAGCTGGCAACTGAGGAGGCAGCATGGACAGAAGAATCCAAGTTCCAAGGTTCATTTTTGACTTAGAATTTTTATTTATGAAGATTTTAAAACAATGAGTGAACTAATAAAATTGCCACTCATGAAAATATATTATTTGAGATATAGTCAAGGAACTGTAATATACTGTGTAGCAAAATGCTTCCTGACCAATATTAGATTTAATCAATTTATAACACATTTCAAAAAATTGTGTAATCACTAACATCTGTCTTCATGTGCGAAATGCTCTAAAGAAACCTATCAAAATTTAATTTGAATCCAGTGTTTGAGCAAATCTGGTTTAAATAATTTTTCTGTGGATAAGGGACAGCTTCCTTTCCTTCCTTCCTACCTTTGTATGTGTCATTATTTAAAAGCTTTATCTATGTGAAAGGTAGAACAGAAAGTGCATGAAACTGGAGTAGAAATACATGACCTCTACTTTTCTCACAGGGATATTTTGAAGGTTAACGAGATTTTCACTTGTTGCATGTTTGATGTCTTTTGATGAGAGGAACAGTATAAACATCAAATATTATTCTAGACAAAGGGTTCATTAGTGCTTTATTTTCCATTAATATTTGCCAAAACCAAATTGGCACTGAGTGTAATTCTACAGAATGTTTGGCAACCACTTGTTTTCTGTCAAAGTCATGTCAATATACAGATGGATTCCATTTTCACAGGAACCAAAATAAAGTGATATTTAAGATTAAAATTTGGGATGAAATAACTATTAATGTGTGAAATGCCTTAAGGAATTTATGCAGTAATGCAAAACTGTGATGAAATACAATAAAAGCTAACTAAATTATAAAACTACTCAGGAAGATAGATGAAGTTGGATGTGTTATTATGATGACTGTTGGCAATTTCATTTAATCACACTATACCAATAGCAAAGGGAATATTTTAAAATTACACATTGTGTAATTTATAGAATGAGTAAATCTAGCCAGAAATAACTCCTAATGTTTATATAAAGAAATTACATTTCCCTTGGGAAAAGTGGTGTTTGTTACTGTTCAGGCACATTGTAAAACTCCAATGATAGATTGTGAAAATTTTTTTTTGTGTGGGAGAATGTGCATAAGGGTGAAACTATTGAGAGTCATGAAGGAGATTCTGTGGAAGTGAGCTAATCTGGCAATATGAGGCATGGAACGCTTGATCTTTCACAGGGCTGAGTGTTAGTTAATCTTCTATGCTTTAGAATTATCTGAGATTAATGGATTTAATCATACTTAACAAAAGAAACTTAATAGAGAGTCTATGCAAAGAGAAGCAAACAGTCCTTACTTCCTTCATTCTTTCAATGGCTGTTTATTGATGGCAAACCATGTAGGTAGTACAGTCTTTGGCACTGGAGTTATAGCAACAAATGAAACTGGGTATGTGTTCCTATAGAATTTAGTGGCACTTAACTTATAGTCCATTAGGGGAGGGATCTAATTTAAAAAAATACGTATATAATAGATAACATATATAATATAAATATATGTAAAATGTATTGTAAGGGTCATAGTTTTATAGAAAAAAATAAGCAGTTTAGATAATAGGAATTGAGAAGATGCCATTTGAAGAGGGTGATCAGGCAGGAGTCTCTGAGGGAGTGATTTGAACAGACATCTGGAAGTGGGTGATAACCCTTGGAAAGAGATTTCCAGTTCAAAAGAATAGGGCAATATGAGTGGAGATATTTTTCAAGGACCAGCAATAAAGCCAGCATGAGCAAAGGAGAGCACGGGGGGAAACAGTGACGGCTTGGGGCAGATCATGGAGGCGTGCAGCAGACCACATTGGGCATAGTAAAATTTAGATTTTTAATCTGAAGTGAATGTAAATCCATTAGAGGGTTTTAAGCAGGAAAGTGACATGATCTGACTTATTTATAAGTGAGAAAATCTATCTGAATGTGGAAGGTTGCAGATTTAAGTAACTTTGCTGGAATACAGACATATGCTTTGTTGAGTCTACTAAGGTGATACTGTCATCCTGATGAAATACTCATTTAGAATACTACCTAAGTGGATTTTACCTAGAGGGAATGATAACTTACTGTATGCTAGGAATGTTCTATAAACACTTTACTCTTCCTGTGAAACATACGTATTATATCTATGCACAGTTTTAAAGTAGTGATAAAATGAACATGTGTAGTCTCTACCCAGATTACATTAAAGCCCCACAAGCCCCCTCTAGAGGTCTTTCAAGATGTTTGTTAAATATATTACTAAGAATTTTTTATGTCTGATTTTTTAAATATAATTTGCAATATTGTGATGCCAGCATATAAAAACGGATTATTAAAAGTTAACCTACTTGTATCCTGTGATCTTTCTAAATTGATTTAATAATTTAGTAGCTTCCTTAGGATCGTCTATATGAAGAATCTTGTCCTTTGTAAATAGAGACAGCTTTATTTCTTGCTTTCTAATCTTCACTTCATTGTTATCTTCTTTTAGTAGTTATTACCTCCAGAAAATGTTGAAAAGTGGTGAGAATCAGCATTCTTTCCCGTTTTCCTGATTTTAGGTGCAACTTGTCCATTTTTACCATTAAATGTGTTACTAGTGTGGTTCACTAGTAACAACCTTTATCAGGCTGAAAAAGTTTCCTTCTATTGTTATATTTCTGAGAATTTTTATCATGAATAAACAATCTAAAATCATGGTTTTTGTTCATCACATCAAGGCCATCTTAATGTAGGTCTTTCATTGTCTTTTCCCTTAAATGTGGATCAACGTTTCTTGGTTTTTGTATTCCAAGTAATTTTGGATTGTATTCTATACACTCTGAATGTTATGTTATGAAGACCCTAAATTCTGTTTTGTTTTATATTTTTTTCTTCTGAAGAGCATTGATTCTGGTTTGTTTGTCTTAGCAGGCAATAATCGGGCCCTACCCAAACTGAAAACTGTCTCTTAGGTGGAAGCCTAAATCTTAATTCAGTTTTTTCATTCTCAGAAAGAGTGGGTATAGTACATTTGTAGTTCAGAAGTCAGCCAGATATTTGGGAAGACTTTGTACATAACATTTGAGGTTCCCAATCAATGCTTCTCTCTTTTAAAAAATAAAAAACCTTATTTTCTAGCAAATATGGATGCCTTACATTCTACCTCTGATTTTTTTAGGCCAGAAAGACTGTGGGTTTTTTTTTTTTTTTTTTTTTTTTTTTTTTTTTTAGGATTTTATCCTTTACACAATACACTGACTTTAGCCAGCACTCAAGCTAAAGCTGGAAGAATGTGTAACTACTTCCAAGTATTGACTTACCTTCAGAATCTTGCTGCCTTTGGATAGTTTTTGTAAGTTTGTGTGTGTGCATTTTTCTTTAAGCTTATATTTGCTATCTGTGGCATAGCTGGTTCTGGTAGGAACTACTTAACCGGATAATAAGCAAAAGTCTTTATCCTTTTACTTGTAACCTATCTGAGTTTTAAAATTTTAAGTAAATTTCGTATGGACCGTTCTTAATCTTGAAGGTCTGTAACTGTGTATATTTCCTTCAAAATCTTGCTTGACAATTTAGCAGGGTATTACATCTATTTAGATAGTTATTTCTCCAATTGCAATTTGAAAATATCACCAGAATATCAACTGGCCTATCTTGATTTGCAGATGATATTATCCTATATATAGAAAAATCCCAAAGAATCTACCAAAAACTTATGGGAACTAATAAACAAAGTCAGCAAAGTTGCAGGGTACAAGACAAATACACAGAAATACATTGCATTTCTATATACCGGCAATGATCAATAAAAAAAGGAAATTAAGGAAGCAATCCTACTTACAAGAGCATACAAAAGAATAAAACCTCTAGAAATAAATTTAATCAAAGATGTGAAAAACTTGTATACTGAAAATTATAAAACAATGCTGAAAGAAATTAAAGACTTAAATAAAATGGAAAAACATTCTGTGTTCATGGATTGGATGACTTAATATTGTTGAGTTGGCAAAACTCCCCAAAGTGATCTACAGATTCAGTGCAATCCCTACCAAAATTCCCAGTGGCCTATTTTGCAGATATGGAAAAGTAGATCCTGAAATTCATACGGAATTGCAAGGTACCTAAAATTACCAAAATAATACTGAAAAAGAATAACAAAGATGGAAGTCTCACAATTCCTGATTTCAAAACTTGCTGCAAAGCTACTGTAAAAAATATATATATGATATTGGCATAATGATACAAATTTAAACCAATGGGGTAGAACTGAGAATCCTGAAATAAACTCATACATCTATGACCCTATAATGTTGAACAAGTTGCTGAGAACATTCAATGGCCAAGAGTAATCTCTTCAATAAATTATAATGGATTGGCTGGATATAGACAGGCAATAAAATGAAGTTGAACTCCTCTTTCACAACATATATAAAAATCAACTCAAAATATATCAGTGACTTAAATAGAAGAGCTAAAATTATAAAACACTTAGAAGAAAACATGGTATAAATTTTCATGATCTTCACTATGAATCCATGGCAGTAGATTCTTAGATATGACACTAAAAGCATGAGCAACAAAAGAAAATTGGGTATATTAGACTTCATCAAAATTAAATACTCTGTGTATCAATGGACATTATCAACTCAGGGGAGAGTCAGTCTTTAGAACAGGAGAAACTATATGCAAGTCACATATCTGGTAAGAGTTTATTATCTAGAATACATAAAGAATGCTTACAACTCTACAACAAATAGACAAACAAACCAAAACAAAAAAGAGAGAATCAAGAGTTTTGTCTGTGGAGGAGAGTGATTCCTCTTAAGGGTAAGAGAATAAACATCCAAAAACCTTAAAGAAAAGGTGGGCAAATGACTTGAACCAGCATTTTGCAAAGAAGATATACAAATGTTCAACAAACATTGGAAAAGATGCTCAACATCATTAATCATGGGAATGTAAGTCAAAACCAAAATAAGGTACTATTTGGCACCCAGTAGGGTGGCTCTGATGATGAGGATAAAAATAAGAATAAAAAAATAGGAATTAGAAGGAGAAGGAGAATGAAAAGAGGAGGAGAAAAATAAGTGTTGGTGAGGATGTGGAAAAGTTGGAGTCCTCATACATTTCTGGTGGGGATATAAAACCATGAAGCACTGGCAAGCAGTTTAACAGTTCCTCAAAAAGTAAAAAATTTCTATATGACGCTGTAATTCCACTCCTGGGTACAGATCCAGAATAACTGAAAAGATACTGAAACAAATACTTGTAGAAGAATGTTCATAGTAGCACTCTCCACAACAGTCAAAAGATGGAAGCAACTCAAATGTTCATCAAGTGATGAATAGAGAAACAAAACTTGGTATACACATTCTTAATTAGTTGTTAAAAAGGAATGAAGTACTGACACATACTACTATTGTGAATAAATCTTGAAACCTATGTGAAAAAAGCCAGACACAGAAAGGTCACATATTGTATAATTCCATATATATGAAATAGCCAGAATTGGCAAACCCATAGAGACAGAAAGCAGATTGGTGGTTTTCAGGGGAGTGAGTGGGGCTTGAGGATGGGCGAGTGAATGAAGAGTGACTGCTGAAGAGGTACGGAGTTTTCTTTTGGGGTGATGAAAATATCTTGGAACTAGATATAGAGTGATGGTTGCATAATGTTGTAAGTGTACTAAATACCACAGAATTTGTGCGATTTTTTTTTTTTTTTTTTTGCGACACGCGGGCCTCTCACTGTTGTGGCCTCTCCCGTTGCAGAGCACAGGCTCCAGATGCTCAGACTCAGCGGCCATGGCTCACGGGCCCAGCCGCTCCGTGTCATGTGGGATCTTCCCGGACCGGGGCACGAACCCATGTCCCCTGCATCGGCAGGCGGACTCTCAACCACTGCGCCACCAGGGAAACCCAGAATTGTGCACTTTTAATGGTTAATTTTGTGTTCTGTGAATTTCACCTAAAAATGGCAGTGAATTACCATTTTTTACCTATCAGATTGGCAAAAATTCAAGTTTTACAGCATATTCTGTTGCGAAGACTTGTGGGGAAACAGGTGCTTTCATAAATTGCTGATGGGAATGCAAAATAGTATAGATTCCATTGAGGGTAATTTGGCAATAGTTAGCAAAATTAGATGAGCATTTACCCTTTGCCTCAGCAACCCACTTCTAAGACTAGATCCCATAGATGCATGCAGTAGAAAAAAGACCAAACGATGTATGCACAAGGCTATTCAGTGGAACTCTTTGTAATATAATAGCAAAAGAGTAGAAATGGGATAAATCTCTATCAGTAGGGGCTCAGTTGAGTAAGGCAGAGTTTATGCACACAGTGGAGGGCTCTCTGTCTGTAAAAGGGTTGACACACTGCTGTGGAGAAAATTGCTGAGGTGGGTTGCTCCATGAAAAAAATCAAGGTAGGGCTTCCCTGGTGGCGCAGTGGTTGAGAGTCTGCCTGCCGATGCAGGGGACACGGGTTCGTGCCCTGGTCCGGGAAGATCCCACATGCCGCGGAGCGGCTGGGCCCGTGAGCCATGGCTGTTGAGCCTGCGTGTCCGGAGCCTGTGCTCCGCAACGGGAGAGGCCACAACAGTGAGAGGCCTGCATACCACAGAAAAAAAAAAAAAAAAAATCAAGGCAAATGTCCAGAATAGGCAAAGCTATAGAGACATGAAGTAGGTTAGTAGTGGCGTATGGCTGGGAGGAGGGAGACCAGGAGATGGGCAGATTGGGGGTCTGGATAGTTGAAAATATTCTAAAATTTAGTGGTGATGAATGTACAACTCTGAAAATTTTAAAAAATATATTGAATTGTATAGTTAAATGGGTGAATTTTATAGCATGTGAATTATATATTAATAAAGTTGTTATAGAAAAAGAGAAAAAGGGATTTGGTATGTGAACCCTGGACTCTCTCAGATTGCATATAATCAGTGATTGAGTTACAGTAAATAGTCCAGAGGCAATGGTTCAGATTAATAGAGATTTTCAGAAAATATTTCTATTTGGGTGGGAGGAAGTGATTTCAAGTGTAGGGTATCTTAACAAGTCAGGGAAATAAACTTTGAAATAAAACAGGAAGTGATTCTTCATCTGGAAGGCCAAGAACCAAACTATTGGTTCTTGTGAATGTGAAATGGGTCTAGAGAGTTATTTGAAACCTCTTTCTTACCTGATGAAAAAATATTTCAGGTTGGCTCCTGAAGGGACAGAAAAGCCAATGAAAAATTACCAGCCAAAACTGTAAGTAAGTTGATCTGGTATCTAATCTTGACAGGATTGTCTATACTGTAGATGATTTATAAGAAAAAGTCCAGAAGATTCCACAAGGGAACATTACAAATAAAATTAGAAAAGATGCCTAGGAAAGAGCTAGGCTTGTTGGCCAACTTTTCTTTGTTTAATCACATCTGAATCTTTATTCTCAGCTAGAATTCCTGTGGAATAGGTTATTTGTGCACTTTTCACAGTCAACAAATTGGAGGAAAATGAAAAAAACTGAGGTGAATCCACTGGCACAGAAAGTGATGTTAAAAGAAAAGAGTAAGCCAAATTCTTGGAGGCTGCAAGATGTCAGATGATAATATAAGTAGACAAAGAGTAGTTCATTATAAATTAGCCAACAAGAATAATTTTGCAGTGATTTAAAGCAATTAGTCACATCATCACATTAAAATCACTTTAATATTCAAATTATCTGTCACCTGTCAAAACAAGGATTTTAGAAAGAATAGCTTTCATGTGAAATATTCCATAGTAAATTCAAGGACATTCAATCCTTGATTATATTTTCATGAGTGAAGGGCACATGAATGAAATGAGTCCTATAGATAATTTGACTGATTTTTATATAGTAGGTACTGATGATTGAATATTTGTGGGATTAGTTTATGTTTAAAATTTACTTATGCACCTTAAAATTCACACACTGGATAAGATATGCGCAGAGAAATGACTCACCTTTAATCTGGCAAATTAGATTTCTTGATTTTAAGGAGTCTATATCAGATGCTTTCTAAAGTAGTGTTTTTAAGGGGCACCCGATACTGGTAGGGTGAGCTGGTATGGAAAGAATGATCATTCCCTTTTTTTAGAACCCTGACCAATATCCAAGTCAGTCCATTTAAAAAAAAGGGGGGAGAAATCTTGTTTGAATGATAAACATTTCATAGGAGACTTTATGATTGCAAATCAGAGAAAATATGAGTTTTCTCATTTCCTCACCTTATTTCCTCCGCAAAACATTTTGGATGCTTCCCAAGTGTTATTTCATATGCTAAAATCCAAGATGTAATAGGTTATTATATTTCCCTGTTGATTTTAACTCTAAAATGTGGATTCAGGATTAAACTCTGCTGCTAGTTTAGCTTCTTTCAGCATGTTATCTTCTTTTCAAATGTTATCCAAATGGAACACAAATGTTCTCTAAGAATTCACAGGGGTAAAAAATATTTTTGATGGTTTGCTTAATGTTTTAAAATTTGTTCTCATTTTTTCCTACTGTATAGAGACAATCTAAAAGCTATATTTTAAATCTGAGGAAAGAAATCCCACATGCCAGAGACCAGGAAATTTACTTATTTAATTTGTGATGGTTGAAAATTATGATCTGGACATCATGATATGGCAATTACTTTTTATAAACAGCAATTATTCTATTATTACTGTTGTTATTGTTATTACATTATTGCAGTTTAAGAAAATTATCTTAGTAATTTGCTTTTTCAGGTAAAATGTTGTCTTCTTGCTAGGTTTCATTATACCAAGCCATGAGCTTCTTAATGTTTATATTTCACTTGATACACAATCATTTCGTTAGTATTCTTTCACACATTAGTCTACTTTAACATTAACAGTATACAATTTATATGTGAAATCTAGATATGTCTCACAATTAACACTATGTCTGAATTGTTTTATCTTTTTTAATGAGAAATGTATCTCATTAACTTTATTATTCTTCAGCATAGATTTTCAAAACTCAATTGTGTTAAAACAAAATACATTTATACTAGGGCTTTAATAGTTGGCATTTCTTTTTCATTTTCTAAATATTTATTGTTTATTTACTATGTGCAGTTATTAGTCTAAGCAGTGAAAATGAATGGTAAGCCAAATGAAAGTTGTCTTAGCCCCTCTGGCGGCTATAAATTCTGTTATATAATGAATTACATAAACATAATTTTTTAATTTTTGGCTGCGTTGGGTCTTCGTTGTTGCGTGCGGGCTTCTCACTGTGGTGGCTTCTCTTGTTGCGGAGCACGGGCTCTAGGCATGCGGACTTCAGTAGATGTGTCATGCAGGCTCTGTAGTTGTGGCTCGCAGGCTCTAGAGCGCAGGCTCAGTAGTTGTGGTGCACAGGCTTAGTTGCTCCACAGCATATAGGATATTCCTGGACGAGGGCTCGAACCTGTGTCCCCTGCCATGGCAGGCAGATTCTTAACCACTCTGCCACCAGGGAAGCCCCAGAAACATAAGTTAGGAAAAATAAGGGGTGCTATAAATTTTAAAAGGGGAACTGATCCATCATGGATGTAATGATATCAATAAATGTCCTGAATATGTAAAGTTTTAGTTGACCTCTAAAAGAAGAGTAAAAGAGTAGGTGTTGATAAAGTAAATAGATGGAGGGATCCCATATTCTAGGAATGTGGAAAGTTCCAAGGGAAAGTGAGAAAGTACTAGCTGCAAAACACTAAAAGAATGTTGATATCAACTCCATTTTGACATTATCTGAGAGTATCTTACAGTGACTTTATCAATATCTCACTGCTGACCAGATGGAAGTATTGTGGTGGGAATGTAAACTGGCACAGGCACTATGGGAAGCAGTATGGAGGTTCCTCAAAAAACTAAAAATAGAGGTACCATATGATCTAGCAATTACACTCCTAGGTATATATCTGGAAAAAAATGAAAACACTAATTTGAAAAGATATATGTACCCCAGTGTTCGTAGCAGCACTATTTACAATAACCAAGGTATGGAAGTAACCCAAGTGTCCATCAACAGATGAATGAATAAAGAAGTGGTAAATATATACAATGGAATATTAGTCATAAAAAGAATGAAATTCTGCTGTTTGCAGTAACATGGATAGACCTGGAAAATATTATGCTTAGTGAAATAAGTCAGACGGAGAAAGATATCACTTAAATGTGAAATCTGAAAAATAATACAAATGTATATAGCAAAACAGCAACAGGCTCACAGATATAGAAAACAAACTAGTGGTCACCAGTGGGGAGAGGGAAGTGGGGGGCATGTTAGGAGTATGAGATTTAAAAATATAAGCTGCTATGTATAAAATATGTAAGAAACAAAATATATTGTATAGCACAGGGAATTATAACCATTATCTTTGTAATAACTTTTAATGGAGTATAAACTTTAAAAATACTGAATCGCTATGCTGTAACCTGAAATTAATATAATCTTGTAAATCAACTATGCTTCAGTAAACAACAACAAAAGAACTTGGTCTGTCTGATGCTAAACCTCCTGATGGTATAAATAAATACAAAATCTTTATCACAATATGGAAGAATTGTCATGATCTGGCCCCAGCCTCCCTTTCAATCTAATTTTCTATTCCATCACATTATATAACCTACATTCCTGACAAATAATATGGGAAAATCTTAGAGATCATAAACCAAATTTCATTTACCTTTCTATCTCCCTCAGGATCTGGCAAAATGTCTTGCTCTAGTAGGAACTCAATAAATATTTATTAAATTTTCATTAAAATTTCTATTGCCATGGAAGTGTAGTTTCAACTGTAAAAAAACAAAACAGATACTACTTATCAGATAGAAAAGCAGAAGAGTTTTTGTGTTGTTTCAATTATTAATTTGTTTTGAGAATAAAAACCAACTTAGCCAAAATAATATAATAAATAAATATTCTGTGAAAATTATTGCATAACATAGAGTGGTTAGTTTTCAGTAAAAGTTTAATTAATCCTTTAGCAAAATAAGTATGGTGTCACATATGTAAAGCTATTTGAAATATTTTAAGTTTTTGTTTTCATAAACACATAATTTATTTCATTTTGTTTTGTTTCACATAGTTTATAAGAAGGCTTAAATGTTAAATATATTTGGAACTTGGTGATCTATGAATAAATAAAACAATAATTAAGGTTTCTTTGTCTCAGAAACTCATTACTATTGTCTGAAATTCTGTCATTTGCTTTATGTAGTCAATTTGTAATGGGGAATTGTCATATAAATTAATAAACGGATAAGTTCACTTTTCAGTTATACTAACAAATTATATTACTAAATAAAAAACAGATTTCCTAATTATAAAATGCAATTGAGATATTATTTGAGATACATTCTTTAGTAAAGTTTCTAATGAAATTCTAAAGCCAGATGGTTGGTATTTTTATCATTATGAGATGATTTACATTCTTGGTGTTCTGTGGTTTTGTTTTATTATTCTCTGTGCTGTGTCCCTGGTGAATTTATGCTTTCTAACCAATTATGTAACTCTAAGCTCGGTTCACTTAGGGAGGAATCTGTGGCAAAGCTTAAGACAACAACTTTGTCTTCAGGCTTCACCATGATGCGGAAAGAGTTTTTATTACTCCTCTGCTGGCGGAAGGGGTGGGGTGCGGGTACCTCACTGATGTTGTGCTAAGTACATTAAATGAATTCCTTACTTAAACCCCACAATAATCTTTTAAGGAATGATTTCTTTCTGTTCCTATTTAATATGAAGAAAGTGGCATTCCTCTGGTCACACAGCAGTAAAAAATCCTGGGCTGTTTTTCTCCTATAATTTTCAGGTTCACATAGTTGGAATCTTCTGAGTTAGCCATTAAGCACTTTTGCTTCTAAGGGAGGTAGACCCACTAGCTGTGTTTTTAGGTTGAGCAAGGTGAAAGGTGCTCACACTTCCATTTTCTGTTTCTGTGACCTTGAGAAATTTATGTAATCTTTCAGTTTCATTCTCTAAAAAATGAGGATAATAATAGCACTTATCTTTTAAGGTTATTGAGATAGATAAATAGCATAAAGTGTGTAAACCATACTGCCCAGTGCCTTGTACCGAATCACTTTTACTGTTATTATTCTTAATGGTAGAAACACTGAAACAAGTAACCTAGTCAGGACTTGAGGTTTTTCCCCAGCAGCCTGGTTTAGGTGAGTTGTCTCTAATCTAGTCACCTGTGTAATCAGAGTAAATTTACTACCTCTAAGGATTTTCATGAAGATTTTAAACTGATAGTGTATATAATTCTCCTAGGATAAAGTCTGACATAGGTCTTTGCATATATTGGTTTCTTACTCTTCTCTGTGTGAATTACCTTGGCTACAATCTTAATATATGGGGAATGGAGCCATTGGAAGATGCAGGGACCACCAACTGAGTTTAAAAATCTTTATGAGTTTTTAAGTCTGTGTGGAACACTATTTGGATAACAGTATTTGGACTGGGAGAGATACTCTAAGGTGCCAAGTTGCAAGTGTACAATTTATGTGGCTTTTCAGATTAATATGTTATAAAGGAACTTGGCCAATTATTAATCCTTTAATATGTTATAAAGGAACTAACATGCCAATTCTGCTTTTAAAAGATTAACGCATTACATAATGAAATAAGATCCTGTGATTTTAATGTCTTTTAATGCAAATTTCACAACCTTTTGAAATATAGCTTTTTAAATTAATTTTAGCCAGAGAAAATACCTTAAAACATGTAGACTTATTTAAGTAATTCTTTAAACATATTAAACAATGATCTATTAAACTGGCCTCAATGAAAATATAGTTATATTAAACAACTTTAATATTGAATATGAAATTTTTTTTTGTCTCTGTGGAAGGGCCCTATTAATTGCCAAGTAAGATCTGTGAAAATACTGCATATAAATAAGCATTGATGTGATCAGCCACACTAAAATCAATTTTGGTGGTCAGATGTAAAAATTTGATGATAAAAATTAAATATTATGTAGTTTTATAGAAACAGTTTTAAATCATTATTTATACAAAATGGATTACTAAACTCTTTATGTCATTTAAAGATATTGTCATTTAGCAGAAATTTATGTTTTATTATTTTAACTAAAAGTTTTATATTAGTCGATTGAATCATATTCAGAGATCTGAATCATTTGTAAAATTTCTAGGAAATAATCCAAGTGTTTTAGATTATGAATATCCCGTATCTGAACAGTGGGATTACAACATATGTTTTTTTAACTGAAGTCAGCTATATATGATCACTTGCTTATAGCTATATTTTTAAACACTTAGACTTTGCATATGTATTCTGCTAAATACTACAAGTCAGTTTATATATTATTAATTTATATAGAATATCACTCAACAGGCTAGATTTTATACTTCAAGGGTTATTTATAAAATTATGAAGGGAAATTTTTACCATGTGTGCCATACATACTTGTTTTAGAACCTAATAAGGTAAAATGAGTCACCTCTGGGTTGGAAATCAACATTTGTGTAAAACAACATAATTTTTGATCAACATTTTACTAATGTACAACACTACAGAAAAAATTTTCAAAAATATAAGAAAATGTATCAATTGTGTTTTTTAGTTGTTTTTTTTTGTTATTTTATACTTTTCAAGAGTTCCAAACCTGAGGCCTTTTGGTTAATAGCAAGTTGATTTAATATTATAACCTCATTGATAGAGTTAACTAATTATTCTTTGTCTATAAATTCAAACACTATGGAAGCAGCTAAAATAAATATTCATAAACACTCTAAAATCAAATATAAAATTTTAAATAAGATGTAAAGAAACTGTATTCCCATCACAGTTCAGAATACTTCTGTTGACTATAAATAATCAATTTGATTAGTCAACACAGAAGAGCAATATATACCAACATTTTTCTTGGCAAAGGAGCTATAACAATGAACAAAACAAACAAAAAAATCATTGCCTATAGGAGCTTTCATTTAGTGGGAAAATTAGGCAAAAAGCAAGGAATAGTTAACATAATGGTATGAAAAATGGTGATGTGTACTAAAGAGAAAAATAAGAGGGGTTTTAGAAGGAGGTTAGGGAGTTGAATAAAAGAAAATACTGGGTTTGCAAAATTAAATAGAACAGTCAGGGAAGATTTCATTGAAAAAGTGACATTTTATTAAATATCTGAAGGTGGAGAGGGAGTCAGCCATGCAAGTCTATGAAGGAAGCACATGTTAGGTAGAGGAAACAGAAGTGCAAATGTCCTGAGGCATAGAACAGTTAAGAGGTCAAAGTGAGCCAAGAGGATAGTAGTAGATGTTGAAAACAAGACAGCAGGGCTGAAATGGAGTTGCTTATGCTAAGCTCTATGTCACTACCTTTGAGTGATCTACCTAAAAAGCAAGGATTTTGTAACTTACCAAATAATTTACTGTGCTTCATATTGTCTCTGAGTTTTTCACCCTGAGCAACTTGGAAAATAAAATTGTTTTTTGCAGAGATGATGAAGAAATAGATTTGCGTTGGGAGGTGGGGTAGTGGAATAGTCAGGAGCTCAGTTTTCAGTATATTGGTTTAATAGTTCTGTTAGATATTCAGGTGGAGATGTTGAGTAATTAAGTTGGTTACATGAACTAGGTGAGGAGAGAGCTATGGGCTTGAGATAATAATCTAGGAGATTTCAGTATATTTAAAGTAATTATGAGTTCACCAAAGATTTGATAGAAATTAGAATGTAGATGAAAAATCTGAAGAGATAAACTCTGGGCCCAACAACTTGCAGGGTTTGGGAATAAACAAATGATTGAGAAGGAGACCCTAAAAACATAGAAGAAAGACAATGAGACCATGGGTTACAGAAAATTGAATGAAAACAGGAGGTGGGAGTGAGTGATCAACTCTTACTAATGGAGCGGGGAGAAGGGGAATAGAGAACTGATTTTAATCTAAACCTTTAGTTCAGAATTGTCAAATTCAAGGGAATCTTATGTTATTCAACACAATAAAATTATTTTACAAATTAAAACTACATATCCAACAATGCCAAATAATTAATTCTCAATCTACTAATATGGAAATAAAATTTTCTGGCACTGGAAGAAAGAGGAGATTGTTCCTGGCCCTTTTAAAATAGCTCTGAGACAGAAACAGCCACTTTTTGGGGAGATTTGTGTTACTGTTACTTCATACTGTGCTCATTATCTCATCTGCTTTTTATGTTATTTTGGGGGGAGGGATATTTTCCCTGCTTGATTTTAGACATTTGCTACTAAACTCTTAAGTGTAGAACTTGGTGGCATATTGAAATTTTTTCCTTTGACCTCTTAATTAAATCTGAAGTTTACCAGCCTCTTTTTGATCATTTGACCCCTTGTAATTACTCTTGTTTCAGTTTTACTGAGCACCTCATTTTGACAGGTAAGACTGGTATTCTTATGACATGATAGAATATTAGCCAATTGACATTTAAATCTCAGACGGCTGGACATTTTCCTTAACTTCCTAGCCCTTAGCATGCTTTTATGAAAAAATAAAAAAATCCTTTTGGCCACATTAAGGGTCTCTCATTGTTTGGTGTCATCATGTGACAAATTCTGATCCATGATCTGTTACAGGAAGTGTGACGATTTAATTGCCAGTACAAGGTCGTCTAGAGCTTTTCTTACTCTTGCCCATCAATGGAACTTTGAGATGGTGGTTGCTCTATCAGTCTGGGTTCCTGAGAAACTAAGATAAGCAGAGCACTCTCTTCCCACCTGCTGACCTGTGATAGACATGTAATAAAACACAAAATACACCTTTGTTGTTTGAAACCCCTTAGTTCGAGATAACGTTTCATTTTTTTGTTTTGTTCTGTTTTTTAAAGTACAGTGTAACCCAGCTAATGTGGCTGAAATAGTTTTGTAGGAAGTCTGCTTCCACAGTTTTTCAAAGGATCTAGAAATCAGTGATCAGTGATGGTTTTTATCATTTACATTAATTGTTAAGTATATTTTCACAATTCTAATTTTTATTGTAAAATATTGGTTTATTTGTAAATATATTTAAAAAAATTTTAAAAATGAAGTTAATAAATTTTAAATAAAGCCATCATTGGTAATATCAAGGTATATTATCATTGTATGTCAATTACATTTAGTAATTATTTTAATGTTTTATTCTTGTTTATTTCAAAGTTGTTAAGATATTACTTTAGAGTTAAAATAAAATCCTCATAATAGCTCATCTTTTTTGAGCATTAATTACCTTCCAAACACTGGTCAAAGAGCTTAAGGTGCATTAATTTATTAAACGGATTAGCTACATTTGGTCCTGTCCAAACGTTTATTGAGACATTTGGTCTGCCAAAAAGGTTTTGATATTTTGTCCTATCCAAAACATCCATTGAGATATTTGACCCATGCCAAAAAGTCTTTGAAATTTGGTCCTGTCTAAAACGTCCATTGAGACATTTGGTCTATGCCAAAATGTCCTTGAAGTTTGGTCCTATCAAAAACATCCATGAGCATATTTGGTCCATGACAAATGGTCCTTAATATTTGAGCCTGTTAAAAATGTCCATGCTTAGAAAACATCCCTGGGTTCAAATAGCCCCTAACATTTATTTATACTTTTTGTTGACAGGATTAATACATAAATACTATTATGTTTTATTGGTCCAATAATTGTGTTGTGGTTGTATTGCCAATAATAACCTTTCTTGCCTTGGTAGACTTGGTAATCACATGTAGGGCTAAGTAGATGGGTCAGGGTTTGAATCTTGCAGAAGAGTGTAATTTATATTAACTATATATACTGAGGAAGAGTCCTACAGTTTGAGAAATGCACACAGGACAACAAGTCCAGGACAGGATCTCACAATGCATGATGTGTTAATATGCTGCTGGGCATTTGTTTGGATGTGGCTTGATCATTCAATAAGTGTAGAGTTTAAAAGGAGGAACTTGGTCAAGTTGCTATGTAAAATGGGCTGGAAGCACATTGAGGTAAACACTTTACAGAGAGTCTCACTCGTTTGGGAGGAGTGAGAATGGGTATGGCTCTCCTACTCCTTAGTGGTTGAGTGTAATAGACACCTTGAGGGTGATACTGGACATCTAATTAATCCTTCTACAATCATTCCCAAGGTTAATGGGCAATATTTCCCTTGAGTTGATGTCTTATAAAGGTATGATAGCAGTAGACCACAATAAGTGTCTGCTGCTGTTCAGAGAGGTTTTAGTGGGTGTGACTCCCACACATACCTGCTAATCAGCATGGACCATCACTGGCTGGTACCTACTTACTAGCTGATTCAGTCCAGATGAACCTGGAGTTGAATCCATAAGACATAAGTAAGGTTTTTCCTACCTAGGCAATCCATCCATCCATCCATAACCATTTTTCTGTTGCTTGTCAATAGGACATCTTTATTTGAAAGTTCTTAATGGAATATGGCAGAAATAGTATACTCACAAAAAGAAAAGCCAATGCTACCTTATAATGGCTTTTGTTACCTTTTCTATTTCTTTAACAGAGATAGGAGTAAAAGGTACAGTTGTTGTAAAGAGAGGGGAACCTGCAATGTCCAGTGTACAACTAGTCAGGATTTGGATAATATTACAATCATTCTAGATGGTCCAGGAAAACATCAGCACAAAGTTGGTATTGAAGAGGAAGTAAGGAAGACTGAATAGGTTGAAATGACAGGCAGAAGGACCAAACGCAGTACCATCACAGTTACTTCAAAGAACTCTCCATGATATTCATGATGAAGGGCAGAAAGAAACTCATTAAAGTAGCAAGTAAATAGAATTCAAAACAGACAACAATCTTTGCACGGAATTTAAATTCCAGAGGAGTGTATAGTGACCAGATGTGGAGCATTTTTTATGCATGATTCCAGTGCTCAAGATGATGAAAGAATTATTTACACAGCTTATGACAATATTTGATGTTTAAGTGCCAATACCACACTATTTAGCGATGGCACCTTCACAATGGCACCAACACAGTTCACTCAGTTATGTATGTGCACTGTGTAGTATTGGTTTACAGTATGCCACTGATTTATGTACTAACAATAAAAAGGCCAGAAGACACTTACAGATATAAATTTGAAAAAGTATTTGCATTTGCATAAGAAAGAAATCTCAGCATTAACCCTTCATTATGCATGATGGATTTTGAGATTGCAAATATGAATGCAATTAGACTATTCTTACTAAATGCACACGTAAATGTCGATCGTTTCACTTTTCACAATCACTGTGGTGAAAAATATCTTATTTAGCTCTAACATGTGAGTATATAAAAATGGAAAATAACACATGTAAGTGCATCCATGTTGTTTGGACTTCCATTTTTTTGTGGCTTTGCAAGATATAATTGAAACGTCTAAGTACATTGTGGAGAATGCAGAAGAACATTTAGATGATCTATTGTATTATGTTGAGACAGTATAAGTCCATGAAAGGTGTAGCAGAGAGAGAAGAAAACAAGAAGCTCCAAGATTTCAACCAGAAACTTATTGATTATACATCAGTACTGAATAGCAATCATAGGATGAACAATGCAGTGGAAGGCTGGCATAACAAATTTCAAAAGCTGATGGTAGTGCATCACCCTTCAACTTGGAGATTTATTGAAGTGACACAAGACAAACATAAAAGCAATGACAGGACAAATTAAAGACATTTTGGCAAAGTTAAATGTTTGTATTGTTTAACAAATCATGGACCACATTTCTCAGTGGACATGTTGGACAGGATGAAATGTCCTGCAAGGATTAAGTGTTCACAACAACCTGTGAGGTAGTTACCATCCCTGTTTAATGGCTGAGCAAAAAAGGAAAAGAAAGAACTTTTCCCAAACTACTCAACTAGTAGTTTGTGGAAGATATTTTGTGGGTGCAGGTTGTAGAAGAACTCAGAAAGTCTAATGGGACCTGCACTCTTAACCACTAGACTAGATTCCTGTGTGACTAAATAGTCCTTATACCCATTATTTTAGATGTTTTATAATGCACTTGACATTTGGCTGATATTGAACATTAATATTCTTTCCAATATTTTACATGAATAATTTTGAGATAAACATTGGGTAAGCTTTCCTCTTTGTGGTTCAGAATATTTCCATGACTTAGGTGCCTAGAAGTGTCTATTCTGATTTAAAGAACATAAGCTTGTTTTTTAGCACTTGAATAAAAAATTCCATATTGATATTTTTCTAAATTATTGTATTAAACAACTGCCAGCAGTATATGAAAGAGTCCCCGTTGAATGGATGTGCATCTAAATCAACCTAGAATCATGGGTAAATATAGTGTAGGAGGGACTAAGGCTATTTCAACATTGAGACTAGAAGTATGTGAAGGACAGTGTTAAATTACACAATTTCTTTATTATGCCTACCTTGTGACTTTCTCAAAAATCTACTTTCAGTGCATGTATTTATAAAATATTCATGTTCTGGATTCACATTGACTTGATTAAATGTAAAATAACAGTGTCCAATATTAGGAAATAAGCAAAATAACTGAAAAAAAAAAAACCCCTGTGCAACACTGTATCAGACCTAAAGAGAATGTCACACTGTTCAGTTTTAAATTAAGAGGACAAAATAAATTCATGATATAGTAGATAAGTGCAGGAGCATGAAGAAAATGTTTACCAGATTGAAATAACAAAGGAGAACAAATGAACCAAATCCAGGACTGAATAACAGAATTTCTATGCTTCTTTTGTTAAGCATTACTTTTTCATAGGCTTTAAAAGGATTTGACTTATTTCTTGTGGTTATAGAATATACAAAATCCATTGCCAATGACACTCATTATTATGCGTACAGAACCTGGTGTGTTAGCAATGAAGTGAACCAGAGAATAATGCTGGGAGAATCTTCTGCACTCTCTTCATTTACATTGTAAGCAGAGTCAGAGGTTTGCTAGAAGAAAGAATATTCTACATTTTTGGTCTGCTTTTTCCAAGTTTACTAGAAGAGTTCTTGGTGCCAAAGTTTACATCATTGTTTAGCTGACCCCCTTCTTACGACTCTGCTGTTAGTCACTCTAATTTATTCTAAAACTGTGGAAAAAGAGAAAAAAAAATAGTTGAAAGATCTTAAGATTGTTTTGTAGCTTTTATTTCTAAGAGGAGAATGTGTCCCAGTCAGTGTCTATAATAAATCTTGGTTGTTTGTGACAAATTACTTCAATTTTCTGATTCTAGGTTATCTATTTTTAAAATTTAGTAGTATTAGTAACTGTTCTATTGAAAAGGTTGTTGTGAGTTTGTGGGCTTTAAATAAGAAAGTGTATGTGGAGATTTGAAAACCATAACAATTATGTAATGTACAAGAAAAGAATTGCCACAAGAAATCCAATATTTAATAGTGGTTTATTAAATCTCTTCCCCAATACTATATCTGCTGTATAATTAGATTTTTAAAATTCCGTTCATAGCATGATCTAAATGGCTTTTCATAATATTTTAGACCATATTGCTTTTGTTCTTCTCTGAAAGGGACCACTGGGATATTTGACAGTGAGAGAAAAATAGATATCTTCTAGTTGGGATAAAAGATGCCATTATAAGAATAGATTCCTTGAATAAGTAATAACAGAAATACACCTCTTTTTTTCTAAATGTTATTCTCATAATATTTCCATGTATATAAAATGTATTTTTACTTCTGTTATAAAATATAAAATCTGATATATAGTTAAGTGGTTTTACTACATTTAGAAACCATTTGGGTCCAGATTTAAGCCTCCATATCTAGATCAAATATAACTATTTAAGAATATACTAATTGGTTATCCCAAATTCCAAAACTGATCTGAGAGTAGAGGCAGTTAGGAGCCATAGCCCCAGTGCATGCCAGGCAAGTTAGTGTTAGCATTTAGTACTTATTTCTGCCATATGCTGGAAGGCATTGTGCCTTTATGTATTGACATTTCCTTTGATACTTCCACAATATATGTTTCAAAGACCAAATAAAGTAGTTTTACAAAGTAAAATTTGGATTTTGATGTCTGCTCAGGGATGGATATAGAACATTAGAAACTTGTTTTACTGTACTGAATCTGATATTTATTCAAACTCTGTGGGAAATCCAAAAATAGATTTGCAAGTTTCTATTCATGTTTTCAAGGCCCTGAATGAGAAGTTAACAGGAACTTTCCTTCATCAGTCGTATTGTGGTGTGATTTCTAGCTTGAAACATTGAGCCTTACACTGTAATAGTTGATTTAATGGAATAGGAATTTTGGTTTCTAGTTAGATTCCATTAACATTCATGTAGGAACATGGTTAGAATTGAACTCAGTTGTTGTTTTCCAGTTTCACAGATGTCCTTGCTTAAAATTTTACTGTAATTTTCCTAATACCAATTCTCTGTATAATATACAATTTGAGAAAAAGATAAAGTAAAATTCAATATTTTTGCTTCGTATTATGATATTATTACTTTAGGTAAATATATCAGTCTAGGTATTAAGTATAAAATAAGTTGCAGGTGTCTGTAATATACTGATTGTCAAACAAATAATAAGATCATGAAATTTACCAGAAGATAATTCACAATAACAAGGCACCATTTAAAACACACATACACCTGGGCCCCTATAGTTTATCTGTCTGTTTCTCCGAAAATCAAATTGAGAACTTGTTCACAGGAACTCATAAATCGAACCACGTTCTTATAAAAATGCAGCATTAAAAAATAAAATGCAGCATAAAAATTAGGCATCTGGGTATCTGGAACTCAAACCCTCTTTAAACATTAAAATCAGTGCTTAAATTGCTTCTAAAAGTGAACAGGAAATGCGTCCTGGCTGTGTGTTTTATGTGGCCAGAAACCTTCTGTATGTGGGCTGTCGAATTATCCAGACACTTGGTGTGAAACTGAACATATTCAAGATAAGTCGCAAATAGGTGTTGTTAAAATAATATGACCTGGGTCTTCAGTTTGATGTGTTTATTTGACAGTTTTCTAAAAAGGGGAAGTGAAATTGTCCTGTGCATTTTTCATAAGTCAGTTATTGTAAATACATTTATACTTGTCTCTGACTCTGTGTCTAACTAACAGCAAACTCAAATTGGAAAGAGAAAGACTGAAAGACGTATTTATTTATTTACTTTTAGTATCCGCTATATGAGTTTTCAGACTCAACTGAATTTTAAGGGCATTTTATTCAGATCAGTGAATATGGGGAGATAAGAGATAATTCAAAAGAATATTCCTTGAACTTTTAATTATCCCCTGCATCTATTGATATATAGGGAGTCTGTGAGTACGAGCATTTTTGTTGCTGTAGTTATTTAATTTTTTACTATATTAAGAATGCATTAAAATTTAAAGACACAGAGCACTTGCCTAATGGAAAAACAAGTAGAAAGAGTGAATTGTTTTACTGACTACTTACTATGTTCATAACATGTCAAAATAAAGACGCCTCTTCTCTTTGTTATTTATAAGACTGAGGTTCCCTCCCATTGCCCTCAAAAGGTGAGAGAAAATAATTCCTAAGTCACACTGCAAATATCACCATTCTAACATGGAATCATCTCCCTCTTCTCACTCAGGAGAGCAGGGACTATGAGTGATGATGTTTCATGTCAATGCATGAGGCCTGAAGTCAATGTTTAGAACTGTCTCCAGAAGCCAAGGAGGTTTAAGATGGGGAAGTATATATTAATTAGCAAAGCTAATGCCAAAAAAAATCAAAATAAATAGAAGGTCATGAAAGCCAAATATTGAGGTTCACCTGAAAGCCATGGATAAATTGAAAATAAAATAGATATAAGCATAGAAACTCCATTTCTGTTACTCTCTGCAATGATAAACACCAAGTTGGAGACAGGCTGGGCAGGGCTTCTTTTCTTGTTGATCTTAAAGAGTAGATTCACCAGGTACAACCTGACAAGTCTGTTATGGAAAAGAGTATCAGTGATGCTTTCAATATTTGTGATCACAATTACAATAGCAATAATAATGGTTAACAGTAGGTTATCTTAGAACAGAAAGGCAATCTTTCTCTGTGCTGGTCCTTCATCTCAACTATTGTCAGTGGAACCAAGTCACTTATGTGTATTATAAAAGTAACTTCAATGTGTTTTGATAGATCATTCACCTTTATAATTATTTTTGTGTATGTTAATACTAGAATTATATTATTTCTTGGTACACCCAAAATACCTTTTGGATAAATGTCAGTGGCAGCACTTGGTCCCAAGCTTTGGTTGTGGGGGAAAGGTTATAGATAAAGACTGGAAAAAATAATTCCTGGGCAAGGACTTAAAATTAAAAACCTATATTGAAAATAGTGCAAATCTAGAGACCAAAATTCTTATATAGATTGAAGATTAAAAAATATGAATGAAGTTAAAAATTTAGGAAACATTCAAGTATTAAAGATGAAGGGAAAATAATAAGACAGCGTGGCGTAACTGAACGTGTGGAGGCATAAGCTGCAGAGATAGGGGATCCAAACCTAGCTCAGCTTCTTACTAAGTATAATATATAAATCTCAGTTTCATCACCTAAAGATGAGATTCATAATAGCTAGCTTACTGGTTTGAGATGAATATTAAATATATCAAGAATATAACAAAATATTTTAGTAAATGGAGTAATTGTCTGGCAAGCAGTCACTGAATCAGGGAGTAAAAGTAAGAGTAAGAGTAAGTAGGAAGGAAGAAATTTTTCCAAGGTAGTGAGATGCAAAGTTCAGGGAGTCAGCATGAGGCCAAGCAGTTTGGCCAGTAACAAGCAAACTTTGAAATGTATTTTTCTTTAACTATTCCATAGCTGTAGACAACTGTGTTAATTTCAATGTTTCTGGGGTATCCTGTAGTATTAGGTACTTTGCCTAAAATATAGAGGATGATCATGAAATGGCTTTAATGAATAGATATATGTATAGAGCAGATAATGCAGTGTAATGAGCACTGGGTTTTAATTGAGGTTCTTATTTCCAGTTCCAAGTAAGTCACTGGATAGCTGTGAGAAACTGAGCAGGTGATTTAATCCCTGGAAGTAGTGTGGTCAACTGATGAAACAGTTCTTAAAATGTAGCAGATTTAATTTTTACTCATAAACAAAATTTATTTTTAATCTTAGCTTTTTTTTTTTCTCTTAACTCTGGACATATTCCCCAAATGGCTATGGCTTAGGTTCCAAATGCCAGTATGGGCAGTGACTCTTCATGACATCATTAGATGTGCTGTTCAAATAAAATAAAATTACCACTAACATATGTAAAATATAATTTAAGAAGTAACCAAAGTACACCCAAAAGATGTGGAATCTTAAAGCAAATATAAATGGGATTAATGTTATCTACACCATGTATTGCTCCTCCCAAAAAGGAAACTTAAGAATGGATAAGGCGGTCACTGGGAAAGATTCCTTTCCTGTTAAAAAAAATAACATCATTAATTATCACTGTTTGTATAATCAGCCACTGTAGGACTGAAAACAAGTGATACTCTATCTGGCAGTATTCTGAACTCTGCACATTTCATGTTGTAATTGGTGAAGTTGGTCGTGTTAAGAAAGACTCAACATGGTTACAGAAGAATTAGAAAATAGGAATTTAAAAGCATCAAGCCGTGGATATACTGTCACATAATTTGATTTTTTTTGTTGTTTATTCAACAAATATTTATCGAGCAACTATCCTGTTCTTGGCCATATTCTAGATGCTAGTGAGAATGAGATAGACATGACCCTTGAATGTTTAATTTCATTAAGTACTACAAGCAGGTGAACATGAAACACATACGTAAATGCCAACAAATATCAAATAATGATGAGTACAATCCAGAAAATTAAAATAAAGTGACGTAATTGAGAATAACTGAATAATCACTTTAGATGGCCAGAGCAGATTTCTCTGGCAGCTATGTCAGTAATAGGTGACAGAATAATAGCAGTGATAGCTATAAATGCCTTTACAGTGGTCACTTGCAGGAAAGTGGTAGCTTGAACTAGATTTAGGTTAGTGAAAATGAGAAAATAAAAATATCGGTGCTATGTTTTGGGATAGTACTGAGAGGAATTACCCATATATTTAATGAGGGAACTAAGAAAGGAGGGAAACCAGGATAAAACACTAGATGTCTTGCTTGAGTTCTGGGTCTATAGTTTTAATTACAGAGCTGGGAAAGACTGAGGGAGAAGAACTTGAAGGAGATAAATAAGAGTTTTCTTGAGGAAGGTGCATTAAAGTTTAAGAATCCTCTTATATATCCAGTGGAGAGGTCAAGGAGACAGCTGGAGTCCAAAAGAAAGTTAAGAACTGGAGATGCAGATTTTAGAGTAGCCCATATAGCTTAATAACTCTGCTTTTATTGATCCTCAAGGCATGGTGCTACTCCTCCTCTCAGTTTTGGTTTTTACAACCTAAAGCTTCCTTGATTTTACGTTTTTTAAACTTTGAATTCCAAAGACTTTCCCACCACTTACATTGGCTCTGTATCATTAACCTCAGGAAATTTACAGAACCTTTCCAATACTTAGACTATAGTATAAAAAAATGGTTTCATGCATGAATTAAACAAAAGAACATTTGTGTCTGAGTCATGGGGCTCTTTCCACTCTCTGGAATTTTGATTCTTTATCTGTAAAGAATAAAATTTGGTGGTGTTTTTAATTAACAAAAAAAAATCTTTGAAACTCTGGTTGAAAAAAATGTCTCAAGTGGAACCTCAGGAAATATAAGTAAAACAGATATGTTCTGTTTAAAGGAGACTAGAAAAATTCAGCCTTTTAAGTCAACACTCTATGCCACTCATTGGGTACTCAGACCTGCCCACTTAGGGCTCTGCTTATGTGCCATATGATTAGATGGTACCTAAGGCCCCCTGTGGGACTAATGATTTTATTAGGTTATTGCCTCCGGATGGAAATATCTCCTATGGATTCAGCTGGGTCTGAATTAGTTTTAGACTGTTGCCAATTCCAGAATCTGCAGGTGGTAACCTACACACGTGGGAGCACCTGGATAGGCAGAGGTTAGAGATGGAGACAGAATCTGACAGTCAGAAATGTTCTGTGTAGTGCAGAGCAGTTGCTCTGTGATTTGAAACACATGGTACATAATCTGCAGAATCCACAGACTGGAAAAACTACACACTGATAATTGAGATTTCACAGTGTGACATTGTGCATCTCCTCTTTTATTTAGAATCACTGGCCAGGGTGCTAATCTACATCAGGATTTTCTAAATAACTGAGAAATTAACCACTTATGCTTTTTTTTTTTTTTACTGTTCAAACTGCTTTCACTTATACAAAATGAATAATAATGAATAAATGTATTATCTTCTCCAAACTTTTAAGAGTACACATGGAATGTATTTTAGCAGCATTTCCTTTATGAATCTCAAGTTATTGCTATGAACAATAATATTTATGTTGTGCTGTAGATAGAGAAGAAACTCTGTATATGTTAACAAGGTTTCAGAGGACTGACTAATTAAGCGTATAATTGTTTTACCAACTGTATCAATTTCTCCTCACAGGTTTGAATTGTTTGTCTCCACTCTGGTTAACAGATGCCCTTAGGAATTATTCAGATGTATGTACTATTTTTCATCCCTGCCTTCAGTACTTTTCTGAAGTAAAAGGACTATCATTTCAAAGGTTATTGTAATCAGAGCAGTGATTGTTCTCTTCTCCCTGTTCATGCCATAAAAGTTATCGAGCACCTACTCTATGCCAGGAATTGTTCTAGGCATTTGTCAGTAAACAAAATAAAAATCATTGCCTTATATTCTAGCAGTGAAGAGAGACAAAAACAAACGAACAAAAACCAAAACAAGAAAGCGAAGACAGGTAAAAATACCTAAAAATAGGTAAAATATTGAAGGTATAAGACCTTGTGCTATTTTAAAAAATGAAAAATAATGAAGGATACTAGAGATTGGGAATATTGGATGTAAGGAATGTTGGAGCAAGAGTGCAGGCTGTGATACAAGATGGACCTTATTAACATGGTGACTTGGAGCAAATATTTAAAGGAAGTGAGGGAATTAGTTGTGCAGACATCTGGGAGAAGAGCCTTCTAGGCAGCCGGGAAATTAGCAAACTCCCTGTTTGGGAGCATTCCTGGAACAACACAGAGGCTAGTGTGACTGGAATGAATAGTGTTGAGGGAATAATAACAGAAGATGAGGTCAGAGAGAGGACAGAGAACAGATAATGCAAAACTTCATAAGCCATTGTAAGAATTTAGATTTTATTTAAGTTGTGATTGATTCTCCTATTGGAGCATGCCATAAACTCCAAATAGCACCTTTTCCCATCAGAGGTACCTTTAGTGCCATAATTCCTGCCAAGTCATATGACCCAAGTGGCAGGATTTCTTGTACCATGGCTGGACCTGCAGCAGAATTCATTCATGCTGTGGAGCTGCTGGCCTGAAGCAAATAGACTGCAGATATTTCTCCATCAAAGATGAGTTTATTTGGAATCAGCAGAGAATTGCAATTCAAAGTCTGCAACCACATGAGCCACATTCAAGTCCCTGCATGGGAAGGGAAGGAGAAAGATTTTATAGAGAGAAAAAGGTAGTTGGGAGGGTCATAATAAACAAAGAGCCCATGGCTTTTCATTGGCTGAGTCATTGTCAGGAAAGAAGAGGAATCTTTCTTTTTCCATTGGGCTCTGCTGTTATCACAGGGTGTGAGATTCCCCCCCCCCCACACTTTGGTCTCCCACCTCTATTTAATTGAGGTTTCTGTTTATTAATTTTTACAAACAGCTTTTCTTGTCACTTGATGTATGGCTGGAGAAGTATCATCAAGCATGAATAGGCTGCTTTCAGAACCCAGAGAAGCCTGTCAGGTGTTGTGCTTCCTCCTTAATTATTAGCCTGTGTGAGATGCGATGATATATGCTTTAAGTTGGAGGTTATCCCAGCATCCTGAGGTTCACTAAATTCCCTAGTACTCCACTGATGCAGCAGGCCCCTGAAACTTCATAGTGTTTATGTCTTTTCCTCAGGAGTATGTGTTTTACTAAGGCTTCCAATTTATTTGACATTTCCTTGTTCATTATATCCAGTCAGTGTTCTGTTATTGGTAAAATGGATATTCTACAGAATGTCCAGGTGGTTTAGGTCTCTTTGGACTATATTATGACAGACGGCAGAAGGGTTAACTTAGCCTGGAGTAAAGTTGTAAATGTGTGCTCTATTTTTCATCCTATTTGATTGTGAACTGCTTCTGATTCTCCTTCTTCAGAGGTAAAAAAGAAAGTACTTGCCAGATCAATGACCCCATACAATGTACCTGAGTCTTTGTTCATTTTTTTCTAGCAGATTCCACATCTGCCATAGCAGCTTCACCTGGGGTTCTATGTGGCAAAGCTTGATCAGTGGTGTCTGCTACTATTCGTCTTCTTTTTATAGTAGGAGGAATGAAATGAGGTATGATAGCTCCATAGACTTTTTTTTTTTTTCCATAGACTTTTTATTGGGTTAGCTTCCTTCGAAATCCCAATTATTCATCCTTGATTTCTTTTTGTTGTATTACTGTGGTGATCTATTGTTGGCTACCCATCTATCTTGACCTATCCTCTATTAATTGTCGCCATAGTTCTCTGAAGTTAGGCCTGCCTGCTGCCTTCAAATGTTTCCACTCTTTGTTATCATTGGGCCTATTTTTCTTTGAAGGCTAAGTGTTACCACTTGGTCTCTATCAGTTCAGGATTCTATCATGCCATTGCTATCAGTGAGCCCAGTTCAATAACAGCATCTCCTTCAGAGATGCTATTGTCTACAGGGGAGAACCTTATTGCTTTGGAAAATAGTATATTCTAGGGTGTGCCATAGAAGATAATTGGCTGAAATTTTCTGATGTTATATGGTATATTCACTCTAGTATGCACACTTCTCTGTGGTTTTTTATCCTTGTCTCTACCATCTGCCACATCTATTCTGGTCTTTCTACAACATTTAAGGTGGGACACCCCTTTCAGCAAGCTTCCAGTTTCCAAACCCCAATTTAGCAGCAGCATATTAATTTCATTTTTCTGAGGTCCTTTCTACAGAGTTAAATACTGCAAAGAATGCTCCTTTATTGGTAAACTCTCCTTTTTTCAACTTCCTATCCCTTTGCCCTATATTCATCATTTTCAAAATTCATTCCCTTTCACCACGGGAAGCTCAGCACTCCCTGGGAAATGTTGTGACTCAACCATAGTTACTGGTCTAGTGACCAAGAAGGAAGGAAGGAAGGAAGGAGTATATCCTCACGTGTGGTCTTGCAAGGAAGAGACCTCTGGATTATTGTTAAACAAGAGTCAGAAATTGGGTCACATCTGCAGATTTTCAAGTGCGTTTAGCCAGATGTGTACATCCCAAGTTGCAGATTACCTTCCATCCCAGTTCATGCTTGAATCGAGAATTAAACCTTCTCTGAAACTCTGCTACCCTTATAATGACATTCTGTCCCTTGGCCTCAACTTCTTCTGTTCCTTAGCTCCGGGAGAAGAGGATCTTTTTATATACTGACAAGAAAGTCTTCTAATTTTTACACTTCACCTTAAATTACAGAGTAATTACCCTAAGCTCTTCATTGTTTTCCTCCAGTGCATTCATTGTCCTATATAGTTAGTATTTTCGCTAATTTCTCAAATACCTGATGTATTGTATGCAAGACTGTGTTCTCTTTTACTAAGATTATTTTATGTCTGTGAAATATATAACAATGTCACCACGAGAATTTACCAGGGGCTATCAGTACTCTACCACCAGTGATAGCGTATTCATGCCAGTCAGTCAGTTGGTGATTCAGCTCCAAAATCCCATCTTACAGTCTGCTTCTAAGACCACACTTCGGACCAACTCTCTTCAGTCAAAATCTCCAGTAGGCAGAATCAGAAATGGAGATTTCACCCAGGTGGATTATCGTGGGAGATGAACGACTGTAAGGAATAAGGGAAGCAGGGTAGAGCAGAGTTAGAAATATGACTCAGTTACAACAGAGGCCTTAGCTGATGCTACTGGTAATTCTGGAGCTAAGATGGACCCTCTGAGTTGTCCAAAGTTTAGGCAAGAGTGTTGGGCCTTGTTATCCCTACATTGAATATTCATTGGATGTAAACTACTGTTGGAAATGGGGCATAATCTTGCCACATGAGCTTCCATACATTCGCATCAGGAAACACTGGGAGAAGAACTCAGCTGTGATCTCTAAGCAGCCAACACTCCTAGCGCCTGGGGGAATGAGTGCCTCCGTGCTTGTGAGGGATCTTGGCAGCGAGTACAACATCCAGTATATCAGCAGAGAGAAAAGTTGTGGGTAAGGCAGATTTTGGGAGAACACAGAATTTAGTTTTAGATGTATCCAGTAAGAAAGATCTATTTGACAGTCAAACGGAGATTTGATTAGGCAGTTTGATGTGAGTCTAGAGTTTAGTAGGGAAGTTGAACTTTAAAAAAACTTATTTTTCTGCATGTGCTTCTGAGTTGCAGGGCTGATGTTAATGGCTATTGAAATTCTCAGACTGTACACTGTTGTGCACCTGTTGTTTGTTGAATGTCAGTCTCTCACATTAGAATATAAACTCTACACGTTTTGGGTTCACCATCCTATTCCTAGTATCTAGCACCTAGAAGCTCAGTATAATTTTGCTGAATCCCTGCCAGGTCAGGGTGTACCTTTACTTCTACTCAGAAATTTAATTAATTAAAGTACATAAGAATGTCATCTTTTGGTTGCCTTTTAAATATTTTCATTCCATGTAGAGGGATACTTTTTCAAACTGCTTTAGAATTCAAAGATCTTAGAAATATGGAGGTTTTAGCTTAGAGTTAATCAGGAATTTGATATAGCTCAATATGTTTATTAAATTATTCTTGATATGATTTTCTACATTATAATATTTTTAAATTATAGCACATGCATGTAGGCACAGAAAGCAAGTTGAAAAAAGTTGCAATAATCCCTCCTAGGAAAGTGTATGGATGTGCTTTAATGATTCTAGAAAAAATATGAAGCATTCACTATTTTTAGCAATCATTTATTAGCAAACAAAAGAAGGCTTTTTCCATCGATAATTTACCTGTTTTGTGAGAAGAGATTCTATCAAATTCCATGACTTGACACATTTAAGCCTACTATAAGCAGAGTTAAGATATCTTATTGTCCTTCCTAAAAATTAAATATCTCAATTTTGATTAAGTTAAATGTAAAGAAATTGGTTTATTCTCCAAGATATATACTAAAAGGAAGTAGGGCATGCTTTTCGTTGGTCTCTTCATGTTATTAATTTTCTAATTGTGAAGAGCTCTTGTGAATTGCAACTCAAATAATAAACGTAACATCCTCTGAGGTCAGTGACTTGACAAGAGAAGAAACTACAAAAAAAAAAACTGTGTGTATTTTCAAAGTGCTAATTATTAGTGTAAAAAATTAAGGAGTTATAAAATGGGTAGAGTATGATGGTTTACTAGGTTGAAATAATATTGCAGATATGATGATAGTTAAAACCAAAAACTCTATATTGCATCTTTGAAAATGTTATTCTAGCATGAAATACACGTATAGTATTTTTAAAAATACAGAGCAAAGTTATGCATCATATAAAATAGGCTAGCTCAAAATATATGAAAGGTGAAGAATTTCTGTTTGAAAATCATCCTGACAGCTGAATCTGGTAAGAATTATGTAAATAATTTCAAAAAAGTATTATTCACTCTAATTTGTGAGAACTTTCTTTTACTTCCTGTGGACTGCAATTTGAAGGAATGATATATTCAGACATAGGTGGGTGTATGTCTTTATTGAGTTAGAGATGGCTAGATTTCTTATGTAGATTTATATTATCATTATCCAGAAGCACTACCTTATGATCAGATATTTAAGGAATATCACTAGGATAATGATGCAACAGTCTCTGTTCTTATAATTGTCTTTAGAAAGGGTTATGATGAAAAATAACATACAAATAAGGGACAAAGACAAAAATTTCTTTTTATCATAAGCGAGAATCACTATAAAGAACTACATATTAGATAAAAAGTGCATTTCATTTCAACAAGTTTCTTTTGAGTATCTACATTTGACATTTTACTTGTTTCTGGATTAATGGAACTTAATGTGATTTCTGAAGACACAGATAAGAAGAGGAGACAGATTCTAAATAAATAATCATTGAAACATAAGTACAAGTAAGTTGTGAGACAATCTATAATGTAATTACAAAGTTATGTGAATTTATTAAGATTTGTCCTATTTGTGGACATCATTAATGGCTTCTTAGAGGAGGATAATGATTTGAACTAGTTTCAAAAAACAGAAAAAATTTAGCTGGAGAGGAAGGGAATTCTAGGTAGAAGGACTTTTATAAAGGTAAAAATTGGGAAAGACTGTGAGCATAATTATCAATAATATAGCCTGCCATTCTTTCATGGCACCAAGTCCGTCTTGTCCTCCCTTCAAATGGAAGTATTTTAAAACCATTCCATGATTTCCAAGTTTCCATTCAACCTGCTTGTCACGTATTTCTAGACCATTGCTTATTAAGGAGAGCAAAGAGATGGACTATAGTCTTCCTATAACTAAGCCATCTCTAGGAAAATTCAAGTTTTCATCTTTACAATAGAATAATTTAACGAATATCTCCTCCAGTATGGGTCTCTGTCTTG
The DNA here is from genome assembly GCF_949987515.2 of Delphinus delphis. Lineage (NCBI taxonomy): Eukaryota > Metazoa > Chordata > Mammalia > Artiodactyla > Delphinidae > Delphinus > Delphinus delphis. The sequence continues at coordinate 67,380,577 of NC_082693.1, forward strand.
ATAATCCCAGACCTAAGACCCTGCTCCACCATGTAATAAAGGCTACATTTGGAGATGAACCCTGGAGATAGCCCCACTCTTTGTGACTTGGTCTACCCAAAAATATGTTATTTAAGCTTGTGAATTGGATCATTCAAACGTATGTAATTCTTTCTGAAGGTTAAGGCAGATTATCTGCCACCCCACCAGATGGAAGTGAGACATCAGATCTATTTCATTCATACAGAGGGTCTAGAGATCTTTGTAAAGAAGGAGAGTGTGGAGTTTCATCCAGCTAAATATTTTGGCTTCAGTGAAGACAAAGACCATTACTTCTGCTTGATTATCAGTCCAATTTATTCAGTGTCCACTACTCAGGAAGAGTAAGTTTGCAGAAGAAGATAATGGATTCAGTTTTGAGTGTGGTGGAATTTAGATTCTCATTAAATGTCCATTGTAAATACTACTACTACTACTAGCTGTCATTAATCAAATGCTAGTTTTGTACCAGGGCTGGAACTATATTCTTTACATGAATTGATTTATTATTTGTGTAATGAATACCTTATATAGATAGATGAAGAAATTAGAGTTTAGAGAAAGAACCAAAGAAAGAGTTAAACATGTCCCATATACTTGAAAGTTATCCAAAGAGATGATAGTTAAATTTGTGAAGTGTATATAACTGCTAAGGGAGAGTGTATATGGTGAGAAAAGAGGGCTGATTATTAAGCCTGACCAAACCCTTTTACTTGTGTAGAAATCAGATGGCAAAAACTAGAACTATCAGTGGAATTCCAAGTGGCTGGGCAAGGGAGAAAGTGTCTTTTCTTAAAAACAGAGATGTGTTTATGTGGCCAAAAGCAAAAACACTATACAAAGGTGTGATTCATAAATATTAGAGCCAGGTGAGCATAAGAACAGTGAAATAAATGTAAATGGAGATCAAAATGGGAACAGAGGGCATTTTCTACCATTGGCTCATTTCTTCCACTACTTATGTCAAGGTGCTCAGGTGATTAAGATGCATTTATTAGTCCAGAGTTACGGTAAAGAGAAATGAGAATTTGCTTATCATTCGGGGGTAGACGTGGAAAAGAAAGCAACCCAAAAACATTACGGAAAATTAAAATTCTTGGATATATCTGTTAGTGCCCTGAGAAGAAAGAGATGGCATTCTTTAACTGGGTAATATGAGAGGAGTTTAATAAAGTGTTTATGAAAACTAGAAGAGATACTAACCCCAGGATTAGTAATAGCTGAAATCTACTCATGCCTCTAACTCTAAAGAAGAGGAAATTGCTCCCAGAATTCAGAGTAAAACAGCTGTTTAAAGAGGACCAACAGATAAAAACTATGGCCTGTCTAGGGTTGCTACCAACATTGGAGGAAAGACAGTAGAATACGTACTGGAACTTTACCTTCCTATATTCCTTAACCTTCTGTTAGTGATACTTATCGGCCAAACCTAACCATAAACTGTAGGATAAGTGAGTTCGTTAATGTAGATCGAATAGGTTAGCCTCCTGATACATACAGCAGAATGGAGAAGGGTTTGTAAGAATGCACACAGAAGTTTGGTGTTTAGCAGCAATCTGTCTTCTTAAGATTCTTCCCGAGGTTAACACACAAAAGATATACATTCAGAGGATAAAGAGTGAAAAAATAGAGTTCTGAGGATAAAATACATAAGAACACCAAACTTTGAGACAAGCAGAAGATTTTCTTGTTATTTAAGAAACAAGAAAAAGGATATATTTCTTATCCTTGTCCCCATAGGATGCTGTACTATTCCATTCTGTCTCATCTGTCCCTGCCCTTGGCCCTTGGGGATAAGTTATGGATATATAGAAGATAAATCACATTATCAGTTGTATCATATACTTCAATATAGTTATGTACAATCAAAGCCAAAATAAAGGCATTTTATATGTGAATACTTGGTCATTAGTGATATGAAAGAGAATTTATAACAGAGAAGTTGAGTAGGAGCAATATTTCAGAAGAACTGAGGCAGGAGTGCTCCCCGAAGAATTAGAAAACATGAATCTAGATTTTTCTTTTAAGAAATGTGATGGTAAACAGATAATATCTTGAGAAAAAAACATTGGACAGAAGAGGATTCTCATTTCAGATGCAAAAGAATATAATACATTCCTAACCGAGGTAACGCAATAACGAAATAAGAAGACATTCACCAAGTAAGGAAGGGATTGGGGAAGAGTGATGCAGAGAATTTCTAAAGAAGATGCGTTGGGGGCGAGGCACAAATTTGGGGATGCAGATGACAATAGAGTGGTCTCCTCAATAAATAAAATGGGATATTTTTCTTTAATACCAAAAGATTTAATTATGACTCAGGAAAAATTGAAGTGAAGGGACAAAGAAATCACATCATAGTTTATAACCAGGGTGTCAGTAATGTAGGAGTAGTCATCTAGGTAAGTGTGAGCTCCATGCAAAAGTATTTTAATTAAGTGCTTTTTGTCAGAAGGAACAGAGAGTCACACAAATTATTTTAAGTAATAAGAGAATAATTTTAGAGCTATGCAGAGGATAAGGATGTGACCTTATAAGGATAAGGTCCAGAACTTTTCAGGAATGCAAACAGGTTACACAGAATTCAAGGCTGCAGGCTTTGGATAGGTATTTTAGTGCTGTGCCATCAGCATAAATCAATAACTCTCTCTGTACCTATCTTCTTTCCCATTATAAACTGGATGTTTGATTTTATGCCACTCAGTTGAAAATATTCCTACCAGCTTTGCTAGAAATCATTGTTGAGAATTGGCAAGTGCTTTGTATTAGACTGCTAGAACCATAGCATGTCTGTCCTTTGATCCAGTGCTCATCTGTGTTTTAATCAGGGTCTGGAGTCATGGTCATGATCATGTTTGCTCTTAGATACTTTTTCAGCAAGATATGTGTGTTTGGCTAAGTCCATAGAATTGGGAGGTAGGCACCTGTGCTGATATATCTAGCATGAAGTGTGAGATACTACTATTGCTGATGGGCCAAATTCTCAAAGAAAGCCAAAGCTAGTGCCAGTCACACAAAGACTTTTCTAAATTGCCCAAATTTGTGAGCCCAAAGATAAGGATGATCCTCAAGAGGAGAGCAGTTTTTATCCATGCCGTTACCTTCTATCTTCTGAGAGATAAATTTTATATATATATATATATATATATATATATATATATATATATATATATATATATATATATATATATATATATATATGTATCTGGACCAAATAGGTATCCTTCCTGCAGAAGAGAATAATGTTGGCTACCATAACCTAGTTTACTGAAAATTTAAGATACTAAGTAAATAACTGACCTCAAAGTTCTGTGTTTGTAATATCTCATCACCCCTTTATTTGTACCCAGATAGTGTCCTGTGAGAAATGAGGGCAGGGTACGCGATCCTTCTGAATCAGCATTTAAATAAATGCTTTATTCTACTGATGTTTATTGAGAGGCTACTACTAGATGCTGTGTTTTATGCTGTTATAAACAAAAAGGTATAGCTTCTTTCGTGTTCTTGTATTTAGCTATTGCCAGACAAAAAGAGAAACACTGCATAATCTCACTTTCAGTGTGGAATCAAAAATCGTCAAATCATAGAAAGACTGCACAGAATGATGGTTGCCAGAGGTTAGGGGTGTGGGAAATGGGGACATATTATTCAAGGGATACAAAATTTCAGTTACGCAAGATGAATAGTTTTGGGGATTTAATGTACAGCAACGTGACTATAATTAACAATACAGTATTGTATACTTAAAGTTTGCTAAAAGGGTAGATCTTAAGTGCTCTCACCACCACACACACAACACACACATACACACACACACATACACACACATGCACACATACACAAGATAACTATGTGAGAAGTTGATGGATATGTTAACTAGCTTGATTGTGGTGATCACTTCACAATATATATGTATATCAAAATTTCAAAATTGTATACCTTCAATGTATACAATTTATATGTGTCACTTATACCCCAATAAAGCTGAAAAAAATTAGCCAAGGGAAGTAGAGTACAGAGTCAGAGTCCAAGAAACACAGAACTTCCACTAGCCTCTCTCTGAGAAGTCATGGATGGCTTACTTTCCTGTTCTGATTTGTGATAAAACAGAAGAGTATTATCAACCAGGGAAGTTCATTCAAACCTTGGTGCCCAGAGTTTTTATTGGGGCTTGATCACATCCTGCCATCTCTGGCCCTTCCAGAGGTTTGGCTGATAAATTTATTCTCCAGTCCTTCTGGAAAAAACTGATACTGCATGACTCAAAGCTCCCATTGTAAATAATGCTGATAGACTGTCTGGTAGCCAAAGCCCTCATGCAAACAAAGATATTCCTGACCTATGTGACACTCTAATGACCTAGGCATCATCTCAGGAGTGAAGGGCAAAGATCACAGCTTAATTCTTCACTACACAAACACAAAGGAATAAACTACTAGTGTAATAACTTCGTTGTATCTCAAAACGTTTTTACTGAGTGAGAACAGCCAGAGAGAAAAGAGTAGATACTATATAATTTCATTTATATGAAGTTCAAAACTGGCAAAATTAATCTATGATGATAGAACTCAGAAGAGTATTAACTGATGGGGCTTGATTTTGACTGAAAGGCACAAGAACATTTTCAGGGTGATGTAAATCATCTACATCTTGGTAGGGAGAGTTGTTACACAGCTATATAGTACATATATATCAGAACTTGAATTGCACCCTCATGGTCTGTATAGAAATTTTTCCTCAATTAAAAACAAGCTGGATATAAAAGATGATTGCTAAGTCTACATGATGTGACTAGATTCAATATGGAAGAACATATTTAAACTGTCTGATATCCTAGAAACAATCTTAAGGAAATTTTTTAAATTGATCTGATGCTTCTGGGTCATATTAAGATGTACAGTCATGAAAAATAGCCAGAGTTGATCTGATTTATTTCAACCACTTTCATATAGACAATGGTCTCTTTCTTTTCCTAGAAGTTAAGTGAGACAAAAGTAATAGTCACATTTTTCAAACAGTCCACTCCAAAGCATTACTAAATTGGTTTATTAACATAACATATGCATACTAATTTCAAAAATTTCCTGCCAGAGAAAATTATTTCTTGTGCAACGAAAGTCCAACTCTTTTATTAATGTAAGTTATAAGAGTAATTCTGAGACTGTGATAATTGTAAATAAGAATACCAAAGATAATATTAATTATCTTCAGAATAGCTTTGATACAATAAAACGAACATACATTGGTCATATATTTTATTTTTCATATTTAAAATGACAATATATGGTAGTATGCATATGTTTTGTTTAAAATTGTCTAGCCTCTAGACAATTTTTTAATTTCTTAGTGATAAGGGACCTTTTTATATTGCTCAGTTTAGTTGGGGAATTGCAACATTTACTTGTATCATTTGCATAAGTTTCCTTTGAGTCAGTGGGAATGAACTCAGAATCCTGCAGTACTCCAAATGTGATAATTATAGCAATATCTTTCAGTGCTTTTCAAAAAAGTGATAATCCTCTCAATCACCTGGTATGTATATATTTATAAAAAGTTATAAAGACAATTTCTGAATTATTTTCTTTCTATATTAAATAAGTATTTCTTTTGATAAATAACAAAAACCTTGATTTTGGTAAATTTATAAATGTAAATTGGAAGTTTAGGTAAAACTAGAAAATTGGCAGACATCACATAAAGAAGTGAGGATGATAAATAACAATGTGGAGGTTTTGCTAAGTATTGACAGGGTGTATAAAAAATATTTTCCTATTTATCACAACCTCCAAGCAAAAAGATCAATATAGCAGAGTACTCAATAAAAGGCATAATATCTATTACATGAAATTATTTTACATTAATACTGGATAAAACAGAAAATAACAGACTAAAAGGGGCTGTTTAAAATAAACACATTAATTATGCATGAGCCCTGAGAAAAGTTCCTGCCTCAGTTTTAAATAATCAGGTTGAATTTTTCTATGAGCTTTTATTTTCATACCTCAAATATATCTCAGCAATGGGTAACTGCCAGCTTATGAATATTTATAGCACATTTCCTAGTTTCTCATGCAAGATAAACTCTGAAGAATTTCATGGACAGAGAGTTTGATTTTGCATGAGTCCCAATTGCATATTTCCTAAAAGTGAAGAGATGTTATTGATAAACTGAAATCACAACAACACTCCTTGAATCTAAAAATGAACTTGGATTATATGCCATCTAAAAAAGGATTGATTGAGGTGTGGAAGTGTACTCTTATATCATTATATTTATATGAAATACTTAAAATTTTTTCTCTGTGAGTCTTAAAAAAATATGTTTCCCATCTGATGACATTTTTATTAGTGAAAATTTGGGGGGATGAAGGGGAGATTTATAATCCTAAACCAGTCAAGATGGTTGGAGTACAGTTTTTTTTTCCATCTCCCTTAGGTGTATCTAGAAACCATCTGGTGTTCCATGTTAGGGTTTCATGTAGGCAGACAGACATGGTTAGTTTTATTATTATTTTTTCCTAAGATATGGTCAGAAACTGGCATTCTGTATTTGCATTAAGTCCTACTTCTGTTCACAGAATACTACATTTTTATTATTTTTCCTTAATTCAAAATTAAAGTGAGTTTTTAAAGTGATTATTCTAACTTAAAAGTGGTAAAAGGATACAACAAAAATATCACATTCTTCTGATATCTGATATCTTAGGCAATTACTTCAAATAGAATAGCTAAATATACTTAGGTTCATGATATAACAAAAACATCAGGTAATCCCTCTGCCTTGTAGTTGCAAAATTGTGTAATAGACACACAGAAAGACTGACAATAGATAGGAGTGTGGGTAGTTTACCACACAAAGGTAAGAGTGTGTGGGTAGCTGTGAGAGTGGGAGTCTATTGAAGTTCAACTTTGTTTCTTTTTCTCTCAATAAAATAGCAGGCAGGTAATAAACTGAGCATTTGTGTTGAGAAGTAGTGGTTGGAGTTTTCAGGGGAGGGGATTAAATGGTTACATCTGATATTGGGGAGTGAGAAAGTATGATTGCTGGGCACCGTTAAAGATCCTTGAGCTACCTTAGTTGCCATGACTTTAAAGAGAGGCTAGTCAAAGTTAGACCAGTCAAAGCCATTGTGTTTTGCTCAAGCCAGTGCGGACATACAAAAGGTAGATATAACCTGGGTTTAAGATCAACAGAGTAACTGGAATGGGAGAGTTACAAGAGGAAAAAGGAACATGCAAAAAATTGATTGTAAAAGTTGACTATGGAAAATAGTAAGAAGAGAAAGAAAAGAGATAAAGCAATGACACAAAATAGATTTAAAGTTATAAGTTATGTTTTTGTCAAAGGCATCAGAGATCTTTTTTCCCCAGCTTTATGGAGGTATGATTGATAAGTAAAATTGTATATATTTAAGGTATATAACATGATGATTTGATATATGTTGTGACATGATTACCACAATCAAGTTAATTAACACATCCGTCATCTCTCATAGTTACTATTTAGTGTATGTGTATGGTGTGAACACTTGAGATTTACTCTCTCAGCGAATTTAAAGTGTACAATGTAGTTTTATTAATTATAGTCACGATGTTGTACATTAGATTCCCAGAACTATACTCATCTTATAGTTGAAAGTTTGTCCCCTTTGGCCAAAATCTCCCCATTTTCCTCACCTTACTGCCCCTAATAACCTCCATTCCAACTCTCTGTTTCTCTGTGTATGACTTTTTGGATTCCACGTATACGTGATACCATATGGTATTTGTCTTTCTCTGCCAAGTATGGAGTTTGATGCCCAACAAATTAACTAAGTGAAAGACAAAACTTTTAGACACCATCTGTTGTCTAATGAATATTAGTGTGAATGATTACTTGTTGTTTTGTTCTCGGATAACATTTTATGGACTTCAATACTAATTATTGTACTTAGAGAAATATATCTCTTCATAGTTCATGTGATCAAACATTTTTAAATGACTTTTGTCCAGGTGCTCAGTGAAGAGTTCAGACTTTTTCTCATATAGGTAGACAACCTGCCAGTCTTTAGACTATTTTAATATTAAGTTCATCCTTACCTCACTGTGTTCTCCTGTGTTCTGTGCATACATACATATTCTTCTTCTTCTTAATATTATTATTATTATGTTGTATTAATATATAGTAGTACATGGAAGCTACATTCCCTAGATCCTGTGACATATTGCTTTAGGCTATTTGGATATTAGCAGGCATCAGGTGGAGATGGTGTGGTAGGTCTCCCCATCTCCTTGCCTCACCTGTCATCTCTGGAAAAGTTTATATTTACTCTATGGCTCCAGGACATACAGAATACGCTTGTGATATCCAGATGCTGTTCATGACACTAGTCTCTCTATTTATGTAAACTTACCTCTTCCTTTTGTTCCTCTAGCCTAGGAGTTAGCAGCTTCTTCTCTTCGACATCTCTAATTTTCTTTACTGTTCTTAGTTAGCTTCTCAGATTTTCTATCAACTGTGTAACCAATTCACTATCATCGTGTCCCTCTATTTATTTTTTTATGTTGTGTATTGAGGTATACTTGATGTACAATATTATATAAATTTCAAGTGTACAGCATAGTTATTCACAATATTTAAAGGTTGTATTCCATTCATGGTTATTATAACATAATGGCTATATGCCCTATGTTGTACTATGCATCCTTGTAGCTTACTTATTTCATATGTAGTATTGATAGTTTGTATCTTTTAATCCCCTGTGCCTCCCTTGCCCCCCCCCCCCACAACTGGTAACCACTAGTCTGTCCTCTGTGTCTGTGAGTCTGTTTCTTTGTGTTGTATTCACTAGTTTGTTTTATTTTTTAGGTTTCACATATAGGTGATATCATACAATATTTGTCTTTCTCTGTCTGTATTCACTTAGCACAATACTGTCCAAGTCAGTGTATATTGCTGCAAATGGCAAAATTTTATTCCTTTTTATGGATGAGTAGTATTTCATTGTTTATATGTACCACATCTACTTTATCCATTCATCTGTTGATGGACACTGAGGAAGCTTCCATATCTTGGCAAGTGTAAATAACGATGCTATGAACATGTGCGTGTACCTTTCCAAATTAGTGTTTGTTTGTTTGTTTTTTATAAGTACCTGGGAGTGGAATTACTGGATCATAAGGCAGTTCTATTTTTAGTGTTTTGAGAAACGTCCATAGTGTTTTCCATAATGGCTGGACCAATTTACATTCCCATCATCAGTGTACAACGGTACCTTCTTTTTCACATCCTCACCAACATTTGTTATTTGTGGTCTTTTTGATGAAAGCCATTCTGAATGTCCATTTTAAATACTGGTTTCTGTTTCTCTTGCTTGACCGTGAATGATAGAAACATTATGTAAGTTTACTGATTGTTGTATACCAAAATGTCTATATATGTCATTTATTCATCCAACAAACATTTAAGTACTTCTTTGGCATTAGGTACTAAACAGAGTTTTGAGAATATATTAGTGAGCAAAATTAAGTGTAGTTTGTCCTTATAAAACTCCATCTAATAGTTCAACAGATATATAAGAGATAATACAGAAATTCTTGGTGTTGAACTGGTTGTGAATAAGGTTGGGGGCGGGGAGGAGATAGTTTTTGCATAAGTAGATAGATATTTGGCAACTGCTCATAAAGTAATGTTGCATGTAGACCATGTTTTGTGGGGAAATGTGCTGAGATGTGTTTTGTTTTGTTTTGAAATGCTGAATTTTAGATGTCTTTGATATATCAAAACATCCAAAGGGAGTTGCAAAGTAGTCAACTGGAAAAGTGAAGGCTCAAGATAAATACTTGGTTGTTATTTGCAGATGACTAAAACTAGAAGCCCTGGGAATGAATGAGCTCACCTCAGGAAAAAGGGTATAGAAGGAGAAGTTAGGATGGATTTCTAGAAATTTATAAACTTGTAGACTTAAAAATAGTCCAATTCAGGAAATGAGTGATCCTCATTTTCCCTAGAACTACCTTTAAATATTCAATAATTGTATATCTACTGTTTTTAAATGGATTGTTCCTCAGAATCTAAGAAGAAAACAGCTTTAAAATTCCATCACATGAAATGTTTTGAATCATATATTATAGTTTTCTTTTATGTGTACTTGCGTGTGACACAGATGTATTAATACTACTTTCTAGATGTTGGACCTTGAGTAATACCTAAAATTTAAAGATAACTTTTTCACCTAACCCCAGCCATAGACCAAAACATATGGAGAATTATGTGGAAACATCTTTAACAGATACCACTTTTTTTAACTTACCCACACATATTTATTCATTTTTTCCTACAAATGCCAGAATATTGATATACACTGTGTTTATGTACAGAGACATACTTTCACTGACAAATAAAATTTTTGGATTAGTTCTCATAGAAAAACTCTGTATTCTTCAAACATTTATTTAATACTCAATTTAAAGCACTATTTAGGGAATAGTTTTAGAATATCTTTTCTTTTTCCCCCAGCTTTTTTTGAGGTATAAACGGCAAATAAAATTGTATAGACTTAAGGTATATAACTTGATGTTTTGATATACATATACAGGCATACCTAAGATATATTGCAGGTTTGGTTCCGGACCACCACAATAAAACTAATATTGGAATAAAGCAAGTTACACAAACGTTTTGGTTTTCCTGTGCATATAAAAATTAAGTTTACACTATATTCTAGTCTATTAAGTATGCAATAATATTATGTCTTAAAAAACAATGTACATACACCATTTAGGTATATTAGGTGTCTTAAGTTTAAGCAGTATTGCTCTATCTGATTTAAGTTTCCTGGTTTCTCTAATCTGAAGGTACAGTCCTCTGTCCAGGTTTACTCTGTACTCTCAGCCTCTTGCCCATGCCCAGAATTAGCACATAATCCGGGAAAAAAAGCAACTGCAAATAATAAGCTTTCCCCTTCAGGAATCTCTCTTTTCCAAAATCTTAGCCTTTCTACTCTTCCCTGTTTCTGCAGCTCTCTGATGTTTTAAGTAAATTATTTCTTTGTTTTATTTAGCTTTTATAGTTGGTATGTATGTAAGCATTGCTCTGTTGCAAATTATTCCATCCTAACAGTAAGCAGAAATGCCTCTTACTTTAATATTTATTTCCATATACAAATTATGTGAAGGTAGAATGCTTGATTTTGAATCTTGAATTCACCCATTACTGTATACATGACCAAGAAAAAGTCATTTAATCTCATATCATCTCAACTTCTACTTGTGTAAGCAAGAAAAAAAATCTGCCTGCTGATAGATTTGTTATGAGGATTAGTTAATACATAGCGATTGAAATAGTGGGTGACTTATTTTTAGTGCTCAATAATATATTAGCTATTATTATTCTTATTGCTTTTACTTTTGTTGTTTAAAATCATGAAATTAGCAGATATCCATGGCTGCTTGAATATAATACAATTCAGAAGTTTAATTCAGTTCTGTATACATTAAAGAGGTGCTATGTGCAAGGCCTACCATAATTACTAACACTGTGGTGATCAAAATGAAAGGAAATACTATCTCGGGAAGTATATGCATTAGCAATGTACTTATGTAAAGAACAGTAAGTTCTATAAGAAAAGCAAAAACAAAGATAAGTTTAGAGGCAGAACAGAGAAAGTTGCCCCTCCCCACCAGATGTTAGATTAACATATTGGCAGCTCAGAAAATAAGTACAAATAGTTCTACCTGCTCAAGCCACTTTAAATACTCTCCCTAATAAGTTCCACTTGTGTAGACTAGAAGTTCTCATTATCGAAATGCCGCCTCTAAGCACAAACTAGGTTCCTGAAATATCTTTGAATTGGCTCATTGACTACACTGAATATGCTGCTCAGAACTGATAGAGAAACTGCCAGGGAAGAACTTGGCTGAAAAGCAAATTACATTTTTAAAAAGTTTCAGAAGTGTTTATTGAGTTCCAACCTGTTTAAGAGTCTCTTTCTTAATTGTCTTCATCTAAATGCAAGTCTCATTAAAATGCATGTAAATATTCAGCATTTTTAAAGCAATGATTCTCTTGTCTTTCTTTGATTGTACTTTTACAGAATTTACATTCTGAATGAATTCGGCTAGTGTCAGTTTAAGTGGGGTTGAGTACATTTAGACTAATATTTGTGATCAATTCAATGATTTCCTTCTTCCGGCGAACCATGGACCTGAAAAATTTATTGGTTTCTTTTAAGAAGGGAGAAGATGAGAATGAGAAAAAAATGTGTGTGTTGAAATAACTTGAGGCAGAAATCTGTTATACCTTTAAGATATTCTTTTAAGTCATTGTATTCAAAAACATTCTTTGAGTACCTACTCTTTGCCAGAAATGTTAGAAAAGAGTAACAACTAAATCAGTGTTAGTCTATGATTTTTTTTACCACTAGCCCCATTCTTCTCAAAATGCACATGTAAATCAAAAAGTGTTAACTTTAATGCTGTAAATGAATATATTGGTAGTATAGTTTATATGTCCCAGATAATTTAATACAAAGCTTATTTTATACTAATATTGTAATAGATATTGAATTTGTAAACAAAACTATCTTTATAATGAAACATTGAAATTGTCAAAAGAACACTGATCTTTAGTTCACGAAGTGTTTTTGAACTGTTAATGAATATGTTTTTAAAATTTCATGAAGATTGTTCTAAAATGCTTTACATACTTTTAAACAAGCATCTGTATATTTCACAATGAAAATATGAAAGGTAAGTAAATCAGAACTATTGAAGTTAATCATCACAAATACAGTAAGACATAAAAGTTGACATTTCAACTAGGTACAGTAGCTTTGACATGCAATGCTATGTATAATCTGTAATGCACAGATTTTTAAGGATACGGCCTGCTACTCATTCATGACTCCAGCATCCTAGAACATACCCTTCCCACCTACCACATTTTGAGAATGTAAAAAGAATGAGAGAGATGAATAAAGTAGGTTTTTGTGAATAGGATATCTTTGAGAAAAGCAGGGCTGTAAGCCCCTTTTCCATCCCACTTTGTTGGGGGTAGTATCTACCTTTCAAAGAAAGTGAGGGTGGGACTTCTGTTAAGCTACTCAGAATACTTAATATGAGTCTCATGTAGATTGAAGACGCACTGCTCTGAAGATCTCACTCCTGCTAAAGAAATTTAAGATGACTAGAGACAGTCTGGAGAATTACTTTGAATTTGGAACCCTTAGAATGCTGCTTTGCTGGGATCAATTGGGCTGAACTCCCAGAATTTGTAGCATACAGGTATGCATGACCATTTCTCATGGAAGATATACTAGTCCCATATGACTCTGGGATGGTCTTCTATCCTTCATGCTTCCTGGAAAGGTGAAGGCACTCTATCAGCAAAAGCCTAGATGTGAACTTCTAGAGCCTGAAGAAGGAGCCAAAAATGAGTACCAGAAGAAAATAAAAGCATTCCAGGGTTAAAAGAATTTCAGGATGGGGAGCCTAGTGGGGACCTTCTGAGGATTGCTTGAAAATATTCCATAACAAAATCATGTTGAAATACTTACTAGCTCCACAGAGTACAAACCCAGTTTAAGGCACTGTCAATTTAAAATAAGGCCATTCCTCTTCCTTTTTAGAAAATTTAGAGAAGACACCAACCACATACACCCTTTTCCTATGGTGAATTTGCAGCCAAAAGCTGGTCCAAGCTACACAAGGAGAGGATATTTAACTTTAAAGAAAGCTCAGAGTTTTGAATGATATTTTAGATTGAAATTTTTATTACTAATTGAGTAAAATAGTAATAAAATACCACTTGTGGTGGGTAAGAGCAAACTGAACAAAAAGTAGAAAATAGGTATGGGTGATGGTAAGTTCAAGAGTTGGGTGATGGTAAGTTCAAAATTTAGATGATTGACTAAATTTCTCAAATTTTCCTAGAAGATTGGCAAGAGTGGTGGACTAGATTACAGTCTTACTAAACACTTCCCCCATAGTGCTTCATCTGTTGGGTGGGTCTTGATTTGTGTAAACCTGTAACAGTAATCTTCCCACACCCCAGACCCTATCACAGGGATAAGAGATAGGTAGTGACATGACCTTAAGCTAATCAATACAGGACATTTCCAAACCAAACAAATATGCTCAGGGAGGTAGAAGGAATCTACCTTCAATTTTTGAGTCACCTTGGGGTCATGAGGGCAGCAAACACCTGGAGAAAACCAAATATACATAAAGCATTCATGAGAGAGAGTCAAAAGTTTAGAGACACGAACCCAGCTGAACTGGTCTGAAGTCAGACCAACTGGTCTGAAGTGCAGTGAAATCAATTTTACTCCTCTCTTGTTTGACCTGTTTGAGTTGGGTTTTCTCTTATTTGTATCTAAAATACAATCATATAGATTTGTTTACAGATTATAAAATAATGTTAAAAATGACTTCACCCAGGACTTCCCTGGTGGTGCAGTAGTTAAGAATCCGCCTGCCAATCCAGGGGAAATGTGTTCGATTCCCTGGTCCGGGAAGATCCCACATTCCGAGGAGCAACTAAGTCCGAGGAGCAACTAAGCCCGCATGCCACAACTACTGAGTCTGCGTGCCATGGCTACTGAAGCCCACGTACCTAAAGCCCATGCTCTGCAACAAGAGAAGCCACTGCAATGAGAAGCCCGCACACCACAGCGAAGAGTAGCCCCTGCTCGCTACAGCTAGAGAAAGCCCACACATAGCAACCAAGACTAAACACAGCCAAATAAATAAATAAATAAAATAATTTTTAAATAAAAATAATAAATAAAATTATTTAAAAAATAATTTTTAAATAAAATAAAAATAATAAATAAATATTTATTTATTTGACTTCAGACAATTATACATGATCATGATTTCATATTAAAGATATGCATAGAGAGGATTTCATGGATAACTACTCCTTTAAGAGGGTAGAATAGCAGTGTGTTTGATACGGTGGGCAATAGAATCATGTTCCCGAATTTTAACACCTCATTTCAGATTCATTACTTTTGAGCCGTTTCTTCATGTATCCAAATCTGAAATGGAAATACAACCGGAAAAATCTGAGAAGCAATTCTTACCTTTCTCTCTAGTGTGCCAGACTTAAAGAAAAAGAAAGTTTTGATGGGGTTGATTTTCAGCAGGTGCATTTATCTTGAGAGAACTGTCCTTGGTTGGGGGACTATAATACTGCCAGTTGTCCTCTGATGACTTCAGAAAGAAAGGGAAACAACAAGAGTAAGAATCATAGAGAAAAATAAGGTATAGGTTAATTAAATTTAATTGTATAACTTTCTTTACTTTTCCATTTTCCTTATGCAAGCTCAGGAGGACAGGTACTGTATTAACTCCTATTTCTGCCATTACCACAATTTATCAAAAATATAATGGCTTAAAACAATACCCATTGATTATCCCACATTTCTGTAGGTGAAAAGTTTAAAGAAGCTTGACTGGACTCTCTATTCGGGGTCTTAACGGCTAAAATCAGTGTGCCAGCCAGGGTTGCAGTTTTCATCTGGGTCTTGTAGTCCACCTCCAAAGTCAATGATTGTTGGCATAATTCATTTCCTCCTCATGCTTTCCATGTGGTCCTCCTGACTGTCAAATAAGCCACAGGAGATAAATCCTTTCCATGCTTTTAATCTCTCTTTTTCCTTCTCCTACTAGCCAGAGAAAGGTCTCTACTTTTAAGGGTCCATATGATTAGATTAGGTCCACTGGATAATTCATATTTCCCTATTTTATGATCAACTGATTAGTAATTTAAATTGCATCTCTAAAGTCCCTTTTGCCATGTAACATGACATATTCATGGAATTCATGGAACTAACACCAGTGGGTGAAGGTCCTGGGACTACACAGGTTCTGTATTTTATTTTTTCTTTTGAGAGGAAGCATGAACATACTAGAATAAAAAGCACTTATTTATATTGTAATCTTGGTTTAATTACATGGCAGTCCATTTATATGAGATGAATAAGCCCTCCAAGGTATCATTTCCTTGACACTTTTGAAAAAAGTTGTTTGAAAAACAAACAAAAATTTGGCTTTATTTATTAATGTTGTACAAAATCAAATTTATACAAAAGCTTGATATTATTTCACATTCTTCCTAATGTCTCTTGCAGAATTTTGCAAACATCCCTCACTAAATAAATTATTGAATCGCTACATCTGAAGGCCATAAAAAGGCCAACAGCATAATAGATGACATTTGTTTGGAACTTTGTATCAGTCTTATAATTAAAATTTCATATGAGATCTGTTTTTTCCAGTAACTGCCTTTTGCAAATTACAATGACATTTCTTGAGGCATTAAATATTTTTAATTGTTTGTAACAACTAGTCTTTGCAAAACACTCTAATGAACTAGAGATCTTGACAAACATAACTCAGTAAACAATAGTCCAGTTGGAAGACAAAGTGTTAACAGGCTTAAAATCCACTCACATGTTATTCACTTTACTTAGGTCAGCTCATTGTGGTACAAGAGCTGTGATCAGAAAAATAACGGAGGAGCTGAGACAAAAGCCAAATGTTTTTTAAAATAAAAAAAAATAAAATTTAACTATAGTTTCGGTTATAATACAGAGAAGACTATGGCAACATAAACTATGTTTGTAAAGAAAAAAATTATACTGAAGCCAACAGTTTCTTTTTTTATCATAGTTCTAGCTTTCCTATAATTCCATGTATGTCTTTCACAGTTATAATCACAATATATGTAAAATCATATATATACTTCTCCTACCTAATATTACAGGACAAACACTATTCCATTTTTCTTCATAACCCTATTTTGATAGTTGGCTAAGTCTGTCAATTTCATGAAACATAAATTCCTTAGCTATTCTGTTGTTGGACACTTAGATGGCAGTATGTTTTTAATAATATAAATAAGGCTGAATATTTTGCCAGTATTTTCTTTTTTAAAACAATAGTTTCCAGAATTAGATTATTTTGAAAAGTTGTTGAATGTTAGAAAGAAATTAGACAAATATTTTGAGGAAAATCCCTGAAATAGTTTTTTCAGAGGACTTATTGGATACATGTCTTTTGTGGGTATATATGGATTGTTTTGGCTGAAAAGATAAGGCCACCCACAGCACAGATTTGTTTTCACACTCCATCTGTTTGGTATATACTGTGTAGATGAGAAAAAAGTTCTGACCCCAGTGAGACAGAATGTTTAATAATATTTCTATCATATTCTTCAGTTTTTCTGTGTCACTCTCTCCAGATGCCTAACAAGATTGTGAGCTTTGCACAAACCTTCCAAAAATGGAAGCTGCTTCTCAAAACTGAATAAGGTTTAATGACCACATTGAATTCATCACAAAAAAGTGCTACTTAAATACCAAATAATGTATGTACAAGTATGGAGAGGTACAAGGCATGTGGACTAAGCTTATGGTCTAACTCTTTGTGATAAAAGCACACATCCCTGAACGGGGATGTTTCCCTGCATGTGTGAAAGACTGTTTAAAATACTGTTGTACAAAATTTTTATCTGCTCAAAAATCTTTGTATTCTTGATATAAGTTTGCACTGATTTAATGATAAATTCTTTATCTTCAGTTGCATTTTATGATTTGATTTTCCATTTAAGTTCTATTCATAATTTAACAGCAAACAATAATGAATTTGAAAGGTAAAATGTGAAATTTCATCCAACTCAAAAATGACCCAAACCTATATCTTCATTATTGCACTGAAGGTTTTTTATTATGTTTTCTTTTTCCTTTCCTAAACTAACAGCACTGGTTTTACATATTATTACCTTAGGAGTTAATCATGTGTCATCTTAGAATACATATTGTGTTGTTACTTTTAGTATTATTAATACTGTTAACTCATAATTTATTTTTAAATGTTCTTAACGAAAAGGAAGATCATATAAAAATAAGCCCAACTCTGCAAGTAGTTAAGAATCTATTGTACTTAATATTTTTGAGACTTCTGAAAATAATTTTAATAGATGTCCACTAAACTTCCTTCTAGATTTAAATCCTTGACATTTATAAATGCCTTTGGCTTATTTTTCAATGTGGCTGTAAATTTCTTGTGGAAGGGAATGTGAATAAAATGCCACTCACTGTAAGCCACACAGTGCCCAGCAAAGTGTCTTGTATACAGTAAATGCCCAATAAGTAACAGTTGATATAGCCAGGGAATTAGCTGAATTGTTAGAGCAAAACTTTTATGTAAGAGTTATCAACTTTGTCACGTTTTGCTCTGCTTTGGTTTAAAACCACTTTCACTTCTTCTATTGACCAATGGTTTTTAGACCAGTTTTCTGATTGCTCGTTAATAGTTTGGTCAGGTTTAGAGAAGAAAGTCAATGAGCTTTTTTTTACCACTCTTCCTCATTTTAAATATCAAATTTTCATGGAAATATACAAATATGAATATTAGGTTTTTAGTCAGATAGTTCATCCAAAAGCATTTGCTTCAGGTGGTATAGAAACTCACTATGTTCCTGAGATAATTTGGTATCAGAGTTATTACACATGGGTACTTTTCTATTACACATTGGTACTTTCTCTGTAATACACATTGGTATTTTTACCCTTCCATAAACACATTCCATCTTTTTGGCATTTATTTTACCTTCTACTTTTACACAAGAGTGGAAAATAAGCATGATTTATAAACACTCGTGTTTATAAAAGCTCACTGTTCTTAAACCTGTGTTTCTTAATGTGGATTATTTTTCAGGTCTAATCTTATAGAAATATGAGAATAGAAATCTTAACTGCCCTAATATACACACACACACACACACACACACACACACACACACACACACACACACACACACACACACACACACACACACACACACACACGTTTCTTAATTGAGAAAATTTTGAACTGAATTTAAGTCCTATATTAGTACCTAAGTATTATTATGTTACTGTTTCACTGACAATGCAGTAACCTGTTTCTCCTCTTATCTAAACACTTCTTTTTCTCTTCACCACCTCCTCCTCTTCACCTTGATCCCAATCATGGGAATCTTGTAAGACCAAAGGCATGGTCTTTTGTTCTTTTCCTATTCTTCTTTCTGTGAGAAATATTCTCTCACGTTTTCAGACTGTGCATTTATAGAAATATTTTTTGCATGTGCTACTACTACTAATTAACCTTCAGTCTTATTTTCATTTTTGACAATAGAAAACTCTAATGCAGGATCTTTGTCACCTCAGATTCATAATATCAAAAACAAAGTCAGCATTTTCCCTCACAAAAGGGATTTTTTTCTTATATAATTTTGGTAAATGCTGTAGGTGTTATGCCAGTATTCCAGATCAAATGCTGAAATTCATAGTTAATGCCTCCTTCACTTTCAGCCCCCAAGGAACTGCTGGTTATCATTTACAATATGTATAAATTTCACTTCTTCTTTTCCAGTCTCACTTTCATTACTCTCATGTAGATCCTAATGAAACTAGGCCTGAATTTCTGGAAAAACTTAGAAATAATCTTTTTATACTTTACTGTTTCACTTAAATGTAGTTTTCTGATGGCTGGAAATAACTGGGGAGTATGTTTTTTAACAGTATCTCTTAAAATGTGAGATGGCAGTGAAAAAAGTTCAAGGCTGTCACATATATAAGAAATCCCTAATGTTTAAAAATGATTAGAGAGGTGTCTAAGATGGAGTGTAGGAAGACCCTGAGTTCATCTCCTCCCATGGACACACTGAATCTACACCTATGTATGGAACAATTCCTCCTGAAGGAGACTCGAGAGCTGATTGAACAGCTATTGCATATAGAAGGACACATAGAAACAGGTAGAAAAGATGGAGACATGGTATCCATGGAAACCCCACCTCAATGCAGTGACCTGCAGTAGGGAGGCATATAGCTGAGGGGCTAGAGTGCAGACTACCTGCCCTGGGACACAGAAAAAAAAAATT
The DNA here is from genome assembly GCF_949987515.2 of Delphinus delphis. NCBI lineage: Eukaryota > Metazoa > Chordata > Mammalia > Artiodactyla > Delphinidae > Delphinus > Delphinus delphis. The sequence continues at coordinate 67,400,507 of NC_082693.1, forward strand.
TAAAAAATCCCAAACAAAACAAAACCCCCAGCAGTTTAAAGGGAACCTAGACTATACAAGAAGGAAATCCATTTACAAACCCTAGAGTTTCTGCCAGTTGGACAGGGCACTGCTGGAGCCCTCTATGGGAGCCCTCTATGGGAGCCCTCAGAGCCCTCTATGGGAGCCCTCAGTCAAACAAAATGAGGAGACGGAGAAATAGTTTTCAAACAAAAGAACAAAAAACCCTGAAAAAAGCCCTAATGAAAGATAAGTAATTCACCTGATGAAGTGTTCAAATAAATGGTCATAAGGATGATTACTAAACTCCAGAGAGGAATGGAGGGACTCAGTGAGAACTTCAACAAAGACTTAAAAAGTATAAGAAAGAACCAATCAGAAGTGAAGAATAAAATAACTTAAAAATACACTACAAGGACATCAACAGCAAATAGAAGGATGCATCAGTGATCTGGAAGTTAGTGAAAATCAATCAGAAGAGCAAGAAGAAGAAATGATTTTTAAAAAATGAGGCAAGTTTAAGGGACTTCTGGGACAACATCAAGCATAACAACATATGCACTATTGGGGTCCCAGAAGGTGAAGAGAGAGAGAGAAAACAAATACCATATGGTGTCTCTTATATGGAATCTAAAAAAGAAAACAAAGAAAATAAAACAAAGCTAAAAGAGACTCAGATACAGAGAAAAAACTGGTGTTTGCCAGAGTGGAGGTGGATGGAGTGTTGGTCAAAATAGATGAAGGGATTAAGAGGTACACATTTCCAGCTACAAAATAAATAGATCACGGGATATAATGTACCTATAGGGAATAAGGTCAGTAATACTGTAACAACTTTGTATGATGACTGATGGTAACTGATCTTATTGTGATAATTTTTTTTCTTTTAAATTTAAATCTCTCATCATTTTTAAACATTGAAATGTAGTTGATTTATGATATTGTGTTAGTTTCAGGTGTACAAAATAGTGATTCGGTATTTTTGCAGATTATATTTCATTATTGGTTATTACAAGGTAATGGGTATAATTCCCTGGTTATACAGTAAGTCCTTGTTGCTTATCTGTTTTATATATAGTAGTTTGCATGTGTTAATACCATACCCCTAATCTGTTGCTCCTCCTCTCCCTCTCCTCTTTCTTAACCAAAAGTTTGTTTTCTATGTCTGTGAATCTGTCTCTGTTTTGTATATACGTTTATTTGTATCATCTTTTAGATTCCACATATAAGTGATATAATATTTGTCTTTTTCTGTCTGACTTATTTCACCAAGGATAGTATTCTCTAGGCCCATCCATGTTGCTGCAAGTGGCAATATTTCGTTATTTTTTATGGCTGAGTAATATTGCATTGTGTCTGTATACATTATATATAACATACCATATATATATATGGTGATTACTTAGTAATTTATAAAAACATCAAATCACTATTTTGTACACCTGAAACTAATTTAATTATGTATATGAATTATAACTCAATTAAAATTTTATAAGTTAAAAGGATTATAACTAGGCTTAATTTCCTCAGGTCATTCTTTCCTTTATTGCATGTTTCTAACTCTTTCACAATATACAGTTTACACTTGAACAGCATAGTTTGAAATGTACAGTTTCACTTGTAAGCTGATCTGTTTAAATAAATCCACACTACAGTACTGTACAATCTGCAGCTGGTTGAATTCGTGGATGCAGAGCCATGGATATAGAAAGCTGACTGCAGACTTGTATGTGGATTTTTCACTGTGTTTGGGGTTGGCGATGCTAACCCCCAAGTTCTTCAAAGGTCAGCTGTACTCTTTGTCTACACCCAACATCAATGCACATACACACACAGACACATAGACACAGACACAGTAAATATATCTAAAGATTACTTTTGAGGAAGCTTTTTAGATGTTTTGTTGATAGATACATCTTGCAAAGCACAGAGCTGCAGTCCTGACAAATAGTAAACACTCAATGATATAGACTAATCAATTGTTTATAAATTCAAGTTGACCCTTAAGATTATATGAAACATACAATTAGAACTCTAGCATATGATAGGTTATCAAAATATCTGAATTTATATCAGGCTTCATTAGTATGCTTTGTAATCTAGATTTTCTTTAAAGGAAAGTCTCGAACTTCCCCTACATCTGGGAAGATTTTTCTTCTTTTGGACAGAATAATGTGTTATATAACATATTGAAACAATTGTTTTCTAGTTTATCTTCCAATATAAAATGGAAATATGAATATGATATGATAAAAGTATAGACCTTGAAGAGTGAATATAATGGATAGATTTGATCACTTTCATCCCCAAAATACAGATGTACTCACATATATCTGCGTTATCTTGTTACTGATAAATGTGTTTTAGAGACCTTCTACCAGTAAAAGAATTCACTCTATTAAATTTGTTTTTATAAAGATCCCTTTGATAATTTATTCAACAAATATTTTGTGCCTACTCTTTGCCAAATACATGCTAGACTGAGGACAGAAAGAGAAATACAGAGCTGTGTACTTCAGGATGCTGTCAGTCTAAATAGAATAAAATAAATATGTTGAACATAAATAATTACATGTAACAGCTAAAAGACCTATGCCCTAGATGCAATAGTAAAGCAAACAATGGATTGATCAACTCTGATAGGGTTAATCAAAAAAATGTTTAATAGAGGAAGAGATACTTATAGTAGGCTTTTAAAGGATTAGTAGTTATTCAGGTGGGGAAAAAAAAAGGCATTATTATAGGGAAAACTATAAGGCATTATTAAAGAGAAAACTAGCAAGATCCCAAAGGCAAATCTGTCTGAAATTAACTGATGGGGGTTAATCAAAAAAATGTTTCATAAGAGGAGGAGAGGCTTATAGTAGGCTTTAAAGGTTTAGTAGTTATTCAGGTGGGAAAAAGTCATTATTTTGGGGAAAAGTAGTGGGATCCCAAAAGTAAATCTCCCTGAAATTAACATGGAGTTTGGGGAAATTGTAAGTTTGTCATGGCTAGGGCGAAGATTATATGTAGATGTTTGGCTGGGGAAGATATTGAAGAAATAAACCAGGTCAAACAATGAGGACTATTGTCATGAGTTTGGATTTTTATTTCTGGTGACTTGGAGACTAGAGACAGTCAATGAATTTACTGTGAGAATTGCAGGATAAGTTTGGCATTTTTTACTTTTCTTCAAAAAAATTGGAGAAAATATTGTAGAAGTAGGTTTGAATGGGAGGTTAGAAGTCCCTACATAAGCATTTTTAAGCATCCAGGGGAGAGGAAGAAGAAATGTAGATGATGACTAGGGGCAGAAAAGAAAGAGAATGTAAAGGAGACATAACTGAACTGAAAATCCAGACCACTTGTGTCAACATTACTTAACGATTTATTCCAGAAAATTCTTTACCAGGAAAGTAATTCTGTAGACCAATAATTACTTTCACCTTCAACCTAGACCCCAACTCTGTAAATACCTTGACTCTTAAATAACTCCTAAATAACTTGACTCTTCTGAGACTCAAGGTGGCATTCTTCCTTGCTGAAGTAAGTTTAATAAACTCAAATACATTTGATGAAAATATTTTTCGGGCAATCTTTGTGGGAGAGTTTACAGCCAAGGGAACTTACTTATTTCTTGGATATAATGCGTGAAGGGGAAGGAAGGCGGCAAGGGGGTTATGTATTCATAAAGGCAAGAGGAGAAGGAGAAGGTGATCAGTTTTCTAGCTTCAGAAATGAATGAGTATTGCTAAAGAGCAATTTTGGGTTGACCTATTGTGATGACTTATTCTGTATGTTAATTTGAGTACATCACAGTACCCAGGTATTTTGTCTGTATATTTCTGTAAAGATTTTTTTTTTAGATGAGATTAAAATTTAAATCAGTAGACTTTAAAGCTGATAGCCCTCCATAATATGGGTGGGCCTCATCCAGTCAGTTGAAAGGCTTAATAGAAAACACTTTAAGGTCCCCAAGGAAGAGGGAACACTGCTTACAGACTGTCTTTTGACTCAAGCTGTAACACCAACTCTTCCCTGGGTCTCTAGCCTGATGGCCTACCCTGAAGATTTGGGACTAGCCCAGACAATTGAATGAGCTAATTCCTTAAAATCTCTTTCTCTTTCTCTCTCTCTGTCTCTCTCTATTTCACATACACATATATATACACACACACAACACATTGCAGTGGTTTTGTTTCTCTGGAGAACCTTAATATACCTATCAATTAGTTCATTATAAAATTGTTTATTTATGTATTGAATGCCAATTAAGCTTTGCTTTTTGTATTGAGTGAGGTTACATATACTCTACCTCGAATACGATACACTTGCAACATGTCAAATTTGCTACTACTATTGAGCCAGTTTATGTGATTTTGACAGTTTAATCTATTTGCCATTATTTCTATTTCATTTAAATTTTTCTCAAGATCAATGTAAAGATTTATTTGCTAAAAAAAATTTTGGTGACTTTATTTTCATTTACATTATTTTTACTACCATATTATGTATTGTATGTTTAAATTGTTTTATGAAGCATGCTAAGGACGTTACACATATTTTATAATTTAATCACCAAAACTGAGCAATGAGGTAAGTACCATGGTCATGCCCATTTCTCAGGTGAGAAAATTAGGAAGATTTAGGTTAATTTACTTAAGATCACACAGCTAAATTGGAACAAATAGGATTGAACCCAGACTGTATATGTTAGGGCCCATGTACTTAACTTGCATTTCATACTTCAAACTAATAATAGAAATAACCTATATGCATATTTCTGTGTTTCATGGCAAACACTAAGTAAAACCTGACATAGTGGAAAGACATTATGACAATTATAGTTAAAATAGAGTTCTGATCTTTCTGTTATACTTTGTAAACTTGTGTTTTCATTAACCCTTCTGGTCTTAATTGGAGTAACTGGAATTGGACTAAATAGGCACTAGTTTTTGAAAGCCCATGAATAATTTTATGAAAATGTAGACACTTAAAGTAATCCTGGCATAGTAATTCTCATACATTGCACTGTTTGTTTGTTTTTACGTATGGACATTGTTAAAAGTAGCAGACTGTTGTGATACCTTTCTTAATTTTTAAGGCATAGTATTTCTTTTTTTAAACATGGATGAATAGACTATTCTGTTTATAATAATTCAGTGAAAACACTGCAGGCTGGCAAGAAGAGTTTAATTGCTGTGCCAGTTTCTGATTTATCTTATTAGTATTCTCTACTTTTATTTTTATATTTTAAGAAATGATTTTAAAGTATTCTTTGTTTTTTGGCTGCATTGAGTCTTCATTGCTGCATGTGGGCTTTTTTTCTCTAGTTGTGGTGAGCAGGGGCTACTCTTCGTTGTGGTACATGCGCTTCTCATTGCAGTGGCTTCTCTTGTTGCAGAGCGTGGGCTCTAGCTCTAGGTGCACAGGCTTCAGTAGTTGCAGCACACTGGCTCAGTAGTTGTGGCACGCAGGCCCTAGAGTGCTCAGGCTTCAGTAGGTGCGGCGCGTGGGCTCAGTAGTTGGGGCATGCAGGCTCTAGAGCTCAGACTCAGTAGTTGTGGCGCACGGGCTTAGTTGCTCTGCGGCATGTGGGATCTTCCCAGACCAGGGATCGAACCCGTGTACCCTGCCTTGGCAGGCGGATTCATGACCACTGCGCCACCAGGGAAGTTCCAAGAAATGCTTTTTAAGTATTCTTAATCCTTTAATTCTTGGGGCAGACAGTTCAGAAATCCTTTCAAAGATTTCACATATTCAAACACAAGCTTCACTTTTGATTTTAAAGAATTTTTAGAACTGTTTAAATATTTTATTTGACACCATCTAGCAGTCCACAGTAAGTTAGTATCTTCCCTATAACAACTCAATTTCAACTGATTAATTCACATCTCATGATATATCGTTGACCTTTACAATATATCGTTGACATTTACTTTGCAAGACTGAATATTAACACGTGCTTGTATATGTTCTGTTATTTCAATACAATTTACAGACTGTAGTTTCATATTAAATATAGAAGGAAGAAAGTAATGCAAATGATCTAAAAGCTGCAATCATAAATATATGTATTAAAATGTACAAGATTTTTTCCTAATTTGATAAAAAGATCACCTTTTAAATGCAGATGAGATAGTTTTATATTTATACCTTTTGAATAAGAGAGAAATATATTTTAAGTATGGTTATATCAGTGAATATGTTCTGTGGAACAATGAATTAAAAAAATAAAAACCATCTACTTACTTGTTGTGAATATATTGTCTTTATACGTAAACCAACGAACTAGAGCTGTTTGTAACAGAAACCCAGCTACCTAGCTTTTCTGGGGAGGCTAGAAATAGATAGGCTTTGAGAGATATCCTTTATTCCTTTTAACCTTTCCCAACTTCTTATTCTCTAGCTCTTACAGTACTGGCCAATTTTTCTATTAACTACTTATTTACAACTTACCTACTTTTAGATGTGTTTGAAGCTACATACAATAAAAACACCAGATACAATAATACTATTAAAACCATACAAAAATCCTAAGCTAATTAAAGCTACTGAAATTGAGTACAAGGAATGGAAAGGCAAAAAAGGGTGGGGGAAAGAAAGACTGCTTATATAGTAACAATGGTCAAAATAAAATAAGGAAGCATGGCATCCTGTCAAAATGTGTGAGTTTTAAATTTAATTCTTAAGGACTTCCCCGGTGGTCCAGTAGTTAAGACTCTGCCTTCCAATGCAGGAGATGTGGGTTTGATCCCTGGTGGGGGAACTAGGGTCCCACATGCCATGAGGTGTGGCCAGAAACTTAAATTTAATGCTTAGCTCTCATCCTGAGAAAAATTCAGTTTATTTTTATGTACAGATATGCAAAATGAGCTGATAAGTCAAAATCCCTAGTTACAATTAGATTAAGTAAAGTATAAAAAAAAAGAAAGAAAGGTCATGAAAGACAAAGATATAAGAGACTTCACAGAATTGAGAACTGTGCTTTGATTACAGTGCAATGTGGACTCCTTGATTGGATCCTAAAACAGAAAAAGAACATCAGTGGAAAAACCAGTGAAAAACAAATAAAGTTTGTAGTTTAGTTAGTAGTATTGTACCAATGTTACTCTCTTAGTTTTGATAAATACAGAATGGTTATGTGAAATGTTAACATTAGGAGAAGCTGGATGAATGGTCCATGGGTGCTGTCTGAACCATTCTTGCAACTCCTCCATAAGCTGAAAATTTACAAAATGCAAAGTTAAAGAAAGTTATCTAATTATTTAATAGCTAATGAAATAATTACTGGATATGTTTGTAATTCAGTAATACACTACAATAGCAGATGAAAACTATATTTGCTTTCTATACTACTGTGATGACGTGGTGTAATTAAATAAATCTAAAAATATTACCTCAATTGGACTCCATTAGTGGTGTATCCAGGTACCCAGGAAACAGCAATCACTAAAGATGGAAAAATATAAAAGAGGAGGAAACAAAAAAAATAGCATTTAATATTGCTGACAAGAAGGGAAGATGTTACACAGAAGCCTGAAATTTTAAAGAACCCCTATTAAAGTAAGAAAATAGTAGGTTAGAAGTTAGAGGAGGTCACTGACTGGTACTTCCCCTCTTTTATGGAGGAGAGTCACTGTGATGTAGCAGGGAGATCATTGGAAGAAACTCCAAAAACGTTTGAAGGATAAGGAAAATGCCATGGTTTAAACAATCAAAATAAGAAAAAAAAATAGCAATGATTTTATTTCCAGGAATCTTTGTGTAGAAATTCCACAGAACCTGCACATGTTAACTACCTTCTAAAGAAAAGGTGCTAGGCTGTAATATTGCAGGTGGCCTCTACATTTTAGGAAACTACCTCAAACTGTAACCCATTTAGTATGAAAAGCATCCTGAAAAAAAGAAAAAAAGGTTATATCATTACTTCACATCTTATATTAGCAAGCTAAATGCCAGATTGCTTAAAATGTTAAATGTAGGTATTAAGAAATAAAAGCATAAAAGAATAAAATTTAGATCACAGATGCATGATTGAGATAAAAAATAATGATACTATGAGTGAAAATATTGATGAATACAAAATATTGAAATATAATACCATACATATCTATACCTACACACTTAAACTTGATATGTACAATTAAAAAAAAACCTAAAAATTAGTAACAACATATTTTGTAACCAAAGGATAAATATTTCTATTGTATAAAGAATTTCTCTAGATGAAAATATGGAAGTAAATATTGCAATAGAATAAAAAGAGCCATGGCTTCAATTCAGTGGGCCTGTAAACTTGGAAATAAACTCTTCTCCCACACACACACTAGTAATAAAACTAACTACATACTGGAAGGGAAATAATAATTAAAAACTTACATATCTGAGAATATTCTGTGTATGTTTCAGGTCACTGTCACTCTTTTTTTTGTGTATAGTCATCCTTTACTGACTAGAAATGTCACCTGCACAATAAACTGATTAATTTTAAATGCCTTAGATTGTCCTTGCTCTCTGTTCTTACTCCATTAATATTTCTATTTAGGTGCTTCCAACATGCTTTTTAAAGGTTACTGAAGTGTGTAGACTATTTTACAGTTTGTCATAGCAACTCACTGTCCTCTTGATTCATTTCCTTAGCCCTTAATGAGTTCCAGTGTCTATTTGAATTTTCTATTAATATATTATTTCAGTAACTGAAATTTAGTGTTACTTTTCTCAAAATACTTTCAGGCATTTAATGTTATATACTTACTAGTGGTGTATCTCTTTTCCATTTCTTTCCATATACACTGCAAGGCCTTTAAATTTACTTTTTCTCTAGTCATTTGTATAGTGTAATATACACATATTATATGCATGTGTAATATACACATATGCATGTGTACACATGTATATATAATTCACATATTCAAAGTGTGCAACTCAGTGACTTTTGCACAAAATGAATGTACTCATGTAATCAGCACACAGATAAAAGAAGAGATTACCAGCACCATAGTAAATCCACTCATGCTTCCTTCTAGCCACTAACTGCATAAGATAACCAGCATCTTGACTTATAATAGGCTAATTTTGCTTATGTTAATGTTCTTTTGAAAACTTATTCAGTTGTTACTTCATTTTTTCAGTACTATTTTTCCTTTGCGTAATCATTATCTTAAAATTATTAGTAACATGCATTACATAGGTTCTTGTTGCAGAATGGTTAATGAGAACTCCCTCTACTAGCCATGGTAAAGTATTAAAACTAGGTAGCTAGAAAACTATACAAAATATACACAACAGTTTTTTTCAGATACCACAAAACAGGTAGCACAGGACTGTGATCCCCAAGAGTAGGAAACAAACAAGATAAGGTCTCTAATCACCTGCCTTCCTGCTTAAAGATATTTTCTAGACTCTGATGCAAGTATAGTTATTGAAGCAGAACACAGTGGTCTTTCTGAATTAGACAGAAATTCAATTTCAGGACAGCAGAGGTACCTAGAATTTATGGGACAGAACACCAGAGAGGAGGAAACTCTTCAGAGAAAGATCTCCAAAGATCTGCATATGCATTCTCTTTGAATCTATTGCTGAAAATGAAGTTACACTTATGTAGGGTGAAATTGCATGAATGGGCAAAAATGACTGAGAGCTGCAGGATAAATGGTTCCCAGAGCTCACAAAGGATGGGAAGATATTCCACTTCCAGTGAGTCTGAGAAGAGAGACTTAAAATTACCTGTACATTCAGAAGAAATGCCAGAGGAAATACAGAACGACAACAGAAATGATTAGAAAAATAGCAAACACATAGATCATAAATTTAAAGCAACCATGTCAATAATTACATTAAATGCAAATAACCCAAACACTCCAATTAAAAGACACTTTGCCAGATTGGATAAAAATGCAACTATGTGCTGTCTACAAGAAATCCGCATAAATTATAAAGACGCAAAAAGGTTAAAAGTTAAAACATGAAAATATATACCATGCAAATACTAATCATAAGGTAGCTGAAGTATTCTATATTAAAAGCTAAAAAAGCAAACTTTATAACAAGATGTGTAACAGAGTAATGAGAGACATTTAATAACAGAAAAGGGATCAGTTTATCAAAAAGATGTGGCAATCCAATACTTGTGTGCAATAATTATAGAGTTTCAAATGCATGGCACAAAAAAATGACAAAGAAATAGAGCAATCTACAGGTATAGTAGATAGCTCCAGCTATCTCTCATCTTCCTCCTTGGATCATGGGTTAGCCAGTCATGGTTCAGACCCTGAGAGTTTAATCATTGTCAGAGCAGAAAGTAAACTCCCTTCTCTTGAGTTATACAGAAGTGTTTATTGTGGGCAGAATTCAATATTGTATTAGTTTTTTTTTATACTTTCAGTTAAAATTTAAATTTTGAGTTTCAATGTAAAGTTGGGATGACTTTTTAACAGACTTTACTTTTTAGAGCAGTTTGGGTTGACTTTTAATCATGATACATATTTATTTTACAAAAGCTCAAACTATTGAAAATATTGAGAGGGAAATTTAAAAACAATGCTCATAATTAAACCACTTTGTTTCTTTTTAAATGAACCAAACATTTCATATAAATTAAAAGCTTTCATTAGTCAAAGAAAGTGCAGCACAGGGAGATTCATTTATTTCTCAGGAGACTAGACTTAAAAACTTACAAAGAAGAAAACATAAAAATTAAGTTTCATTGTTCTCAAATACAGGCAGAAGCTTCGCCCAGTTTGTGGAGCAGGTGGAAGGCATTAAGATTAGATTAGAACCAATGGATTATAAAGTAAAGGCAACTTTAAACTTGTTTTATTGTTGCTGATCTCTCATTTACAGAAGATTGCATTTCATAAAAGACTTAACTGCCTTTTATGGTGGGAATGTTTTAACACATTTATTTGTAAGGCTTGTAAGGATTTATAAACATTATGTTTTAATTGTTGTTGTAAGACTGATGTACTATGGCTGCTGCTTTCCACTGGTTTAGTTCAATAAATTTCCATGTTCATATTCCCCAGACTTTTTTTTTTTTTTTTTTTTTTTTTGCTGTACGCGGGCCTCTCACTGTTGTGGCCTCTCCCGTTGCGGAGCACAGGCTCCGGACGCGCAGGCTCTGTGGCCATGGCTCACGGGCCCAGCCGCTCCACGGCATGTGTGATCTTCCCGGACCGGGGCACGAACCCGTGTCCCCTGCATCGGCAGACGGACTCTCAACCACTGCGCCACCAGGGAAGCCCTCCCCCAGGCTTTTGATTGGCCATTTTAATACACAAGCCAGGATTTTCTTCCTGACCTTGTGTAGGAAGGAGGAACAAAGGCATGGAACATATTCAATAATTAATGTTTTCTGGTATTCAATATATGGTATAGATACTTAAAAAAACCTTTAAGATGTGAATATTGATCAAATGTGAAAATTGAGACATACCATTTTAAACTTTTAATTTTAGGGATTTTAATATTTTTAGCATACTTGTAAATATTTAGTAGTGATTATTTTTGCATTATTATTTCACATATACTAACTCATTAATACACTGACAATAAATTAACTTTTTAAAAAACTTAGTGAATTAAAATGTTAACATGTTAAGTTACTGTATAAAAACAAAGCTGAATTTACAATATCTTGATAATTTTAAGTTAGAACATGGAATAAAATACACATGTTGACTGTATGCAGGTTATTAATGAATAGTTCTCCTATGACTCTCCCTCAGAACCATCCAGACTATCCTACTATTGATATTTTCGTGAAAGGTATTCAGCCCAGCTCAATAAAATCAAATTGGAAGCAGTTTGTTTTGAGTATAGTATTTGGAGTGTAATACTATATTAAAAATGATTAAAGAAAAGGACGGTCTCCTTTAGGAGAACTGCAAATGGGGCAGAAGGCAGCAAGCTCTTAGAAGTAAAGAACAAGGAAGAGAAAAATAGAAAATATCTTAAGTGGCTGTTGCCACATAGTCAACTTTGGGGTGAGAAGGCCCTGAGTTGGCCTGGCATTTGGGGATTGGTTGACTGGATATACCGTGTTTCTGGTCAAGCAGAGCATTTACAGGGACACACAAGTTATCTAATTTTGGTTTGTTGACATAGTACCCAGGCAAAAGCAGCTCCATCTTAGGCACAGGAAATTATTTCAACTACTATCATTGGGTATATCATGAGATCACAACGAATCACCTACCATGTAACATTTCATCTTAGTTCACTGACCATGTATGCACGCACCATGTATGCACCTGATTTTGTTCAATCAACACATTTTTATTAATCACCTGCTATATGCCTCATGCATAAAGAAAAATGTATGATCATAAGGCAATAAAAGATTCTGGTATTAAATAAAATAGCCAGCCATATAAGAGAAATATTTGGAAAGCTAAAATTGAAAGCTGGTGATTTAGCTGAAGAGAAAAGCGATTCTCTGGATTTGTGCACGCAGAATCCCCTAAGCAGGACTGTAGGGCTTGGTCAGAAAAGCACCTTTTACAAAGATGGCATTGATAATTATGGATTGACTGTCTTGGTTCATAGAAATAATCTTTAAGCAGAGTCAATCACAGCAGTAAAATGACAGATTTTACTGCCTGAATTCATTAGAGATTATTGAGAGGGTGTGATTTTTACACTGGTAAATTCTGTAAAATATGAGCCTTTGGAAATTGAGGACTTTGTCTAGATGCTTCCTTGCCTCCCTGTTAGCTTCAAAGTAATGTTTTTAAGTGTAGAAAATGTGTTATCTTTGCTTCTAAAAAAATTTGTGCATAATTTTTTTTGTAACCGTCTCTAAGAAGGAAAGAAAATTGACTAACATTATAGGAAGTTAATTTATTTTTAGAAAGTTAATTTATTTTTAGGGTGAAAATAGTTTTGAAATCATGTATTTCATTAAACCCTGCCCCAAAGAACATGTTGTTAAGAGAAGTTTTACACTCTTTCACAATTCTTTTATTATTTTGCCAGGCTAGAGAAGATTAGATGCATTCATACCTACAGCTTTAGATGGAATTCCCTTCATTTATTTGAATCTCTTGAAACTTCTTTTGTAAATGATAATCCAAGTCCAGTTAACAAAACAATCTTAGATCATCTAATAGCATGTGGCTTAAAGGAGTGAGAAACAATCCTGTAGTACATTGCTACACATGACATTCAGGTTTGAGCTACTACAAAGGCCTCTGAACAGAATGAAGCATAAATCAGCGCAAGCTGTGGAAACAATAGCTTTCCAAATATTGTGCTCTAGTGTCGACAGAGCGCCATAACACAAAAACATAACAGAGTCAGAATCAGACCACACTCAGGTTTTCAAAGGAAAATATACAGTGCTGCACAGCACAGATGCCATCCCTCTCCTCCCGGTATACACACATCTGTCGCAGTTCTGAAATAGGTCTGTTTGGCTCAGAGGAGGCAGTGATGGCACTGCCATTAACTGTTTGATTTCATTGAAGCTCAAGCTAGAGATTTTAGGAGGATTTCTGGAGTGCCATTTGCTGAGACTTGTTTCTTACTGATAACCTTGCCACTCTTTTCTGATGTTTATGTGGGGCCAGTTTAAAAAGATTGCAACTTAGACTTTCTTTTAATAATCTTCAGTGGGAACAATGCCCACAATACATAGACAAAAATGCTTTTTTTTTTTTTTTTTTTTTTTTTACAAGACTTTCTGTAGTAGTTAACATATTTGTATTTGTAACGCAAGATAACTGAAGAATGGTCTGGATGCAGTAAATTCACTACTGCCCGCTAGGCCCCAACCATAAAAAGACATAGTCAAACTTGTCCCTATCCTCTGCCTTTCCCTCCAATGTGCTGATCATGAGGTGTAATTATTGTCTAGGATATAAGGCGTAGGAGATTTTACAGATTTTCATCATGGTGTTTTATACATTTTTACAAGGTAACTTAAGTACAATATTTTTATCAAAAAATAATAATGCTGAGACTTTCAGAGGCTACAGTGCAATCAGATGATCAGTTTAGGCCCCAGTCTTTGAAGAAGCAGTGCATTTGGGGCAGGGGTGAGGGTAGGGGGGCAGATGATCTAAATTTTGGAGCTAAGAGAGCATCACGAGCCTTTATACAGATAGTTAGCTTTTAACCTTTGATTTTAATTACGTATGTGTCAGAAGTTTGATTTTAAATGTACCTCTTATAATTCCTGCTTTTTTTTTTTTTTTTTTTTGGTGGTACGTGGGCCTCTCACTGTTGTGGCCTCTCCCGTTGCGGAGCACGGGCTCCGGACGCGCAGGCTCAGCGGCCATGGCTCACGGGCCCACCCGCTCCGCGGCATGTGGAATCCTCCCGGACCAGGGCACGAACCCGTGTTCCCTGCGTCGGCGGGTGGACTCTCAACCACTGCACCACCAGGGAAGCCCAATTCCTGCTCATTAAATTGACTTTGGATGTGTATTACTGTGTGCCTGTTTATGTTGAGGGTCAAAAAGACCAAGAAAAATGTGGCTCAGGCTCAGTGTCCCCCTAAGGATTACCCCAGTGGTGAGTGCTCCAACAGAAGGAGGAATAGGAGTTCTAAAAATTCTGAAATTTTTCTCAAGCATATGTATATATTTATTTCATATATAATATCATATATATATAATATTATATATATATTCAGCAGTTAGTAATAACTGACATCTATAGTACACTTATAATGTGCCAGGTACCATGCTAAGATTGTTACACATATATTTCAGTCTTTGAACAAGCTTTAAGAAGTAGATACCATAAAAAAATCCCAGTTTACAGATGAATATATCAAAGCACAAGTAGTATGCCCAAGATTACACATGCATTAAAGTTGTAATTAAGAATTAGACAATCGACCTTGGAGGTTGTTTTTTAAATATGGTAGTTGCTTTTTAAACCTGCAGTCATGTGGTAAGCCATGCAGAAGCACTCATAATTTGCTTAAATGATATTTAAGTTTAATGTTGTTAAAAGACATTATCTCTTAATAACTTACACTTCCATAGTGTCTAGTACTCTAGGCTGCAAGTGACAAAAATCTCTGGGAGGAGATACATATGGTTTTTATTTTATTATATTGTTTTATTAATAAATTGATAAATAGTATTCATTATACTAATTATTCATTATACTGATAAGTATAAATAATAAATAGTTTTATTGTATTATAATGACACAGAGGATATCTCATGAAACTCAAGGTCACAGAAATAGACTGGAAGCAAGGTCTGAAGCACAGAGCTTTGAATAGAGAGGGAGAGATCCACATAATTCAGAGCAGAGAATTGAAAAGAATATTTGCTGACAACCTATATTTTCTCCCTACTAAGAGAAAAGATATGAATTCTTTCTGACCAAGAGTTTTAAAAAGGATGGCAAAAGATAAGAGAATCTAGATGATGATGTACAGAGGGATTATATGTGAGAGATTTGTGAGGTAAGCAGCAGATTCTTCAGGGGAGACCTCAGAGAAGAGGAGTAAATTTCCCAAGATTTATCCTGAAAAGAGAGCAAGACTCTTACAGATTGAGCAGTTATTGACCAAGATTGAATTTCCAAGAGGAAGTGGCTCTGAATAATCTTTAATTGCATAGATTGTGATTATCTATTAAAAATTACAGAAGCCCTGATGCAGCATGGACCTGGAAATCGGCATTGAAAAATTTTTGCCTCCCTAGAGCACAATGGTAACACATATGATTCAGTCCAGAACAACTGAAAGACACAGAAGCCAAGTGGAGAGCAAATGTTATGGAAGAGGAAATAAAGAGGCAACGTCTGTGGATATAAACAGCAGATGTAGTGGAAACAAAAGTCATGTCAAATCCTTTTCATTTATAATTTCTTCCTTGTTCAGTCATTTTTTTTCAACAAGTGTTTATTGAGCACGTACTATGTGCCAGAAACTTTTCTAGGTGCTAAGCATATAGTAAAGAACAGGACTAAAGTTTTCTGTCTTCATGGAGCTTACATCCTTGGGGGAAGGCTGACCCATAGACAGATAAGTAACTAGATAAAACACCAGATCTTGATAAGTGGTATGGAATAAAATAAATCGTGATGTAAGGGTGCTGGGGGAGGGAGCATTTGCTCTTGTATCCTATAACCTGTTTGGGGAAAGCCTCACTAATAAAATGACAATTGAGGAGAAACCTACGGGCAGTGCGAGAGTAAGTCACTTGTTATCTGGCGGAAGAAACATGAAAACAGTAAATGCAAAGGCCCTGGAGGAGGAGGGGTATGCTAAGAGGATACAAAGAAGAGCATGGAGGCCAATGTGGGTAGAGTTGAGTGAAGAGGGGGCAAGTAGAAAAAGGTGAGATCTAATAGGGTCAGTAAAAGCCAGTGAGCAAAAATAACACTACATATCCCCAAATCTTTGGTATTATTTAGGCCTCCTAAGTCCAAATATCACCTGGGAAGAAGATAAAATTCGTGGAAGGCAGGAGAATATTGATTGAGCAGTTATTGACAAAGATTGAATTTCCAAAAGGAAGTGGCTCTGAATAATCTTGAATTGCATAGATTATGATTATCTATTAAAAATTAAACCATATCATAAACTGACTTAAGATATATTGAAAACATTTTCAGGTATAATTTTTTTTATTAACCTACAAGTTGTATATTAAGAAATCAATGTGAGTCACCAAACAGTGAAGAATAAATACTAATTTATAGCTTTATGAAAAAATTCTTAAATAGCATTTCAGAAGCAATGTTTGGAATCTAATTTTATTTATTTTGAATTACAATGGATATAGATGAAAAGTTAAGTATCTTCATCAGTGTTTTGGGGCAGCTCAGGGAAAAAAAAGGCCTAAAATAAGAAAAACTGCAAGACAATATAAACAGTGAATAACCTGAATATAAACTGTTCAATGAGGGAGACAAGAAACAGGTTTTTAAAAAAATCACTAAAAAGCTTTGGCATAAAATTGTGTGATGGAAATATCTTGTGACTTAAAAGCATATTTTCAAAGATAACATTTGCTCAAGGCAAGGATATTTAAAAATAATAGGATTTTATGAGAATATTCCAAACAAATAATTTTTCCTGGTTAACCAGTTAAATTACTACAAGTGCTAATTTGCATCCTGTGAATAGTAAGACGGTTCTCCTCTTCAATTTCACAATTATTTTTAAGTGACTTTGTTTTCTAGAAATGGCTAAGCCTGATTTTGTTGGATCTTTGCTGAGTAATAGAAAGCATAGTTTTGAGTATGCTGCGGGATGTCCAGTTCCTCAGTAAACAAATAGAAGAATATCAAATACAAGTTAATGAGTTTTCAGAAACCAGTAGAATTTATATTTTGTCACTGTGGCTTGGAACTTAGAATGCTCATTTATGCATACTAGCTGTTTTGCTTCTTCGTTTAGAGAATGCTATCAGTAGAGTGAAATCCATTAATTAATTTTCCATGATTATACCTTTCTAATTATATAAAATTAATAATCCATTCATGTAGGTTCAATAAAATTATAATAATTCATAACTTTTGGTAAATCTTACATTCACTCCATTATCAGATTGTAAAATGGCCAGGATATTTTTCATTGTCAGATTGTAAAAATAATTTTCAATCCTATCTAGTTTCAAAATTTTAGTTCAGTTTTTATTTTTTCTACATGCATGTGCTTGCTGAACATTTCTGTTTCTCCAGAGGTCCTTATAGTTTTCTTGTTTCCTTTTCCCAATCAGCCCTGCTAAGTGTATGACTGTCATCTTAATAATTTTTATCCTCAGCTCTGATTATATCTACCCTAAACCAAACCAAAAAATATTAACCTTTACACACTTACATAAAATTCTATACCCTGGGATTCAAGGCCTTCTACAACAGGTAACACATTTCAGGCCTTCTTTCCCAGAGTTACGCTTGGGAAAGAAGCATAACGCTTGTTGGCTTGGCCAAGCTCATGGTTTCTCTATAATACCCACAATTTCCTGTCTACTTTTACTCTTTTCCTAGATGTCATTATAACAACACTAATGTGATTTAATATTGGCTTGACATCACATAGTTTACAAATTGCTTTCACAAATACTTAAGTCATTTAATCCTGAAAACAAAACAAAACAAACAAAGAAACAAAAACAAAGAAACATTCTGGGGTCTATCTTCATCTTATTGGTAAGGCATAAGGGACTCTATAAATGTGACCCATATATCAGTGAGTAGAGGCAAGTTTCACATCTTTGCTATTAAAGATTATTCCATTTACTACAGCTTTTTCCAATTTCTTAGATGTAATAGAATCTTAGATCACGGGAGCATCTTAACAATCACCTAGTGTAACCATTTTGTTCTATAGACAAGAAAATAAATAGTTACCTGGACTTAGAAAGTCTTGTCTTCCTCACCTGGGATTCAAACACCTGTGCTCTGTATGCAACGCTTTAGGGAATCAAAGATGACTAAGACATGGTCAATGAATGACCAAATAAAATACATATTCTAAGACAGAGGCACTTTAGCCAAGAGGTGAAGAAAGTTAGGTAAAGAAGCAGTCAGTTCAGAATGGAGCTCTGGGAATGTCTTTTCTCAAATACAACCTCATGATACTTTATTGGCACATTATTCTAAACTTACTACATCCTGTTTAATATATAGATATTTATGAAACTGTATTAAGGACATAGCTTTCTATTACTACAAAATTTTGCAACAGAATATTGAGTAATACCTGCACATAGTCATTATTCAATATTTGTTTAAATGAATCAAATGATCACATAGTAATTCTATAGAATTAACCATGGAAATAATAACTTTACTTTGTTAGTGTTCATTTTATATTCCAAACACTAGGCTAAACTTTCAACGCATATCACATTTCATGCTTAGTGTAAGCATATGAGATAAATATTATCCCTATCACATTGTATTTTTTAACCCAAATCCAGTGTATATGAAGATCTGTATAGGTATTTGATGATTTGAAAGCACTGAGAATAAGGTCCATTAGCTCTGATTGGACCACGAACATAATTTATTTGGGATAGGGGAAGGGAACAACATAATAAATTAGACCTACGGAAGCAACAGAAGTTGATGTATATGATTTAATCTTCCATTTGAATACAAGGAATTGAAATTTAAGATAAAGATATTTTACTATCAGAGACAAAAGGAAGTTAAATGTGTCATTTTATTCACTCTTAGTTCTTGGCATTTCATGATAAGCCATTTGTATTTGAGTTTGGATGGAGCCACCTTATGAGTATGTTCCAGTTTGAAAATACAGAAACTAGTCTGTGTCTCAGGATTTATAAGCAGTGAAGATCATTTTCAATAGAAGGAGGGACAGCACATTTTAAAAAACATTAAGGAAAAATTCAAACAGTAAAAGTATATAAAATGGTATAATGCTGCATCACATCCAAATTTAACAATTATAACTTTTTCTGTATTTGCTTTATCTACATCTTTAAATAATTATTTCAAAGTAAATACAAATATCTTTTTTTTTTACTTTTTATTTCTTTATAAATTTATTTTATTTATTTTTGGCTGCGTTGGGTCTAAATTGCTGCACGAGGGCTTTCTCTAGTTGCAGCGAGCAGGGGCTACTCATCGTTGCAGTGCACAGGCTTCTCATCACAGTGGCTTCTCTTGTTGCAGAGCACAGGCTCTAGGGCGCAGGCTCAGTAGTTGTGGCGCATGGGCTTAGTTGCTCTGCGGCATGTGGGATCTTCCTGGACCAGGGCTCGAACCCGGGTCCCCTGCATTGGCAGACAGATTCTTAGCCACTGCACCACCAGGGAAGCCCCAAATACAAATACCTTAATGATTCAGTATCTCTAAGAAAATTGCCTACATAACCAGAGTAATATCCACTCCTAATAATCCCATTATTTTTTTTTCAGGATGCCAATAATGTCATTCTTAGTGATTATTACAAACCTGTTTCCAGTCAAGGATTATACCATATACTTGCTTAGACCAGATTTATTAATAAACAGTTTTGGTTGGGAAACTTACAACAGTTGGAGCAGATTAATAATGATTTGAAATAAATATTAATAGGTGGTGTGTCAGTTGTCTATTGTTGCCTAACTTATTTATGCCAACATATTTATGCCAAAATATACTCCCAAGAGAAGGACAGTTATGGAATTCAGATATCTATAATCCAATTAAAAACACCCCAAAGTATAATACAATTTTTTATATATATATATATATATATATATATATATATATATATATATATATATATATATATTCTATGTAAATTGTAAAAAAAAAAAACCCAGGATGGATGCACAACGAATTTAGGATTATGGTAACTTTAGTATTAACAGAGTAGTTTTGAATGGGTCAGTGTGTATGGTTCAAAGTGTACTTCAACTTTAGTTGCAAAGTTTTGTTACTTTCATATTTAAAATGACCTAATGGACTCTAATGTTAGTCTCTTTAGGCTCCTTTACATTTTATAAAAATTATCAATAAATGGAAATATTTATATGTGGAAAAACTGAAGACAGCATAATTAGTAACCTGTATAGAATTACAGCTGTGAATGAGAGTAAAGAAATAGTGATGAGAAGAGCTGTGGGGTCAAGGGAGACATTTGTTTGTTTTTCTCCTTTCAGTTTTTTCTTTAATTCAATTTAAGTTTCATCTGAAAAATCTAAGCAGGAAGTCAGCTTTATGATTTCTAACTTAATTTCTCTCCTAAGCACTGACTTTGATTACATTTTAGGTCATATACCATATAGTCCATATTAATTTTGCATGTCTTTAAAGTTTAACAGAATGTTAAATTACAGAATTTCAACAAATATAAAGTATATAAAATTGAAATATAAAATACAAAATATTTAGTGAAATTGCAAAGCTGATCACAAAAGTCACTACCTACCTCCATATCCAAAAGACAGCCATCAGGGTGCCTTGGCATTCCTGTGCAGAAATGACTAAGGAGTAGTAGAACAAGCCCTGATAGCATCACTTACTTTCCAGTAATTTAAGGTCAACCCTGAAAGAGAAAGTGACAAGCTAATGGAGAAGCAAACTGCTGGGCAACCTGGGTTCTTGGTAACTTTCCTCTCTCTTTCTTGAAACTAAGAGAAGGGGCCTCACAAAGAGTTTCTCATAGAATTTGGGGTTTTCCACATTATTTTCCCATAAGCTTTTGTAGCCTGTTGTTGCTCTGTCTCCAGCCCTATTCAAGGCGGACAAAAAGGAATTCAAGAAAAAAATCTGAGTTGGTGGTGGGGATATGTGACGAAAGGTGGCAGAATATGCTACTCCAAAGTATGTCACTTCAGTACAAGAATCATTTTGAGCTAAAGGCACTTGAAAGACAGCAGCTGCAAGAAGAGTGTTCTCATCTCCTTTTTTCTTCCTGAAAACAGGAGATAAAACTCTCATATGAAATATGCCCTCCGTATACTAGGAGAAAAGAAACATTCTTATTATCAGGGAAGGGATGTTAAGACTAAGAGAATTTTATACAAACAGACTTTGTGAAAATGATTCTTACCTTCCTTTAGCCTCCCCATACGTTTTAGTTACTTTTCCACAATTGCCTCTCTTTGTTCAACCTATTTTAAAAGCGTTTAAATTTTGCCACTTCTTTGGGTCTTCATTTCCTTAAGAGGGCTTCCTTGTAACTTAAGACTGAAATTTATATGCTTTTCATTAATCTGTCTTTTGTTACAGAGCCAGAGTTGAACTTTAAGATGAGTAGAGGAAAGAATTTTCCTCCCCTACAGTGATACATCCAGAATACAAGAGTATTCAGTTAACAGGTGGTACTGTGGACAGCTGAGCTTGAGCTAGCTTATGACAACCTCAACTTAGTTTATTGCCACTAAGCTGCCAGGAGCAGGAGCTGCGAGCTAATGTAAGAGATCGCATTTAAGTCGACCTTCCATTCAGTTAAAACCATAAATGTGGCAGGACTCCTGCTGGACCTGCTGGAGAACTCACACACCTGACACCAGAGGGCACTGTCAGGGCATAGCCAAAAAAAGGACTTCAGCAGGGCCAATTAAGGATGCTTGCCCCCTCCCCTTCCTTCCCTCCACCCAGACTCCAAAACACAAGAAGAGAAAGGGATCTAGAAGAGGGAGGAAAGAGAAAAAGTAACAATGAGGCTCTATCACCTCTCCACTCCAAGGACCGCAGACAAAGCCTAGGCCAGTACTGAGGGTGGGAAAAGGGAGAATGTGGAAGATAAATAGATAATGAAAATCTTGAATTAGATTGTGCTGGGATAGATTTTTTTTTTTTTTTTTTTTTTGGTGGTACGCGGGCCTCTCACTGCTGTTGCCTGTCCCGTTGCAGAGCACAGGCCCCGCGGCTATGGCTCATGGGCCCAACCGCTCCGCGGCATGTGGGATCTTCCTGGACCGGGGCACGAACCCGTGTCCCCTGCATCGGCAGGCAGACTCTCAACCATTGTGCCATCAGGGAAGCCCTGGGATAGATTTTTTAAATCACTAACCATGACTGAGAGGAAATGAGGTATTCCAAAGATGTCTTTAAGGAACAGAATATAGTTTAGTTGAAACCAGTGACTGAAGAGAAATAAGACCATTTTGTATTTGTATGCTACCAAGGGTGAACTTACTAAAATCATTTGCTGCTTGTATATTTGTTTTATTCATGTTTCTATGTACCTGTACTTCATTCCACAAAGAATATTGGGAGTGTTTGCATTAAATGATTGCATTAAAGAGGCATAGTGGTGAAGAAATAAAGCAGAGGCAATAAGGTAGAAATTAAAAGGCAAGGAGAAAGTGTACCAAATACAAATAATAAGATATTCTATTCTTTGCCAGAGGTGATTCATATATCCAGCCAATTCTGATTGTCCTAGTAGACAATGCAAAAAGATGAACATATTCAGTTTCAGTACTCACAGAGATTGTAAATAAAAGGAAACAAATTGCTATGGAGAATAATGACTAGTTAGAGAACAGATATTTTTATTAATCACTTCCTGTATTTAGGACAATGAGAATTTTGGAACCAGACAATGTCCTTACCTTCAGGGAACTCACACTCTAGTGTGAAAAAGTTATTTAATAATATTTGCAAGTATAAATGAGAAGTACAACATATAAAGAGTGAGCTTTTTTACACATTATACTTGATGGGAATTCCTCTGACCTAAGACACTTACTTATGTGAGTGTCTTTATATTTGTGACTGAGAATGTGTACCTACTTCCATATATATATAATGTGCTCCTAACCAGTATTTAACAGGACTTTAGCCTCACTAAAATATTAGTAATTATATGGGGCTAGAGTAATTTTGTTCAACATTTTTATTCCTTGGATTATCAACCACAATCCAGTTGTTGAATTACATTGAGGTATATCAGTGATTTTAGGTATAGTTATTAGAGCTATATCAGCAATGATTGTGAAATCTGAAATTTTACTTCTACCCTTAATTCAGTAGCTTTCTCACACATAACACACTACTCAGTTTCCAAGCAAATTACAGAAACTGCTAACAGAAGAGGAAAATAGTTTCAGAAATAGAGAATTTAAGGGTAATCCAATATAAACAAATAGTAATGTCGTTAATAGTGAGAGCTTCATCTGTGCTGACTAGAGATTTCTATCCTGTTTATATTGTCAGCCTAAAGAATCCTGATGAGATTTTACAGCCTTTTAGCTACTCAAGCAGAAAATTTTCAGGTAGGAACATTACAAAGCAACCTTTCAGTTTTAAGTTTCAAGTAAGTGAATGAAAAGATTCAGGGACTGTGTTTCTGTATCTAAATGAAGGCATAAATTTCAATAACTAAGGACTGAAGTATTGGCATGTTAACTTAAGCTTACAGGAAATAGTTATAAACAATAGGCTTTGAGTTATGCATTAATTTGGATATACAATAACTTCTGATAACAAGAGAGGAGAAAGAGACCACAAAATACTGTGGATAAAATAATATGGGGAGATCAGCTCGGTGCTTTGCGATGACCTAGAGGGGTGGGATAGGGAGGATGGGAGGGAGGCTCAAGAAGGAGGGGATATGGGGACGTATGTACACATATGGCTGATTCACTTTGATGTACAGCAGAAACTAACACAGTATTGTGAAGCAATTATACTCCAATAAAGATCTATTAAAAACAATATGGAAATTTAGTTCCAACCAATCCTTATGGGTAGGGTCCAAGATTGGTTAAGCAATTATGCTACCCTCAACATTTGGCTTCTAAGTTTGGGTCAAAAGATGCTGATCTAGTTTTTGCCATCATTCAGACAGTGGGAAGGGAGAGAGGGCCACAGGAATGCATGACAAAATCTTGTCAAGTCTTCTTGGAAGTGGCTATCATCACTGAAGCTCAACAGACATAGGATTGACCAGAACTTAGTCCAGGGCTATACGTAGCTACAAAAGGCATAAGATGTAATATATGTATGAGCAGATAAATTCCATGTCTGTGGAATGGGGAGAACAGATATAGGTGACACCTGGTAGTCAGCCACAAGATATTATATCTCAGCTACAATTTTCTAACAAATACTTACAGTTTTTGGAATTATAGATCTTTTATAACATTTTTAAGCTATAAGCTTAATATATGATTAGAATAAGAAGAGTTTTATTCACACTTTCATCCTTTGAACCTACCATTTTATATTCTATCATATATTTCCCCCTTTCATAAAATGTTTCATAATTTCCAATGTTTTAAATATTCTAAATATGTATGAAAATAAGTGTGGTCACTTTTTCATTGCAGTTATTCATAATTATAATGTATATATTAAATTCCATCAACTATGTATAAATATACAGGTCTACAAATGTTTTAGAAAGTCCCTTCATTCATTGAGAAGTTTGGCACTTGATTCGTACTCTTCTTTACCCATAAACTCCTGCAATGATTCTAGATGAATACAACATCCATCCATCATCTTTTCTTTACTATTCTTTGAAAAGAGAATTGAATTTTGAAATCAGTGTGGCCCTTTGTATGTTATCAATATGTTTATCCAGAAATGTGAGGCAAGGGCTTGAAGGCTGTCTCAGTGAGGGCTTGTAGGATATTCTTCACTACATCGTGCCTTTCTTAAAATTCAGAGCCTAGCCCTTGGGCTTCCAGACTCACAAATGAAGAAAAATAATTAATTTCTCAAGAAAAATTCACATTAATCAAATCCACAAGTGTAACAATGCTTATATATACAAGATACAATAACGTATCCCCTAAAATAGTCACTGAACTACAATAGTTAAATAATAAAACACTATTTTACAAATATTTATTGAGCTTAATATTTTGCACAAAATATAATGGGTGTTAATGGGGTATGAATAGACAAATCAACCTTCTAGAAAGTAATGTTCAAATGAAAGAAGTGTGCTTCTCTAAGTAACTAACAGAGGGCAATGAAGTAAGAGGACTGAAATGCTACTGTCTTTGAACTTAGAGCTTTCCAAGTTAAAAATTCTTCTTCATATCTTCAAGATGTTCAGTAAATAATTTGAAACCCTTCCATCTGCTATATGTCCCAGTCTCTAAATACATAGACAGCACTGTTTAAAATAGAGTATGGTGATATTGGAAATGCTATGTTCCTAACCTATTTATTGAATACACATCTGTTCCCCATTAATAAGCAATGTGGCTACTCAAATATACACATTTTCCATTTTTATTGTAGGTCTACTTTAGGACCTATTTGATTTTGGTGACATACATTAGCAAATTAATTTATCCCTGCTTTAGCACTAAGCTATCTTCATTATGATGGCTTTATAATAGCTATTTCTTGTAAGATAAGTCACTTATATAGAATATAATTCAGCTCTGAGTAAAATAAAAACAAAATTTTAAAATTAATGTGGATTAAACACAGTATAGATTTATCTCTCACACATAAAAGTAGAGTGAATGGGCCAAGAGTGGTAGATCAGCTTCAGGAACATCAGGACCCATGGTCTTACCACCTTGTTCTTCTAGCATCCTCAGTGCCTGGTTTCTGCTTCATGGTTCAGTTCCAGCTACTGAATTCAAATTCCAGCCACAAAAAAGAGGGGAAAAAAGGAGAAAAGCAATACTCTCTGGCTTTAAGGACAGTTACTACAGGCAGCACACAGCAATATCACTTGTGTCCCATTTAACAGATTTTAATTCACTTTTATAGTCGACCATGGAACAACACAGGGGTTAGCAGTGCTCACCCTCAAAGTGCTGAAACTCAGCCTGTAATTTAAAGTTTGTCATTCATATCCAAGGTTCCTTGCTACCCAGGAATTCAACCAACCATGGATTATGTAGTATAATAGAATTTACAATTGAAGAAAAATCCATGTAGAAGTGGACCCATGCAGTTCAAACCATGTTGTTCAAGGGTCAACTGTATTTACAAGGGAGCCCAGAAAATATTCCTTTATTTTCAGAAATATTCCTGCTTGGCTGAAAAAAAACACTGAAACAGATAATGAGAATCAATTACAGTTTTCTCGAATATCTCTGAATTTAATATTCTTCCGTAATGTGCAGGATCTTCCTGACAAACTCTTTCAAGTACAGTTGAGAATAATCTCAAGGTTTATTTTCAAGGAAAACCTATAAAATGCCTAAAAAATTATTTTGGAGAGAATTGTATCATTTTATTTTTCTATGATTAAGTTTCTTAAGTGTTTTTCAAATTATCTGTATCATTACTGAGTTTTGTTAGTTTTATCAATTATTGAATGATATTGATAAAGTCTCCTACTCTAATGTTTTAACCCATATTTATAATTATATCATTTTCATTTTGTGTATATTAAGTTAATCTATGTTTAGAATATGTAATCTTCTGAATATTCTTGAATCCTCTTTCTATTTCCCCTCAACCAAGATTCTCTTACTCCTTAAAGTCTATACACTGTTGTCACATTCCTTTAATTCAATTTGAAAATGCCTTATTTAGTTATGTCTTTCTGGTCTTAATATTGCGGGCAATTTGGGGTTGCCATGTGCAGATGAAGAATTCCAAAGGCTTTTTGCTTCTTCCCATTTACTCTTCCAATCTCATCCAATTGCATAGTTTCAGTTATCACTTCTACATGGATAACATACAAAACTTGATTTCCATGTCCCATTGGTCTCTATATTCAACTCCTGATGTATATCGCTAACTATAGATATCTGGTAACTGAAATTTTTTCCTGGCAAACTGTATTCATTATTTCCCCAAATAACCTCTTGCTTCTGAATTTCCTTCTCTCATGTATTCCTCCTCTCAGTTATTGTCTCATTCTCCCAAATCTTCTTTGGCTTTGCTTATCTTTCATTCATAACAAGTATAAAAACTGTCAAATATAAATTTATATTATCTCTCCACACTTACCAATCCTTTTCTATTTTAATTATTAAGAAATATTTTAAGTATACATCAAATATTAGAGAATAGTATAACAAACATCCACCTTTTTTTTTTCTTCTGGCTGTCAGATCTTAATATTTTGCCCTATATGATTCAGATTCATTTTTATATTTCAAATAAATTATAACTTTAAAAGCTTGAAGACCTCTGTATTTTCCTAATCTCATGCTCATTTTTCCATTTCAGAAGTACCTACTTTTCTACATTTAATGTTCATTATTCTTATTTATCTCTTCTCCATAAAAGTATATAACATTGGTTTACATGTTTTTAAATGTTTCACACATTATGCTTTTGAACTTTATCCATGTTGATATCTGTAGACCTAGTTAATTAATTTTGATATTTAATTATATTAATATAACATCAATTTTCATTTTAGAGGACAAAGATTAATTCTAAATTTTTAAATATTACAATAAATGCAATAAATATTCTTTAAAATGTTACATTATACAAATATATGAGAGTTGCATACAAATTTTTACCAGTAATAGAATTACTGGTAATTACTGGAATATGTTTATTCTCAACTTAGCTTTTGCTAAACAGCTTTTGAAAACCGTTGAATCAATTTTTTACTGACATGAATAATCAAGAACACTTTCATTGTTCCTCATCCTTGGTAACATTTGTTATTAAAAGTTGTTTTAGAGATAGCTTAGAAAATGGAGGAGTAGAAGGACGTACACTCACTTCCTCTTGTGAGAGCACAGGACCCACAACAAACTGCTGAACAGTCATTGACAGGAAGACACTGGAACTCACCAAAAAAATAGCCCACATCCAAAGACAAAGGAGAAGCTGCAATGAGATGGTAGGAGAGGTGCAATCACAATAAAATCAAATCCCATAACTGCTGGGTGGGTGACTCACAAACTGGAGAACAATTATACCACAGAAGTCCACCCACTGGAGTGAAGGTTCTGAGCCCCACGTCAGGCTTCCCAACCTGGGGGTCTGGCAATGGGAGGAGGAATTCCTAGAGAATCAGACTTTGAAGGCTAGCAGGATTTGATTGCAGGACTTTGACAGGACTGGGGGAAACAGAGACTCCACTCTTGGAGGGCTCACACAAAGCACTGTGCACATCGGGACCCAGGGGAAGGAGCAGTGACCCCATGGGAGACTGAACCATACCTACCTGCTAATGTTGGAGGGTCTCCTGCAGAGAATATATATATAATATTATATATATATGATATTATATATGAAATAAATATATACATATGCTTGAGAAAAATTTCAGAATTTTTAGAACTCCTATTCCTCCTTCTATTTTTAGTTTTTTAAGGAACCTCTGTACTGTTCTCCATAGTGGATGCACAAATTTACATTCCCACCAACAGTGTAGAGGGGTTCCCTTTTCTTCACATCCTATCAGGCATTTATTACTTATAGACTTAAAAATTTTTTTCTTAATTTTTATTTTATATTGGAGTATTGTTGATTTACAATGTTAGTTTCAGATGTACAGCAAAGTGTCAGTTATATATCTACATATATCTATTCTTTTCCTGTTTAGGTTATTACACAATACTGAGTAGAGTTCCCTGTGCTATATGGTAGACTTTTTAATGATGGCCATCCTGACCTGTGTGAGGTGTGTTCTGTGTTCGCTCAGTAGTGAAATCTTTTTAAAGATTTATCACAGTTTTGTAATTTCCACATATAGAAGTTGTACATGTTTTATTATATCAATATGTCAGTATCCCAGTTTTTGGTGTTAATATACATGATATTGTGTTCTTAACTGTAAAACCTAATTGTTAATTGTGGGTATATAGGAAAGCAATTGACTTTTGTATAATAACCCTATGTCCTATGATCTTGATAGTTCCAGGTTTTTTGTCAAATCATTTGCTAAAAAAGGCAATTGTATGTTGTCCCCATTTTATTTTATTATCTTATTATACTCATTTGGACTTTCATTTAATGTTAACACGGAACAGTGAGAGGGGACATCTTGCCCTGTTTTTAATCTCAGAAAAGACATCCAATTTCTTGCAGTTATGTATGAAGATAGCGGTAAATTTTTATATTTGTTCTTTTCAGGTTGATAATGTTTCTCTTTATTTCTAGTTCGCAAGAGTTTTTAATTACAAAAACAAACAAAAATGAAACTAGCTTTTATTAAAAATGAGAATGATTTATAAGATTTTTTTTTCTGTATTAGCTGATAATAGTCCTATAATGGTTTTTCTTTAACTTCTTGAATATGATGGATTACATTTATTTATTTTTGAATGTTAGATCAACCTTGCATGCCTGGAATAAATCTCATCTGGTTGAGGTATATAATTCTTTTTATACATTTTTGCATTGAATTTGCTAGTAATTTCTTGAATTTTTTCATTTAAATTCATGAGAGATATTGGACTATGCTTTTTCTTGTGTTATCTTTATCATGTTTTGTTGTTAGGGTAATGCTGATTCATAGTATGAGTTAGAAAGTGACCCCTTGTGCTTCTAATTTCTGGAGGACATCGTAGAATTTTGTATCATTTCTTTCTTAAATATTTGGTAGAATTTTGCAGTGACATCATTTGGCCTCATGCTTTCTTTTTGGTAGGTCTAAATTATTGATTACATTTTCTGATTGCTATAGGCTTATTCAGATTACATATTTCTCTTTCTGTGAGTTTGGTATCTGTATATTTCAAGGAATTTATTCATTTTATATAAGTTTTCAAATTTGTGGGCAGAGAATTATTCATATGATGCTTTTATTATCCTTTTAATGTCTAGAATCAGTAGTGATGGCTTCTCTTTCATTTCTGATATTCACATTTATTTCTTCCTTCCATTTTTCTTGATTTGCTTGGCTAGAGTTTTATCAATTTCACTGTTCTTTTCAAATAACTGGCTTTGATCACATTGATTTTCTCTATTGGTCTCCTATTTTCAATTTTATTGATTTCTGCTCTAATTATTATTATTTCATTCTTTTTTTCTTGCTTTAGTCTAAAATTGCTCTCCTTTTTCTAATACCCTAAAGTGGAATCTTGCTTGTTGATTTTAGATCTTTCTTCTGTTTAGTATCAATACTTTAATATTTACTGTAAGCATTCACTCATTGCTTTCACTGCACCTCATAAATTTTGAAAAATTTTATAAATTTTTCTGTCAAAAAGTTTACCATTAGTTCAAAATATTTTAAAATTTCTCTTGAGATTATTTCTGGGCCCCAAATTTTGTTTAAAAGTATGTTGTTTAATCTCCTAATATTTTGGTGTTTTTCAGCTACGTTTCTGTTACTAATTTCTAGTTTAAGTCTGTTGTGCTCTGAGAGTATACTTTATATGATTTCTATTATTTTAATATGTTAGGGTGTATTTTATGGCCCCGAATGTGCCTATTTTCTGAACCTTCCCTGCAAGCTTGAAAACAAGATGTATTCTGCTTTTGTTTGTTGTAGTATTCTATAAATTACATCAATTTGATTGATAGTAGTTTTCAGGTTACCTACATGCTTACTGATTTTCTGTCAGCTTGATCTATCAGTTACTGAAAGACGGTTGTTGAAGTATCTAATTATACAGTGGGTTTGCCTGTTTCTCCCTGCAGTTCTATCAGTTTGCCTCATGCAGTTTGACTGTCTCTTGTAAGATACATACACAATAAGGATTGTTATGTCTTCCTGGAAAACTGTTCCCTTTATGTAATGCCCCCTATTTATCCCTGATTATTTTTCTTGAAGTCCTCTGTTTCTAAAATTAATATAGCTACTCCAGCTACCTTTTGACTATTGTTATCATGGCATATCTTTTTCCTTCCCTTTACTTTTTTTTTCCTCAGTCAAAAAATTTTATTGGGTCATTACTCTGCTTTTGTGTGTGTGTGTCTGTGTGTGTGTGCGGTATAATACAAACAGCATTTTTCACCTTCACCTTTTAAAGTGTACAGTTTAGTGGTATTAAATACATTCACATTTACTGTGTGACCATCACCACCACCCATCCCCATAACTCTTTTCATCTTGTAAAGCTGAAACTGTATACCCATTAAACAGTTACTCCCCATTTTCCTCCCCCCACAAGCCCCTGGAAACCACCATTATACTTTCTGTCTTCTTGATTTGACTGTTCTGAGTATCTCACATAAGTAGAATCATATAATTGTTGTATTTTTGTGATTTGATTATTTCACTTAGAATAATGCCCTCAAACTTCAAGTGTGCTGTAATATATGTCAGAATTTCCTTCCTTTTTAAGGCTTAATAATATTCTATTACATACACACACACACACACACACACGCACACCACATTATGCTTATCTATTCACTTGTCAATAGACACTTGCATTGCTTTTATGTTTTAGTTATTGTGAGTAATGTCACTATAAACATGAAAATACAAATATCTTTTCAGGACTGTACTTTCAATTCTTTTGGATATATACTTAGAAGTGAAATTGCTAGATTATATGATAATTCTATTTTTAATTTTTTGAAGAACCACCATACTGTTTTCCACAAAGACTGTACCATTTTACACTCCCACCAAAAGTACACAGAGTTTCTAATTTCTTCACATTCTCACCAACATGTTCTTTTCTTCTCTTTTTTATTTTAACCATTATAATGGGTGTGAGGTGCATCTTGCTCATTTTTTACTTGGATTGTTTGTTTTATTTATTGTTGAGTTTTAGGAGTTCTTTATATATTCTTCTGTATATTAATCCCTTATCAGATGTATGATTTCCAAATAATTCTTCCCATTGTATACTGTGGAGAGTGTCTTTTGATGCACAATATTTTTTAAAATTTTCATGAAGTCCAGTTTATCTACTGTTTTCTTTTGTTACTTATGCCTTTGGTATCATGTCCAAAAACTCATTGTCAAATCCAATGTCAGGAAACTTCTGTTCTATGATTTCTTCTAAGAGTTGTATTGTTTTAGGTCTTACATTTAGGTACTTCATAGATTTTGAATTAATTTTGAATATGGTGTTAGATAAGGGCCCAACTTCATTCTTTTATAAGTGGAGATGTAGTTTTCCCAGCACTATTGGTTGAAAAGACAGTCCTTTCCTTATTGAATAGTATTGGCACTATTTTCAAAAAGTACTTGCTCATATATGCAAGGGTTTATTTCTGGGCTCTTTATCCATCTTCCAGTCCATGAACATGGGATATATTTCCATTTTTTTCTTTCATCTCCTTGATTAAGTTAATTCCTAAGTATTTTACCCTTTTTGATGTTATTATAAATGGAATTGTGTTTGTAATTTGTTTTTCAGATTGTTCATTGTTTATGTACAGAAATGCAACTTATTTTTGCATGTTTTCTTTGCATCTTTTTACTTTGCTGCATTCATTTATTGGTTCTACAGCTTTTTTTGATGGAATCTTTAGAATTTTCTACACATAAGATCATCTCATCTGCAAACAGATGTAATTTTACTTCTTTTCCAATTTAGATGCTTTATGTTATTCCAATTACACATATGATACACCTTTTGAAATCCAAGAATATTATTCATTTTTTGCATGTCTGATCTCTTTTGTTTTTAATTCTTTACTCTTTGCATTTACTTTTGTGAGGTTTCATTAAATTATCTTCATGCTCGCTCATTCTTTCTTTAACAACATCTAAACCATTATCATGCCCATCAAAAACATTCTTTATTTCTTTTACAGTGTTTTTGATTTTTACATTTTATTTTTATTCTTAGAGTTTTCATTGCTCTGCTTATATTACTCATCCATTCTTACAGGTTGGGTACTTTTTCCACTACAGTTCTTAAGATGCTAATCATAGTTATTTTAAATTCCATATTTGATAATTACAACATCTATGTGATATCTGAGTCTAATTCTGATGCTTTATCTATTCAGACTGTATTTGTTTGATTTTTGTTTTTTTGCCTTTAGTATACCTTGTAATGTTTTGTTGCAAGCCGGACATGCTGTATAGAATAAACAGACCTTTACTGTGAAGTTTTATTAATTTGGGTAGGGGTTGGGCTCTACTTAATGTTTGCTGTAGTTGTAAATGTCAGAGGTTTAAAATTTCTCTCATATCCTTGTTTTGATCTCACCTGTTACTAGTGGACTTCTCTAAGAACTCTTTCTCTAATAGCTGCATCTTGCAGCTCCTTTAGCTATAATCCATACATGGAGTGTGGTAATGTGTGGGGAGATGTGAGAGGGAAGCTGTCTAAAAGCCTACGATTAAACTACTGCTTTTCAGAGAGCCAGTTCCCTAGGCTGAGACCATCATAAGTGTCTTAGGTACACACACACACACACACACACACACACACACACACACACACACACACACACACACCCCCACCCACCTACCTCAAGTGAAAGAAGAAGGCCAGAGGAGACTGGAATCAAGAAATGCCTTGTTTCAAGGTATGTAAAACTGTGATAAACTCTTTTTCTCTTGAAAGTAAGCCTCTGTTATTAAGAAAGTTCTGAGTGTGTTTCACAACAGTTACTCCTCCCCCACCACCAATGCAAAAGCTCATGTGGGATCTTTCTTGGGTCTTTGTCGTTAGAATCTGCAATGATTCCTGTAGGTAGAGCCTGTGAGAATGTGGATATCCTCCTATGAATGGCTGTCGTCTGCAATAGTAAGAGTTTCTCACTACCATATTAGGCCAAACTCAGCCTTCAGGAATTTGTCAAAATTACCATTGAAGACTTCCTACAAGTTTTTTGCTCTCCAAACTCACCTTGAGATGAGCATGGTAGTTTTGGATGGTAGTTTGGCCTGTGATCTCAGTTCTCTGATGGGTCCATGGAAGTTCATTGAATTGGTCTGTTTAGCTTTTCTTCTTGTAAGTTTAGGAGGGAGAGTTTCCAGTCTCTCTGCGTGTTGGAACTATAACCAGAAGACTGCACCCAACATTTTATGATGAAATTTTCCAAATACACAAAAAATTAAGCACTTAAGGCACATAGATACACAACTCAATTACATAGATGCTTAACAAACATGTAGAAATATAGGGAACATTTATCTCCAATTTATGTTTTGTACCCAGTTTCAGTAATTATCAACATCTTTTCATATGCCCACACCCACTTCTACCCCACCATATTATGTATATTATCTAAAGTATTTCAAAGAAAATCCAGATATCATATCATTTTACCCATAAGTAATCAGTATTAACCTGAAGAAAAAGGAACATTTTCTCCAAATCCACAATGTCATCATCATGCCAGGCAATAATAACAGTTACTCAAAATCTTCTCCTACTCAGTCCTTTTTAAAACTTCCTAGTATATCTAAAATTTGTCTTTTTATATTTGGTTTGTTTTATAAACTAAGTCTTAATGCAAGAAAGTAACCATAACTTTATGGAATTTCCCCAAACTATCATTAGGAGATAGGAAAAGGACATTCATTAGAATACGGTTGAAGAATGTGTTTGGAAGAAATAAATCATTTTATATTTATTCCCCAGTGAGTTGAACCTTCTCAGTAAATTGATGAAAGTTTTTTCTTCCAGAGTCAGAGCTAATTATGGTACCATTTTAAAGCATATTCACTTTTATGTATTAAATCAAAATATGAAATTTACTAAACATTAAATTTTTGTTAAAATTTTTATCTACTTCTAAGCTTTTTTTTTAAATCATTGTATTCTTTTTTCTATTCCTATGGGAACTATATTTGGATTACAATTAGTTTACCATGTAATCATCCTTCTACTTTTATATAATGTTCTTGTTAATGCTGATATTTTTCTTCATAAATTTCATATTTAAAAATGTATTGACATTATACTTAACTTACAAATTAATTTGGATATGATTAAAATTTACTGTTGGAAACAACAGAATAAATACCACCAGAATTGCCCTCTCATGATAAGCAAGTTTAATAGTGGATAAAATGTATGAGGCATTTTTTTCTCAGGCAATGGACAACAACCAGTGATGGTCTGTAATGACTGAGAGAGGGAAACGCATGAGGAAGGTCCTTTGGCAACTCTACCTCTCTGCTTACAGGGACTTTATTGACCATAGAATGGAAGGGTTGACAAGCTTAAGCTGGCCATAGTGACATCATGAGCTGATGAGGCAGAGATCAGAGTCTACAACTGCTTAAAATGTTAATATTTGTTGGGCAATTTATCTACAAGGAGGAAGCTGTCCAGATTTTGGGATAGGGGTGGGGCTGGATGTCCTCTCCAGAATTCTGCTTGGGGATTTCTCATGTATCCCTGCTGAGGACTGGGCTAAGCATGCTCAGGGCATGTCACTGAGAGACCCATCCAGAAAATAGCTGCCATGGGGCTGAGAGCTGAACAGATATCAGCATTCATGCAGTACTTGGGCCAGTCTGAGTATAAGATTTCTTGAGCACCTCCAGAAAGGGACACAAGTTAGGAGTAAAGACCACAACCTAAAGTAAGTGTGACACTATGGGTTCAAGACAAAACAGCCCTAAAAAACAAAAAAAATGAA
This sequence comes from Delphinus delphis, assembly GCF_949987515.2. Taxonomy (NCBI): domain Eukaryota; kingdom Metazoa; phylum Chordata; class Mammalia; order Artiodactyla; family Delphinidae; genus Delphinus; species Delphinus delphis. The sequence goes on from NC_082693.1 coordinate 67,436,273, forward strand.
GGCTAACAGGATCAAAAGAATTCTCCAGTAGTTTAATTGACTACCAAGCCTAGTTTAAACCACTATCAATACCCATTAAAGAAAAACAGCATAGTCCAGTCTCTATAATATACATGCACAGTGTCTGTCCTACAAGAAACAAAGGACTAGCCATGCAACGGAACAAATATGTGTGACCTGTTATCAAAAACAATGAAAAAGGTGATCAGTAGAATAAACTTGGAGATGATTCAGGTATTGATGTTAACAGAGAAAGACTTTAAAATAGCTACAATAAACATGTTCTATGCCTAAGGGAATAAATATGCATAATGAGTGAAAATATGGAGAATATCAGTAGGGAAATGGATACTATTTAGAAAACAAAAGCAAGAATTAATGCACTCAAATCGAAATTTTAGAGCTGAAAAATACAGTATATGAAGTAAAAAATTCCCTGGATTGTTTTAATAGCAGATGGAGACTGCAAAGTAAAAGATCAGTGAAACTAAAGATGAATAAATAAAAAATACACATTTTGACGAGCAAAGGAAAAAAATGACTCAAAAACAACATCAAAAAAGGTAGAGCCTCAGAGACATGAGACAATATCAAGTATTTTAGCATATGTACAATATGAATTCCAGAAGGAAAGAAGAAGGAATTGGGCATAAAAATATATTTGAAGAAATAATGTCTAAAAGTTTTCCAAATGAGCCCAAAATATCCACTTACATATCCAAGAAGAGCAGCAAACCGCATACAGGAAAAATTCAAAGAAAAGCAAAACTCATAGTTAAACTGCTATATATCAAAAGTAAAAAAGAGAAAACCATAAATGCTGCAAGAAAAACAACAAAACTTAGAGACACATAAAAATAATACAAATGTGATAAAAAATGGACGCCAGAAGATATTAGAATGACAACGTTAAAGAGCTGAAAGAAAACAATTATCAACTTAATATTCTATATCCAATGAAAATATTTTTTAGAAATAAGAGTAAAAATAGCCGTTTCTTATGAATTAAATATGAGAAAACTCATCAACAACAAAATTGTACTAGAATTAAAAAATGCTAAAGATAATGCTATTAGAAGGAAACTCGTATCCACAGAAAATAATACAGAACAACTGACATCTTAATTTTTTGTGTAAATATAAAAGGCAAACTTTCTTCTTAATTTAGTAAAAAGCTGACCATTAAATGCAAAACTATAACATTACATTGTGAGTTATTGTGTGTACAGTGTAAAGTACATAACATTAGCATCAGCCTCAGACCTAGAGTCTGTCATACAGAGTGAAGTAAGTCAGAAAGAGAAAAACAAATACTGTATGCTAACACATATATATGGAATCTTAAAAAAAAAAAAAATTCTGAAGAACCTAGGGGCAGGGCAGGAATAAAGACGCAGATGTAGAGAATGGACTAGAGGACACAGGGAGGGGGAAGGGTAAGCTGGGACAAAGTGAGAGAGTGGCATAGGCTTACACATATTAAAAAGTAAAATAGGTAGCTAATGTGAAGCAGCTGCATAGCACAGGGAGCTCAACTAGGTCCTTTTTGACCACCTAGATGGGTGGGATAGGCAGGGTGGGAAGGAGACGCAAGAGGGAGGAGATATGGGGATATATGTATATGTATAGCTGATTCACTTTGTTATAAAGCAAAAACTAACACACCATTTTAAAGCAATTATACTCCAATAAAGATGTTTAAAAAAAAGGAAAAATAAATATACTGATTTTATTGGGTGATAGAAATGTGGATAATTTGAATTTTACATTACTGTTATTATTTAAATATTAGTTTTTCAGTAGACTTTTTAAAGAACCTACAAAAGAAGGAAATAATTGCTAGGTTCTATAATAAAGCCATGGGAATCATTACTATGGATAATTCCACAGTATAACTTATCTAGAAATAAAACAATAGCTGCTTATTTTTAATCCATAATAAAGGACCATGTTAATGATTTTTATAAACAAATATAAGCAAGCAATACATGCATATGTGCTTGTTGAAAATATTTTTGAAAATATAGAATTAATTAGAACTTTATTCATCAGATGTAATTTCAGTACATCGTGTGTACTTGTGGACAGTTATCTGTGTATTTATGTGTGCACTTGTGCACATCTTTGTGTGGATATAGAGGAGAGAGGGTGATGGAAGACAGAATGAATTAGAGAGAGAGAGAAACTGTCATTTTATAGTCACATTATCTTACTATATTTTTCTAACAAAACTTGCTGGAGAAAAAATCAAAGTTTACTCAACTGATCCCCACATAACATTAATATTACTGTGCAAAATTCTTAATTAGGGAAATTAACTTAAAATCCCTGTACATCGAAGTGTGTACATCAGGAAAATTCCTTTAATGCAGTATATTTATTTTTTACGCACGTACATAAAATTGTGGTGTAACTATAAACAGAATTAAGGAAAAGTGCTGTGGAAAAAATTAGAAGACAACTTATTTGAAAAATATTTCTCTAGAAATATTGAATTTAGCTTCATTAATTAGTATCTATTTACTTGTTTGGGTCAGTTTAAAAGGATTAGAGTAAGAAGTTTGAGTGCTATAGCGTACAAAAACCACTTTGTGCCTTACAAAATGAAAAGGACCTTTTATTTCTTGGATTGTGGATCACCTGGTTTTCTTGATACATGCTTCTATGTTGTTATTTACAAGGGGAAGATATTCACGAATAGTGATTTTAGGCTCTGAAGTCTCCTTGGTGTCAAAAAATCTTAACTAAGCAAATTTTTAATTAGCCAATTGTAAATAAATCTATAATGTGGAGATATTTAAATTTCTAACAAATTATACATGGACGTAAAAATTAAGCAATTATATTTCGCATCACCCATTTTTAGTTTAATTGAGCCTAAAGCCTCAAGAAGGTAGGTGAAAAGTGTGTGTGGTTCCAATTCTGTAGTCATTGAAAAAATAAAAAACAAACCCTGCAGTAATTTGCATTTTTCTTCTAAGAGTTATAACGTTAGCATTTATTACAACTTATTTTTAAACTTAAAAGTCTTTTTTCCTATAGAATTTGAAGCAAACAGCAATTCGTTAGTTAACTTTCATTTAGTTTCATTTAATTACATAATCTGTATTGAAAATTAATATTTCCATTAAAGCTGTGTTCTAATTCTATATTAAATCATTGTGAATGACTGTACTGAAAAAGTTGGAGCATATACTGATTGCACCACAAGCCCAGAGGTAAAATGGCTCTTATTTAAAAAAGGCTTTTTGTAAGGCTCATAGACTGCCACATTCTATTAAGATGAAAAAATTTGATCAACTGTCTCATGGAAATGGCTCTTTACAGTTAACACTATTAGCTAGTATTTTTTTTTCACTATGGAAATGGGAAGATTATAAAAATGTATCTAATGCGCTAAGAAAACACAGTTCTTTTTTAAATTAATGCAGTGAGATTGCTGTTTCATTATATACTTATATTTCTACTTGTTTAAACCCAAAAGACATACTATTCAATTCAATCCATTTTTAAGAATGTTCTTTATCTCACCATTATCAATCAATTTGAAACATTAATTGCATGACCACATTGAACATGATCAGTCTCCTTGATATCCATCCTGTTTTACCAATGAAAAATATTCCAAGTAACCAGGAATATATAAACCACATAACATATATTTTCTCCATCTGAAGTATTCCAGGCCATCACAAAGTACAGCAGGGCAAAGGAAAAATGGTCCCTAATTTTTTTTTATCTTAAAATCACATACAGGGGAAATAATTCCAATAGGAAAGCCATTATTCAACCATATGGACATTCACCACTTTCCTACATTGAGCAGTTGACATGATATACTTAGCAGACGATACAGGAAAGGGAATGGCCCTAAGCCTCAAGCAAAAAATGTATTTAATACGGTCCTAGGATTGTATAAAGCTACTAGTGAACTGGTAGAAATGATTAAAACTATTCACAAGAGGACAGCATCTTAAACAATGACTCCCAACATATCCACAGATAAACTACCATCAAACAAAAAATCAGAATTTAGAAAATAAGACATGCAAAAAAACAAAAAAAAGAAACAAATAAAATAAGATAAAATAATGGAAAATACAATAGAGGCTAGCTTGCTAAGTTAGACTTAGGAGGTTACTAAGAAAAAAGAGTAGTACAAGGCTGTCATTTTTTTTTCTATATAAAGCAAACACTCTCCTTTATTATTAACAGATCTTAAAATACTGTGTTTTGCAGAATTCACTACTTTACTATTTAAAACGGCATATTCTTATTCTCTATTTTCCACTTCTTTGGTTTAGAATTTCAAGCTGCATTATGTTTTTTTCAGAATGTGCCTAGCACAGTCTAGCCATATTATATATTGTAGAAAATAATGATTTTGTCAGTTTGGAGTCAAGAATATGTGAATTTTGTTAGAAGAGAAAAATTGGTAATGATTTAAAGATAAATTAGTTTCTGTTGCCTACTTGTCTTTTTAGATAAAGTACAAAGTACTTCTGTGTCTTGAGCATGTAGTGTGCTGCTATTTCCTACACATATTATAATACATACCACCTGTGATTTTTCTTAGGTTTATCATATTGATATGAAACTATGTCAGTACAACATGTGTGCAACCTATAAAATGTCTCATAAATATTTGTGTTTTAATTTATTTATTTTAATTTCCAAATGTATTTTTGAGTATTATAACAGCAAGCACAATGGCAAAACTTGGATGAGAGGACAAAAAGGGAAGTGTAGCAAATTGAGAAGTAATGGTGAAACTCACAATGGCAAAAATATATATATGTGTATAACAAATCTGTGTTTAACAAATGAGCCATAAATCTGATCAAGAGGTTTCTCATGGTCAACATTGAAAAATAATATTTTTCTATTATAAATGCACACCATTAGTGAGATATCATATTGAGCCATCGGAGAATTTACAACAAATTTTGGTATTAACATCCATAGAAATTTCTCCCAGTAGCCTCCACAGAAATAATTATACTCCTTTATTCATTCATTATTTTATGTTTACAATATTTTTATAACAATACCTTTCCTGATTTAAATTAAATATTGAAGAAATACAATTTTTCTAGTGTATGTGGAGAGTATAAAGACAGTAATTCTAACCCTCTTGTAGCCATTATCCAGTGTGACAGAGAACATAACCATTTCATTACAAGAACCTTTTACCAGAGGTCGCCTTCTCTCTGAATTTTGTATTCTCTGGCAAAAAGCAAATTTTGCATGTGAGTTGGTTATATCGGATTATGGATTATATAGATTTACATGTTTTTTGAAATATATATAGATCGAACAATATAATAGATTTACTTCTTCTATTTTTTCCGCTTAATAGTATTTTGAGATTCATGTTGATTATTTAGCTAAAATTAATTCATTCTACTTCATGAATACAGCACTGTGTGTGTGTGTGTGTGTGTGTGTGTGTGTAAGCATTTTGCTTTTGATATTTCTTGCTCACAGACTTTTCTGCTACAAACTTACTAACATAAAAATTCTCATATATACTTTTGGTATACGAATTAAGACCTTCTTCTCCCCAGGTTATATGTCTAAAAAAAAGTACCTGAAAAATAAGGTATCGTCAAATTATTTTTCATCAGCATTTCTCTCTTCCACATGCTTACCAACTATTGCAATATTTAGATTTCTTTGTTTTGTTTTTTTAAAATTTTTACTGCTCTACTAGTTTAAGTGGCAACATTATGTTTTATTTCCACTTCTATTATAAATTAAGTAAAAAAAAAAAGTTTCACATGATTCTTGGCCATTTGTATGTCCTCTCCTCAAATACCTTTAGAAAAGTTTATCCATTTCCCTTTGTGTTGTTTATGTCTTAAAAATGTGCAGAATGTATTTCACACACATATAAAATACATATTCTAATGTACAAGTTATGACACATACGTGTCATTTTTCAATGTGTACATATATTCATATTCTTTTTTTAAACATCTTTACTGGAGTATAATTGCTTTACGATAGTGTGTTAGTTTCTGCTTTATAACAAAGTGAATCGGCTATACATATACATATATCCCCATATCTCCTCCCTCTTGTGAATCTTTTGTTAGATATCTATGGCAATATATTTTTCCCAGTTTGTGGCTTGTCTTTTCACTCTTCTTATGACATCCTTAATGAATATAGATTTGTAATTTTAGAAGCATAGAACTTAACATAATTTCTGTTCATTTGTACCCTCTCCTAATTTAAAATCACAGATTTGTGTGCATATACTCTATATATGTAGAATGCATATTTTTCAAGTTGTATAGGCTTTCCTTTAACATTTAAGTAATTAAACTATTTGGTATTTTTCTTTTTCAGTATGGTTTACTGTTTATTTAATAGGACTTTATTTCATTATTTATCTATCATGCCAGCTGTCATTTATTGTATTTCCAGAATACATAAACCTGTTCCTAATCTCCTTAGTGTAGTCTAGTCATATATTCCTTTCAGTGCTACGCTGTGTTAATTAATATATCTTTATATTCTCAGGATATATATCTTTGAATATATCATGCTTTTTATTCATATTTAACTTCCACTGGAAGTCTGAGTTTTTCTGTTAAATGTTCCTCTCTAATCTTCATCCTTCTTTACTTATATTTTATGTTTTCTTTTTCATTATACCTTATGTTAAATTAAAAATTTTTTCCCTCTCAGTAATTGTCTGTTCAATAGAATCTAATCTGATGTTAAATCCTTCTATATTCCAGTTCTAACATTTTTAATTTTCACGAAATTTATGTGGTCTTTTCCATAACTGCTTGAATATTTTCATCATTCCCTTACCCTTGCTTCTTTTCTTTTCCTTTTTTTTTTCATGGAAAGGCATTTTATTTTAGATACAGCAGTTTGTACATGTCAATCCCAAACTCCCAATCTATCCCTCCCCTACAACCTTCCCTCCTGGTAACCATAAGTTCATTCTCTAAGTCTGTGAGTCTGTTTCTGTTTTGTAAATAAGTTTATTTGTATCATTTTTTAGATTCGGCATATAAATGATATTATATATTTGCCTTTCTCTGACTTACTTCACTTAGTATGATAATCTCCAGTTCCATCCATGTTACTGCAAATAACATTATTTCATTCTTTTTAATGGTTGAGTAATATTCCATTGTATATATGTACCACATCTTCTTTATCGATTCATCTGTTGATGGACATTAAGGTTGCTTCCATGTTTTGACTATTGTAAGCAGTGCTGCAATGAACATTGGGGTGCATGTATCCTTTCAAACCATGTTTTTCTCTGGATATATGCCCATGAGTAGGATTGCTGGATCATATGTTAGCTCTATTTTTAGTTTTTTAAGGAAGCTCTGCACTGTTCTCCATAGTGGCTGTACCAATTTACATTCCCACCAACAGTGTAGGAAGGTTTCCTTTTCTTCACACCCTCTCCAGCATTTGTCATTTGCAGATTTTCTGATGATGGTCATTCTGACTGGTGTGAGGCAATATCTCATAGTTTTGATTTGCATTTCTCTAATAATTAGTGATGTTGAGCATCTTTTCATGTGCATCTTGGCCATCTGTATGTCTTCTTTGTAGAAATGTCTCTTTACGTCATCTTCCCATTTTTTTGATTGGGTTGTTTGTTTTGTTGATATTGAGCTGCATGAGCTGTTCATAAATTTTGGAGATCAATCCCTTGATGTCAGTCACATCATTTGCAACTGACCACCAGCCATTCTGTGGGTTGTCTTTTCGTTTTGTTTATGGTTTCTTCTGCTGTGCAAAAGCTTTTGAGTTTAATTAAGTTCCATTTGTTAATCTTTGTTTTTTAATTTCCATTACTCTGGGAGACAGATCGGAAAAGCTATTGCTGTGATTTATGTCAAAGAGTGTTTTGCCTATGTTTTCCTCTAAGAGTTCTACAGTATCCAGTCTTACATTTAGGTCTTTATTCTATTTTGAGTTTATTTTTGGGTATGGTGTTAAAGAATGTTCTAATTTCATTCTTTTACATGTAGCTGTCCAGTTTTCCCAGCAACATTCATTGAAGAGACTGTTTTTCCTCCATTATTATAGTCTTGCCTCCTTTGTCGTAGATTAATTGGCCATAGGTGCGTGGTTTATTTCTGGGCTTTCTGTCCCATTCTGTTCATCTGTATTTCTGTTCTCTGTTCTGTTTTTCTTAAGGCACTCTTATTTTTTAAACAAAGTAAATATATTTATTTAATAATTGCTGTCTAATAATTCTAACATCTCTGCAAGTCTGAATTTGCTCTCTGATATTTCTTGGTTATGGTAACTTGGTTTTGTCTATGCCTTGTGACTTGCTTTTTTCACTTAATTCTACCTGTGAGAATCTTTGACACATTCAGAGAAGGTATACTTTTTCTTCTGCCAGTCATATGGGTTACACAAACCGAAGAACACTTTAAAATATTTGCTAGAGATTTGGGGAAACAACATAGATTTTATGAAATTGGTTACCATGCTTAGATGAGGTCTGTCTTGTGATTATAATCTTTAGGATAGATTTATTTTACCCTTCAGAAAACCAAGATTCATGTGAGATTGTCCAAATTCATTGCATTCTCTCCTATGAATGAAACTATTTCCTGGACTTTGTGGTCCAATCTTTATACCAGGGGATTCTATTAGTTATTCAACCCTAGAAAAGCCCTAGACATTATTTCTTGTCATTTACCTCACCCACTTCTTCCCACTCCTCATACACCTCTCAAATTGAAATTTCAAGTGACCGGGGTTTAGCAGAAACCCTCTGGGTGGAAAGCCAACTTCTGAATTTGCTTCCTTCAGAAGATCCCCCTTTTCACTTTGTTTGGCCTTTCCTGTTTCCATATATTCTTGTTAACTTGATAATGCATTTAAAATGAAAATTTCATATCATATAAGATATGAAAAGATATAAGAATTTTTAGCTGCTTAATGTGAATGTCATCCAGGGTATTTATCCAGTCTGCAGTACTTTACAAAATAGAAAATTATCTTCATTTTTATACCTATGTTTATGTCAAATATTATTAGAGTAAGCTTATTAGAGGATATGTGTTAGAATAAAAATAAAATATGCATACATATAACCAAAATCAAAGAAAAATATACAAATAAAATTTAATTATACTCTGGGCTACTGAAAATTGTGGGGAAAAAAAGAGTGACATAAAATTATTTTCAACAGCATGAGCTAAAATTAAATCTCAGTATTTTTTTCAAAGTTTCAGAGAAGAAATACTTGACTCAGTCTTCATCCTTGTAACTGCTGGCATTTTCCCCTCCTTATTGTACATCTATAGATTATTTCTTCAACTTGAGTGCAATTGAGAAGACAGAGTACTTGCAAGGTCGTCTTCTTGTGCTGGCCTTTTTCATCTGCTTGACATATCATAGTATCCCATGAATAATTAAATATAAGAAACTTGGACATATTTAGTCTGCTTTTAATGTTTTCTTTCTTTTTTCTTTTTCTTCTTTCTTCTTCTCAAATACTTTGAATTTAAATAAAGGATAATTCATTTGGAAATTCTACCACAATATATACATGAACTGCAGGGGAAGAGGCATACCCTAAGATGTATAAATAGTTGATTTTACTACAAATAATTCCTCAGATACATACACAGTTTTAGCAATCAATATCTATTTGGACAAAATATGTCCTGTAAGCTTAAGATGACACTGTCCATTCCAGTAAAAGGATAGTCATACTATAGCAAAGCACACCTATTATTGTGTTGTTTTTGGCAACAGTGAATGTTGAGAAAGAAGACAGTTCTGCAGTTCTTTGGTAGGTAAAATTATTTATCTTTTCCTCTGAGAGCATGGCTACCATTACATGCTGAATATTTTGCAATAGATCTGTGTGCTGATTAAGATTCATGTTGAGGTATTTCTTAAGTATTTAATTTGATATATAAATTTATTTGACAGACTCTATTACTTTGTGTATCTTTCCAAGCAGTATGCACATGTGGTTATATCTTTTCTCCTTTCTCATAAGCTTCCCTTTGACCACCATTGAAATGTTATTTATATAGAGAAAATCCTCTATTGGTGAATACATTTTTCCCCTGTGGTTTTAATGTCTTCAATATTGATATGCTGGAGAATTAATGATATAGAACAAGAAGCTTTATTCTTCCTCCTCCCTTTTTCCTATGAATACATTGAGCTAGCACTTAAACAGATATAGTTGCACCACAGAAAATTTTACTGGCAATTATGTTACAGAAGTCTGACAATCCTTTATAATCAATAAAAAGCAGTAACTATGTCCATGTAACTGAAACTCTTCATTAAAAACTGAATGCAACAATGAGGCTAAAACCTGAAATAATTTTACAATAACATGAAGATGTAGAATATATCACTTTCACTATTAAAATTCCAACTATCTGGTGCCTTAATTTATAATTTGTATATTATTTACTCAAAGTGGATGTATTTTACAAAGGGAAAATATGACATTTCACATAATGAAATCACGTCAAAACATGTCTATAGCTATCTAAATGAAGAATCTTAATGTGACGGGGAAGAAACTTTTCTGTGGACTAATGATGCCATTATAAGGCAGACAAGGAATTCATTGATTCATACAATAGATGTGTTTTTGAAAACATCTGCCAAAAATGCATATTTTGGGTTTCCCTTGTGGCACAATGGTTAAGAATCCACCTGCCTCAATATCAAAAGAACAAACAACACAATTCAAAAATGGGCAGAAGATCTAAGTAGATATTTCTCCAAAGAAGATATACAGATTGCCAACAAGCACATGCAAGAATGCTCAGCGTCATTTATCATTAGGGAAATGCAAATCAAAACAATGAGGTATCACCTCACACCAGTCAGAATGGCCATCATTAAAAAATCTACAAACTATAAATGCTGGAGAGGGCGTGGAGAAAAGGGAACCCTCTTGCACTGTTGGTGAGAATGTAAATTGATACAGCCACTATGGAGAACAGTATGGAGGTTCCTTAAAAAACTAAAAATGACCCAGCATTCCCACTACTGGGCATGTACCCTGAGAAAACCAGCATTCCCACTACTGGGCATGTACCCTGAGAAAACCATAACTCAGAAAGAGTCATGTACCACAGTGTTCATTGTAGCACTATTTACAATAGCCAGGACATTGAAGCAACCTAAGTGTCCATCGACAGGTGAATGGATGAAGAAGAAGTGACACATATATACAATGGAATATTACTCAGCCATAAAAAGAAATGAAACTGAGTTATTTTTAGTGAGGTGGATGGATGTAGAGTCTGTCATACAGAGTGAAGTAAGTCAGAAAGAGAAAAACAAATACTGTATGCTAACACATATATATGGAATCTAAAAAAAAAAAAAAAGGTTCTGAAGAACCAAGGGACAGGACAGGAATAAAGATGCAGACATAGAGAATGGACTTGAGTACCTAGGGAGAGGGAAGGATAAGCTGGGACATAGTGAGAGAGTGGCATGGACATATATACACTACCAAATGTAAAATAGACAGCTAGAGGGAAGCAGCTACATAGCACAGGGAGATCAGCTCGGTGCTTTGTGACCACCTAGAGGGGTGGGATAGGGAGGGTGGGAGGGAGACGCAAGAGGGAGGGGATATGGGGATATATGTATACATATAGCTGATTCACTTTGTTATACAGCAGAAACTAACACAACAATATAAAGCAATTATACTCCAATAAAGATGTTAAAATTTTAAAGAATAATTTATTTGACCAAACAAAAACAGACAAAAAAAAAAGGAATCCTGCCAATGTAGGGACATGGGTTGGAGCCCTGGTCCCCGAAGATCCCACATACTGCAGAACAACTAATCCTGTGCACCACAACTACTGAGCTTGCGCTCTAGAGCCCACGAGCCACAACTATTGGAGCCCACGTGCCTAAAGCCCGTGCTCCACAACAAGAGAAAGCCATGGCAATGAGAAGCCTGCTCACCGCAACGAAGAGTAGCCCCGCTCGCTGCAACTAGAGAAAGCCCGTGCACAACAACGAAGACCCAACACAGCCAAAAATAAATAAATAAACATATTAAAAATAAAGTATTAAAAAAAAGAAAAAGAATGGACATTTTGATAACTGAGCCATTTAATGTTCTAAAGAGTTGCCATTTAAAAACAATCTGATATAAATTTCTTTTAAAGAGAATGTAGTATAAATCTCATTTAAAAGAAAATAATCAGTACTTTTGTATAATTTTTTAACAGTGAATCTCTCCTTTCAGAGGTTTAGAATTCAACATAAGCAACTAATGTAGCACTTTAAAAATTTTGTAATTTATACTAGGGCTTTCACTTTATGGTATTATGAGATTTGTGTTATAAAATAAACAGAATTTGTGTGTTTTAATTAGGAATTTGGTTCTCTTTTATGTTTGCTGCTGAGTAACTTGATCATTTGTTTAAGGTCAACACATACTGAAAGAACTGAAAGACTCTGAGTTCCCCCTGCCCTCCCCAAGGCACAAAGAACAGAAATAGTACCTATCTTAGCCTAAATGTTTCTGAGAAAATCCTGTGACAATATGATGTCAGGGAGCAAAAGTGCAAGACATGGAGAGTGAAAATGAGAAAGGTGAAAAGATCAACACAAGGATGTTATATAGATTTGACCAGTGCTACAGGCAACTGGTGTTTTATCTTATGAGGATGTCTAAGAGGACAAGACACCTCAGAACTGTCCACCTGAGGGTCCAAAATGAGGACATATTCATCTAATCATTCTCATACCTAATTGGCCGAAGGTGGCTCCATGGGCTTTGATTACTGCATATTTCTGATTTGAACATATGTGAATGATGGGCAAATTCTTACGTGTTGCCCTGCCACAGTTTCAGGGAAACTCCATGGCAGGAAGCAGGGGTGAGGTGCTATCAATTACATGTGCATGAAGTTGGTCAAAATCTTCATTCAGTTATTACTGTAGCAGTGACTGGAGTATGAGATAGGGCCAAGAAGATTTTGAAGTTCTCACTAGAATTGTACAAAAGGAACCTATAATATTCTTCTTAGATTTCAATTTTATTTTGCTGTGCAAAATACAACCAAGATAGACTGTATAAAGTCAGGCATAAACTTTAATCTTTTCAATTAAACTTAAATGTTCCTCAATGACACTCCCACCACTTCCATAATTTCTTCCAGTGTTGACATTTTGTGACATACTTAAATTTATTTGATGTTGTTATTGCAAATCTTTATATTTTACAAATGCTTTTAAAGTTAGACTTCTTAAAAAATTCCACATAGGGACTCCGCTGGTCACACAGTGGTTAAGAATTTGCTTGCTAAAGCAGGGGACATGGGTTTGAGCCCTGGCCCACGTGCTGTGCAGCAACTAAGCCTGTGTGTCACAAATACTGAACCCGCATGCTGCAACTACTGAAGCCCACACGCTTAGAACCCGTGCTTCACAGCAAGAGAAAGCACCACAATGAGAAGCCCACGCACTGCCACGACGAGTAGCACTGACTCGCCACAGCTAGAGAAAGCCTGTGTGCAGCAATGAAGACCCAATACAGCCATAAATAAATTTATATAAAAAAGAAAAATTCCACATAAAAAAGAGTCAATATAATATTGCCATTTAAGAGATTTTCAAAATATTGGGTGTCTATGCAATTCTCCTGCTGTAATTTTGGATATGATAGTTTTAATTCTTTGCTACTGAAATGCTTTAAAAAATTATATGATGGGTTCTTTCATTAATCTTGATATTCTCTTTGAGGTTTTTTATTGATCTTGGCCTACCATTGAGTCTTAAATTCCTTCTTGAATGTTTTGGGCATTATCACCTCAAATATTTTGGAAGGCAGCGCCTTTTCCAAGCATGGAATCAGGAAGCTTCAAGATCCAAAATAAGATTCCTGTACCATGAGTCATCAGGCCTTAAATGGTGATATGAGGATAATTCTTATAAATAGATTTTTCCTATTTAGCTTTTTGGAAATCTTATATATATATATATATATATATATATATATATATATATTTTTTTTTTTAAATGTTTTTATTAGAGTATAATTCCTTTACACTGGTGTGTTACTTTTTGCTTTATAACAAAGTGAATCAGTTATACATAAACATATGTTCCCATATCTCTTCTCTCTTGTGTCTCCCTCCCTCCCACCCTCCCTATCCCACCCCTCTAGGTGGTCACAAAGCAACAAGCTGATCTCCCTGTGCTATGCGGCTGCTTCCCACTAGCTATCTATTTTACGTTTGGTAGTGTATATATGTCCATGCCACTCTCTCACTACTTCTCAGCTTATCCTTCCCTCTCCCTATGTACTCAAGTCCATTCTCTATGTCTACATCTTTATTCCTGTCCTGCCCCTTGGTTCTTCAGACCTTTTTTTTTTTTTTTAGATTCCATATATATGTGTTAGCATACACTACTTGTTTTTCTCTTTCTGACTTACCTCACTCTGTATGACAGACTCTACATCCATCCACCATAACTCAATTTTGTTTCTTTTTATGGCTGAGTAATATTCCATTATATATATGTGCCACATCTTCTTAATCCATTCGTCTATTGACGGACACTTAGGTTGCTTCCATATCCTGGCTATTGTAAATAGAGCTGCAATGAACATTGTGGTACATGACTCTTTTTG